>NC_079342.1:6646924-6961091 GCF_029582105.1 Oenanthe melanoleuca
AGCTGTTTTATTTTCCTGAGTTATGACTCAGTAATTACACCAGTCATAAAGATTCAAGAAATCAAGTTAAGCTTTGCCCTTTGTCTTTACCGGGACGGTAAGAAAAGAAAAGAAAAGGTAGAAACCTACTTCCACAGTTGCACAAGGAGATGAATCCACCTTATTTCCCCATGTCTTTCTTCCCATTGCAAAACTAACAGTGGCAAAAGTAATTATAAAATCACTCAAAAATCAATAAGCATAGTTTTTAACAGACATCAGGAGCTTCTCAGTAACCATCCATCATTTTTACAGTCTTTTTAGAACAGAAAAATAGGCTTCAATATTTTAAACAGCATTAGAAAGAAGCCCACCACTATAAAGCAATATGAAAATGTTTTAGCTCAGTCTGAGTCGTTCTGAAAGAAACCAAAAGTCCATCAAGATTGAAAACGGAGGGAGTAAAATAGGAACCAGACTAAGAATTACAGTTTGTTCTCATAAGCATCTTATTCTCACTTTAAAAATATATACAGTCTTGCCCAGTACTTGGGCATGAATGAAACATTCTGCTATAGAAGAATTTAATGAAGATTTTCAAAACAATGTGCCCTTTATCAGATGTTACGTTCAACTGAAAATGAAAATTACTTTATGACCCTAATAAATAGTCAGAAATCGACTGTTGCACTGTTACAGACAGCTTAGCCACTGCCAAAAAAAGAATCCTAAAAACAGGAAAAGTTTTCTACACATTCAGTTTGGACTTGGGAGTCTTAAGAAAAGTGCTTTTTGTTCTTACAGTTTTGAGGTTTTTCAAGGTTTGGAAAGTGCTAAATATATGCAGCTTATCACTGATTAACAAACATCTATCAAGAATTGTTTCCCATGACTTCCAAGTGAATAATATTCAGCACAGTCCTGCTGTAATAAAATTGAGGGGAATTTTGCAGTAAGGAGCTTATCTTTACCATAAATCTTCCTTCATTATAGCATTTTGTCTGTCAAGAAGGCTTAGCTATAGAATGGCATGCATCTGCCTTCATGACAGATGTGCTGTATGGAACTGCTGCTGTTGCCCTTCGTTTCAATGAAGGAGAATTGTGGGGAATTTTCAGAGATTGGCACTTTATCAACCATTACTACACTTGCCTTCAAAAAAACTTTTAGCACATGTCAAAAATCTACCTGTGTTTTAAGTCCTGTAATGCACAGATTTTGCTGGACTAGCAGAAAGTAGGAAAAAATAGTACAAAACTGTTCAAGTAGAGAGAGGTTTAGTAACATCACCTCACTCTTAGTTAATTTCCCTTCTTTGGACTATTTTGGGGTAAAAACCTTCATCAGAATTAACATATTCCATCTTCAAGCTCAAACGGGAATAGGCTCACACTGAAGCCTGTGATGAGAACCCCAGCCATGAGAGGAGGCACACTGTCGCTTTCCCTTATAAAACAGAATGTTTCTAGGCAGAGGCAATGCTGCTTCTTAAGCCATGCAGCATGGCTGGAAAGAACCAGGCACACCTCTCAGAAGGCAAGCCTGAAGGCCATTCTGGCCAAAACCATCCTCAGAAGAGTTTGAAAGATATAACAATTTACCTATGAGCTAATCAGTAGTTCCAAAGAGCTGCTAAGTGTTAGAGGATTGGGTTTCAATAAAGTCCTTAAATCGTGGTGCTCATCAGCCCCCTGGGGGTGAGGAAGCTCAGGCCAGGGCTGGTAACAAGCCCTAGTGCCTGGAGTATCCATGAGAGTGGAAGAAGCCTTGTGAAAGGGAGAAATCCTCTTTCCCGTGGAGAGGCCCAAAATCTTATTTTGTCCTGCAATGGTGCAAAACGAAGAGAGGCAGCTGAGCTGTGTTCACACCTCTTCATTGCTTCATGTAGAAACAGCACCGAATAAAAGACATGAGCAGTAAAATTTAACCAGCTTTCTCTGGGACATATTTAGTGCTCCCAAGGAATTACTGTTTTTCAAAGTTAAATCTCTCATTCTGTTTCATTTTTATTTTCAAAATTCCCAGACCAAAGGAAACTCTCTATAGATTAGTACATCCCAAATTTTCAGTATTTCATGTTTGGAATATGAGAGGGAGAAAATCTGAGACCTAAATATTATTCCCCTCTAAAGACCAGACCCATTTTGGGGGAAAATATGCAAAAGTGTTCTCCTTGGGCTGAATGTAGTATGCAGTTTCAGCTTAACGCACAGTTTTATGGCAGATGTAGAAAATAATCAAAATGGGGGGATATCTGGGAATACTGGCAGATCTTTACTGTGACTGCAGAGCAGATCCTGACACACTATAATACTGTTTTTGTCTTAATCATCAAAAGTAAGCTATGGAGAACAAAAATTCTTTGTTTGACAGAAAAGCAATTGCTATTTCTTGTAAAACATATAATATATTCCAGAAGACCTAAGGGTTTACTTTTCAGTAAGGATAGAAAAAGATGCGCGCCCCACTGTGAGCTCACAGTAAGGCTGTTTCATGTAAAAAGTTGGTAATTAGTCCCTGAGTGAATAAAGTAGAAGAGCTAAGAGACTGATACTTACTGTAGCAACACAAAACACTTTTTCTAGCTGCTAGGATTTAAAGGGTGTGTGGGTGGGAGGGGGGGACCTACTCCTACTCATTTAATTTACAAGCATCTAAACTTCAGAAAATGATTTCTTGCATTAAGCTTAAACATGTGTACTTTAAATTGTTACTAACTGTTGTAAAGATTGATAAGAGACATTCCAGTTTAAAAAAAAAAACAAAACAGGAATGAGGAGTTATGTGAAAGCATAAGGGATGTCGTGCTGTAAACATCAGTAGCAGATTTCACGCTCGTACACGTCTGCCTTCAGCCGTTACACCAGCATTGCTTGGTGTCTCACCGAGTTAACTCCTTAGGAGTCAAAGGAAATACTTTCAAAACTAGATCTGTTTAGCCAGAGTTACATAATAAATACTAAGCACAAAACCAAACTCAAAGCCCAGGAAAACCATCTACTTAAACCCTAAAGTTATTATTTAATCTCATTTGTATCACTACCAACTAAGTACCACCCGTGAAAACTACACCATTTCTTATACTACCTGTGTAAATTGAATTTACTGAAAATAACTTAATAGTCACATGTTTTCCTTTGTTATTACTCATCTTTAGCAGAGCTAGAGTTCATGGTTCTCTTTTTAAAAATCCCATAATTGCAATAAAAATTGTTTAGGTTCAGCAAACCTATTTTTGACAATATATAACTATCCCAGGAGAGTTTAAGAGATGACAGTGGAGCTTTACACAGTGCTCTCAGCACATATCCTTTGACTTTTCTCTGTTCAGATTGTCTCATTTGCTTTACTGTAACATTCACTTTTAAGAGATAAGAACACATATCAAAAGTCTTATGCAGAGATTTTGGTCACTTCATGGAGACTCACTTCAAATCAGGTTGCTTCCATGTCCCTACTATTGTAATTGCAGTCCTGGAGAGACCTACACACAGATGAATTGTGTAGTGATGTCCTAAACTGTGATTTAGTATAGAAAGTAAGGAAAAATCTACTTATTTTCACTGGTTAACTAGTAATATCTTGTTTACAAGCATTCAGCCTCACCACAAATAGCAAGAATTTGTTTGGAGGAAAGACATTAAAAATATTTCTCCAGTCTGAATGTGGCACAGAAGCCCAGAACTACTTTTTGTTTACTGTTAGTATCGATTGGACTTGCTTTTACATCTTGGCTGCAGTACTTATGTTGCCACATGTGAGTATTAAGGAACTGCCCACTGAGATGAGGAAAGGAAACAGCACAGACCTTCCCCTGCAGTTCTGCAATGCCCATGGGACTCGCTGAGGCCACAGAGCTGAGGGGTACAGGAGCACCTCACACTGCACTGGTGCACACTGCCAGAAGCCACTGATCCTGTGTGTGGGGGTAATACATAAAATATTATGCCTCCTCTTGACTTGGAATATGACATCAATACAGAAAAACAGAAGAATATGAGTCTCTAAAACACATATTAAATTTAACACTTTTGTAAAAAAAATTTGCAGTTCTCAGATTTTGTTTCTTCTTAATCTCTGTAAAAATTTATCTCGTGATTTTTAAATAAGTAAGTAATCCATGCAATAACATTTTAAACAAGGGGTAAAATTTTGGCTGGCTTTCCAAGAAGCCACCACAATCTCATACACAATATGGCTCAAAACAGAGAGCAACAGAAAGATTTCCTTTGAATTTAAAGGGGGTTGAATTAGCTAACAGTTTGTAAAACTTCCTGAATTTTAAATGTATTTTTGCAGAGGAAAAAAATTTTCAAATACTGATTCTGAAATCATCATACATTTTACCTTGCGGTTTAACAGTTTAATCTCCAGCATAGTCCCCCTTTTCTGTGGGAGTTTTTATATTCAAGCAATTCATTCATGATTATATTTTGCATCTGAAACAGCCTATTTAAATTAATTGTGACAGCTGATACTGTTTCTTTCTTAACTTTATAAAAATTTGCTTAGAACACCCAATTTTTAAACCAGGTTACACTAGCTACAAAATACCTTGGGAGTTTTCTGTAGGTACATAATAAACAGCTATATTTTGTGTGAGAAAATGTCCAGTGTAATACAGGGAAACATTATTATCCAAAGATCTCCAGAGACACTGGCAAAAAGACTTTGGATAAATGAGTTTGAATAGCTAAGGGACCAGGCATAGCAGCTTTGAAGTTTCCAGTCCACTTGGGATAATGTAAAGTACAGATGATTCTTTTTGGACAGCCATCATGATTTAAGTATTACTGGCGAGTTCCTTAAGTCAACTAGCAAAATTCTGGTGGATGTTATGTCCCCAGCTCCCAAACAAGCAGCACAAATCCAGGAGTCACTCGCTTCATTTCTACAGTGAAACTGGGACAGGAAAGAGGCAGGCAATAACAACCCCAGTAGGAAACACTGGCCCTGGCTCATGCAAGAGGGAACCCAAGGTGCAGCTGGCAGCCAGCACATTCCAGGGGGCTCCTGCTCCAAGCCTGGAACTCATACTCTGGAGGCTGTGTGTGCTGCCACCAGCTGCCACCAGGACCCTTGGAATCTTTCCTATCCTCTCGCTCTAAAGACAATGTTTGCCTCCTCCAACCACTTCCCTCATGGTCCAGCACAAAGTTATGTGCAGGAACCAGTATTTGCTCTGTTTAAAGCACTTCTAGGAAAAGCTGCAGTGAGACCCAATTTACACAGCCTCCCAGGCTCCTGATGGATCGAGTGACCAAAGTGTGTTCCTGTTTTGCAAAGGAAAACACTCATTTCCCCACAATCAAAGGCTGGCATTTACAATGAACCAAATTCTGCCAAATTCTCCATCTTCTGGGCTCCAAGAATATCCTCAGATGAACAGATTTGTCTTTATACAAAGCGAATTAGCAGCATAGTTGTGCTGAGTAGCACCATGCTTTAGCCTTACAAGAAAGTGCTACAGTACTCTACTGATGGTAAAAATGATCAAACACAACTAAAACAAGCTCTCCCAGCAAGTGCTTTTTAATCAGTTCCCTCTTCCTGCATTAGAGCAGCACTCTAATTTGCAAGCTTTAGAATAACTTCTGCATTCACCAGACATGTTAAAAGACAATTCTGTCCAAGTGGTTTTTACACAGGGGAGCAAACAATGAGGAGATAATATACTGGCATTTATCTCTGACCAGCATTTCCAGAGCTTGAACTTGCTGTATAAGAACAGCAGATAATCAAACAGAGGCAGAGTGAACAAACTGTACCTGCCGTGCTGATGTAAATGCCCTGTTGTCCAATACCAGAAAAAAAAATCAGCGCTGGATTTTGGAAACCATATGCAGGTTAAAGGGCACCATTCTTATCTAGTATTCCACCCAAAGGACAATGATTTCATTTTATAAAGATCATTAGTCAGTGAAATATATATTTTAGAGAGTTTCTAGTAGGGAATATTATTTTGGCAGTCACTGGAGTGTACCAGATGGTTCATTAACATAGGCTAGGCAAGTCAAAGGCTTTCAGAATCATTTAGAAAATGTCAAACAGAAACAAGAACACTGTCACTTTTTATTAGAATTAACTACATCATACCCTGGACACAGATTTCACCTTGGGTCAGAAAAATTAATACAGAATTATATGAATTGTGTAACATAGTAGGTTAAAGATAGGGCTTCCTCTTGGGACTCATTTGCTAGCAATATATTATGGTCTTCTACTTTAGGAATCCTCAACCTTTCTTTTGTTAGCTATGAAAAGAGCTGACCTTGCTCAGACTCCATTGGTGTCTAATTGATTTGAGGTATATGCAGAATTTCAACAAGACACTCCACTAAAGCTCTTTTGTGATCATTTTCCCAGGAAAGTTGGCAAAAGGGTTCGCTGAATATTCAGCAGCTTGTAAAGCATGCTTTTATCAGGAGGCAAAAAAAATACATCCATTTAGTGAAACACTGACTTTATAAACAGGAATTAAAATGCAACTGAATTGTTACCTTTTTTTTTGTTATTATCATTCAGATGTCAAAAATCTCGAGAACTTCCAGCTTGTGGAAGGTGTTCAGGAACAAGTGAATGCTGCTCTGCTGGACTACACAATGTGTAATTACCCACAGCAAACAGACAAATTTGGGCAGCTTCTCCTGCGACTACCAGAAATCCGGGCCATCAGTATGCAGGCCGAAGAATACCTCTATTACAAACACCTGAACGGGGATGTGCCATGTAATAACCTTCTCATTGAGATGCTGCATGCAAAGAGAGCATAAATTATACCCATTAGAGCTTCTGCTTTCAAGGAAAAGAAATTATTCTGAACTGCTCCGAGCAACACTAATTAAAAAGTTGTTTTAAGACTTTGCAAAATGGTATAATAATCAAATACTAATAGTAAATAAGTGATGTATCAGGGTATTTGTATTGCAAACTGTGAATCATATGCTACACATCCCCAAAGGAATCTATATAGGACTTTATACTGGAGTGAACTTACCAAGTGGATACCATCACCAATGTCCACATGAAAAAGGACAGAATGATCGTTGTATATTTAACTCTGCTGATTGCCAACATGAAGAAACCTACGTGAAAAAAACTGATCCATATTATTGAGCTAAGATGGTGGGGAATTTGAGTGCACTAAATTCCTTCACTGCATAGAAGGACTTGTGAAGCAGTTACAACAGATGCAAAACTGCATCTACAGCATCTTTTGTCATCCTTACAAGGACCCAACACTTCCTTCTGCTGTGCTAATTGATGTGGCATCCATTGAACAAGCTGTAAGAGAGAACTGGCCTGGGCCACATGCTGTGTGCTGTGGCCACCAAACCCTCAGAGGCCAAGCCTGCCTGCAAACCACTCCTAGCAAGAGCCTGGTATTAGGTTAGCTTGGCATTCTTAACTGTGTTATGAGTTTGTTTTGTCATGTGTTCACGTTGTTCTACCAGGCAGTATCCCTCTTCTACTGCTCTTATTAGTTAAGTAGCTAAGGAAAAAATTCCAAAGTAAATTAGCCAATTCAACTGCAATACTCAGCCAGGGCAGCAGTTAAAAGATGGCTCCACTATATTGTCATGGCTGTTTCCAAATAAAGGAAATAAAAATATTTTAGCCATCCCAAACAACAATTTCTTTGACAAGAAAACAGAAATTAGGACACCAAATAGAGATGTTAAAAAACTAAAAATAAAATTTTTTAAAGAATTTTGTGATAAAAGAAGTGACAAGTGAATTGTACAACTGGATGATGCCATGGGGTGTATTAAGAAATGATCTTTAAAATTTCCAGTAATCTGGAAACTAAATTTCAACTCAAGCATCCAATATCTAATGAAACTTCCTGTTTTTAAAGTTAGGTAATACATCTATTTTACGCAAAGAAAGAAGAGTGATACTGCTGTGTCTATATAGGCCAAAGTCTGCTGCAGAACAAATATTAGAAAAGAACAAACACTTCTCTCTCTGTCCAAATGAAGATATCAGTATTAACATGTAGTGCCACATTTACAAGTCTTGCCTTATTTCATTATCCTCAAAGGTAACTGCGCAGAACTGCGCTGTGTAGAACAACATACATTTCAAAATAAAGTATTAATCTCTAACATTAACAAAAACATAGTGTTTACATTCTTTAGGTCCTGTGGGGAAAAAACTGTGATAAAATTGCAGAGCAGTGATTTCCTTATTATTTCTTTTAAATTGGTAATTATTTTACCAGTACTTAATTACTGTATGTCGTGAGACACTAAAATCAATAGGGGTATTTCATTTTGACTTTAATTTTTGAGATTATCGGCTGCACAATCACTTGTAGAAACTGTATAAAATCCTAATACTTTAATTTTTTTTCATGAAGATTGCTGGCTTTTGAATAGTTTATTTATATTGTATATGATAGTTTTCACTGTAGACAATTATGATGCTAATTTATTGTTCTTTGGTTTCATCTTTATATAAGATATAGCCAGAATGAAGAAGCCAAATATATGTGTTTACTGTAGCATGTCTTCAACTTAGTGGAACATAGTTCAGGGACACAGAAGGGTCTTTACAAATTAAAATCATTCACTTGATTAAATGTCTGTAAATCTTCATAATCCTAAATGTAGTTTATTTAAATCTATTGTAAATTATGTGAGTTATAACTTCTTCTGTTTCATGTGAACTTGAAAAGGTGCATTTCTCACTTTTGTCCAACTATTCATACATTGTATACCAAAGACATCAGTTATTACATCTGCATTAGTACGAAGCACACTATTTTAATTGCCTGTATTAATCAGCTCTAATATTCTGTCCATGCATAGGGTACCAACACAGCAAAGCCAAGTGTCTGCAACTCCTACATGCCTGTCTTGTAGCACAGCACACACGTACTGTGCTCCAGACCTCGAGCAAACCGAGTCCAGCCCCTCAGCATCCCCCAGGGCAGACAGAAGCATTATTTAAATACCAGCGTTCCCCCTCTAATAAACGAAATTAGCAGTAAAGTGCAGGTGGCTGTGAAATACATGAACAAGATTAGCGTGGTCATTCTTTCCTTTTTAAAAGAAAAGCTAAGCATTAATTAAAGTGTTTGCATTCTGTATTTTCTCCTTTTTTTCCCATTGAAATGCTACAGTGAACCTCACTGAATACTAAGGAAAAAGCTGAAAAAATATTTCTAAATATTCACAGCACCATTAGCCATACACGGGACAGAGGAATTAAAATAAGAATGTAGAAGAAAAGAACAAATTTAGGTAAATGGAAATGGTTTCAGATAATCAAACATATATTTGCCCACATCTGGGGTTCCAAGAATCCCATCGTATTGCCTGAAGTACACGAACAAAGCAAAACAAATCACCAAAAGAACCCGCTCGTGTTAATTGTTAACTACTTTGTAACCAAGCATTTTCTTCTGACTGCCTTATTGATTACAGGATATATTAGTAAAAGCAGACTAAAATTCAAAAGGTTTGGCTTTGGCTGGTTTATTATAGTTGTTCTGTGTTTGTAAACAGACAATCTGTAAAGTCTGACTATTTGTATTACAGATGTTCTGCAGCTGCCTTGGATTTAAATCCATGCAACTCTTAGAATGTGCAGTGAGTTACTTGTTGAAGTTGAAGTTCTCTTACTGTATCAGTGAAATACATATTGTCATGTCAGTTCTTGCCAGAGTTTCTCATCACCAATGGAATTTTTTTTTCAGTATTTCAATAAATATTGATATGCCCATGCTGATTATTTTATAATTGTCTTTATAACACCATCATTCCACTGAAATGAAGCATCAATCAAAAATCAGTTACTCAGAAGAGGACAGTAAAATGCAGGAGAAATTCAAGCACCAAAAAGAATTTGATACAAGTGGAAGACACAAGGGTAGAGAACAGCACCTTCAAAAGCTCAGACAGCAATGGTGACATTGCCCAGGCTGAAGCCAAATAAATACTGCTAAAACAGTTTAGAAAAGCCAAATCTCTAATCAGAAAGCAATTTACCACTTAATACTTTCAAATTAATACCTTTGATCTCATACTGCACACATAATTTTCACTTTACATGTACCCATAAAGAGTTAAGCAGTCAAAGCATCAGGGAGGCAAAGTGACAGAACAAAAGAAAATCAGGTAACAGGATCCAGCAGAGCTCAGGATAACCTCTCAGCAATGTAAATACATGGCAGGGCCAGAGGCAAACCCACAGCTTCCAACACAACTGCCAGTGCAGCTGCCAAGGAGACAGATGTTACTGCTACTAGAGTAAAATATTTTCCTAAAGTTGCCCTCTGGCTCATTTGATTGCTGTTCTAAGAGCAGGAGGTGAAGTGGTCCAAGAGAGCTTGTCAGCTGTACCCTACTGTTTTGAGACCGAGTCCAATGCTTCCCCTGAACTGTCTGGTAGTTAAAATGGGGCTGTTCTCTCAGGTGCCAAATGTTAATGCTTCAAGGGAAAAAAATTAGGGCTATAGTTATTTACAAATCCTGCACTTGAATGAAATAAAGCTGGTTTAGTGTTGCAATAAAAGCAGAGTAAAACACAGAGGATTTGGTGGCTTACAAATGAGGAAGAATTATTTTAACTTTTAGGAATCATAACTGAAACCCATGGTTTTGCAGAAGACCCAGGGGAGATTTCAGGGTTGATATTTTAGATAGTTTTCCTTACAAGAGATATATTTTAGTGTGATATATTTAGTATA
The DNA here is from genome assembly GCF_029582105.1 of Oenanthe melanoleuca. NCBI lineage: Eukaryota > Metazoa > Chordata > Aves > Passeriformes > Muscicapidae > Oenanthe > Oenanthe melanoleuca. Next base: position 6,657,600 of record NC_079342.1, read on the forward strand.
CACACTACATGTTTAAAGTATGAGGGGATTTATTTTTAACTGAGTTTGACACTGCTTCTGGAACAATCTGCTGTATGTTTTTATTGGAAACATGGAAAGAGTGAGTTCAATGTAACACAGGTCAAGTCAGTACAATACTTGGTGATCTTGACAATTTCCTGGAATACTGGATAACACTCTATTAACCCCTACATTGAAGTCCATAGTCTAAATACATCACAAGAGTTTTAGCAATATTTTTACCTTCTCTGACAGAGTTGCTGTTTTTTTCCAGGGAAATTGTATATAGGTGTATCTGTCAGAAGTTGGAATAGCAAATAGCATTAAACTAACAGCAAACCAGGAAAGTTGCAGATAAGCTTCTAGGGGCAGATCCTAGAGCTGTATTACACTGTGATACTGGCATGAGCCCAAACACTTCTGTGACAGTCAAGCAAATTCAGTTGCACTTGAGCAGAAAAAAGATTCATTTTCTAAGGACAACTTGTCAACAGAAAAACTTTTCCTAAATGATAAAGGTAAAAGAGGACCGGACCCTCAGATGGAGTACAGAGCTGATATGTCCTCAGATGCCAGTGGATCTGAGCAGATCAGCAGAAGGCAGCAGCACTAGAAGCTACTTGATAGTTACAGTCTGGTCTGACACACATTGGTAGGACAAGATGTAGGTTCTCTGCATCAAACACACTTTGCAAACCTTTGGGTTTGCTCAAATACATAACAAAATGCTCTCTGTTTTACTGACAGTTTTGAAGTCTGGCATGCAAGCTTGGACTCACAATACTAGGTGAGTTTTCACCATTGCCCCAGGAAGGTCCTTGACCATTTCCATTGCAGTGTAACTTCTCAAAGGCCTACAACAGCTGCTGTGAACGTCCTGTGTGTGCCCCAGGGGATAATTCAGACTTGAGGTAAAGCAAGGTGGTGAAGCACAAGCTCCTGATGTTGTCTCTATTCATGGAGGCCTAGACCACTGCTGCCCTGCCTCAGCAAGGACTGCAGGATTTACCATTGGTTGCTAATAAAACAGAGACCAAAACAAACAGCACTGGACAATTGTGTCCATTGACATCTTACCCTCCCTGTCTTCAGGATCAGGGTGTAAATAGGTGAGATGCCTCTCAGGCTGAGGTGCAGCATGTCAGAATGCTTCCAGTAACACTGACTGCTTATCATGCTGCTGCAGACCAGAACCTTCACAGAGCAAGAGCCTCCCTGTGCAGTGTTCATGTCAATCACCCTGCCACTGATGCTGCTGAACACTTGCTGGATAGCACCAATCCAGGCTGTCAGTTGCAATTATCGAGCAAAACAGGGACTCTGCAGCAGAGGGAATAAAGTGTGTTTGAGGGAAGGCCCCCAAACAAGCTCCTGTTTGTACAACAGAAAATGCTGATGGCCATTCTGTAGCTGCTGGCATGCCTACAGACGTGTGCACACACTCCACATGGCACCTCTAGGAATTCCTAAAGCACTCTCAGACATCCAGTACTTCTGTTCCTATAAAGAATATTTTCTGAGGCACAGCTCCCTGAGGGACAGCCATATACATAGCTTGATTCCTGTTTCTCCCACTCACATAAGCAGAAGAGTGTTGGTGCAGAATAGCAGAGAAGTCAGGCAGGCATTTCAATCAATACCCTGGTGTTTATACCTTGCATTACATCACCACATCTGCCCTGCTCTTTACAACTTGATCTTGATCAACATGTACCAAAGAAGGGAAGTTCTGCAAAGAGCTCTGCTTCCTATACCAAGGCAGCACACTATAACTGTGCATTAAGTGAAGGTTTGTAGGGCTGCCTGTTTGAACTGAACAGTAAAAAATACAGAGTACTTTAAATATCTATTATGATCTGTCCATAAACTATAGCAGAGAGCAAAAGAGATAATGGGGGAGGAATATCTCCAAAAGTAAAATAAAAAAGGAAACACATGGACATGGAGGAGACACGAGGATATTTATGTTTCGTAAATATTTAATCTTGATTTACTTTTAATCTAAAAGAAAAACATTAAATAAAATTATTATTTGGATTATTATAATTGCTTTGAAGTATTAAAAAGGTCTGAAGAAATTATCATGTATGTATTTTAGGGACCTGCCACAGTTAGCCATACTGGTTTTAATATTCATTTAATAAACTTTGTTTTATTTTTCATTTTATATAAATTTCAGATAAAAAATATGACATAGAATAATTGACTGAATTTGTCTAAGCAAGTCTTTCAACTCATGCTGTGAAAATAGAAGCTTATTATTTGAGTATGCTTTTATTTAGAACCAAACATTACAGCTGCCTAACAAACTGTGTCAAATTGTTTTTTAAATTCACAAATTCAATTGAAGTATTCCACAACAATGTCCTACTCTTCCTAAAACCACTTCCCTATGAGTTCCACAATACCTGGATTTGCAGTTGCAACCTCCCCCAAGTCCTGCAGAGTTTTGCATACAGAACCGCAGATACTGAAGCTCAGTGGTGCTGAACCTGAGAAGGTGGGGCTGAGACACATCTCACATCTCATCTTTTTGTTTCTTTCTTTGTGTCAGTGTCCCTCCCCTGCTCACTTGTGTTACTGAAAACCCAGCTGAAAACCACACCCTCCCAGTGAGAGCCCCTCGTTCTTCACAGGACCCTTCTGCTGCATTCCCACTCCTTCTGTACCACTCAGGGTCCTTCTGCTGCATTTCTACTTTAATTTTCCTTTTCTTTGTACAAAACCAAAACTCAAAAGTAAACTGTACCAACATATCAGGATTTTCAGGAGAGTTTTTAATATGTGGAGGAGTGGGGAAAGTCAAGGACACAATATTGTCTACATGTCTGAAACAGCAAAGTGACCACCAATGTCAAAACAGGAAAGCAACTGCTGAGCCTGGTCACACCAAGCTGAAGAAGCTCCAGCCAAAAGCAAGACAAGGTCACCAGTCAGCTCTCTGTCTTAGCTTACAATGACCAGTTCCACAGACCTAAACAATCTACAGTCCTTACCAAACATTGTTTTCAGAGAGGAAAGAGGAAACATCCCAGAATTTTAGTTAAAGCACTGCACAGAAATATTAATAGACAAATCTAAACAGAGCAGTGGCATCTGAGCTAGGATTAAATTATTTGAAGACAGCCTTTTTATCACTAACAATATGCTCAGCAATATTCAACATAACCAAGAAAATAGCCATTGGCAAAAAGAGACAAGGGAATAAAATTTTGCTCATTTTTTGTTGAGCTTTTTTTGTTTTGTTTGAGCTTTTTGTTTGGGGGGTTTTTTAAATTATTATTTATCAAACTTTGACCAAATTTTGCCCCTTGGGCATCTGGCAGAGGAAAAAAAAGAAAACTCACTGTACTTTCTGTAGTGAAACATTCAAGCCACTTTTCCTTGCTGTCAGAAAAGTGGGCTGGTCACTCACCTGGCGTGCCAGAGTCCTGAGAACATCCTGCAGAGCAGCATCAATGGTGTCTCAGTAATGTTTTGCTCAGGATGGAGCAGCAACTCCGAGGAGACAACAGGGGGACTCACTGGAAGCAAACACTGCAGAGTCAGTGCCACAGCACAACACATCATTGTCAGCAGCTGCCAGCCTGGAAACACAGACAGAAGGGAGATTTAGGGAGATTATTTGCAGCTCTAGAACTGAGTTTCCCCATTTTTATACTTGGAAGTAATTAAAAACACAGAATCACTGTTCATTTATTGCCTGTGGGAGCTGTGAAGAAAACAACAGAATTTAAATAACAGGTACTTTCAGATATTTAGACTATAATTGATTTATCAAAGGACCACTTTACTGATGGTGTTAGCTTCACTCCTCATCAATTTTTTTAATTTACATTTTGGCTCTGTTCAGAGGTTGATTTCATGCGGCCAACTACACACCGAAATAATATACACAAAACAATAAAAAAGGTCCAGAAAGGAAGTGATCACTTCAAGGTGATAAAATCGAGGCCAAGAACACAAGAAAAATCCTGTTTTCTTCCTGGTAGTTACTTTATAGTTGTTCTGCTTTGTTTTAATGCCTTCTCATGAAAGTTGTGAGTAATACAATATAAACCAATGTAGCCAGGAAGAAAATGATAATTTGTTTGTAGTTTAATGAACTATTTTAGGAAAAAAGTGTACACACAGACATAATTGATATGTTCCAGAAAATGGGTAAAAGAGCAAAAATCTTCTCCCTTTTTAATAATATTATTATTATTATTATTATTATTATTATTATTATTATTATTATTATTATTATTATTATTATTATTATTATATAAATTATGACTGTGTATAGGTATAAAATTCTGTTCTGTTTCAATAGGTCTGTCATTCATGAGGTATTTGAAGTGCAGGTATGTAGTTCAGCTTGTATGAGGGTTGTTTTCTGGAAATCCAGAGCACACAACCCAGGAATTCATCATTCTCTTCAGTCACAAACTCGTCTGTAATCCCTGAAAACGCCCAGCACACGTTGCTTTGATCCTCCCACCTGTAGGACACAGCCAAGGCTGACCTACATCCTGCACTGTTCCAGAAACACTGTCTCAGTAACATTCAAACCTGCAGCAAATATAAAAAATTGCTGCTAAATGGTGTCAGGATGTGACACCTGAGGTGTATCCACCTGAAGGGATGCTGGCTGGCTCTGGAAGAGTGGCCTTGGGAAGCTGGATTTACCTGGCAGTTTTTGTGTGCATCTCCCTTCACAAAATAAAGTGTGGCTTTGACAGACTCCCCCTGTCCCAAGGTACTCAGAAAGGAAAGAGAAAGAACCAGAAAACAAGGCAGGCTCTCCTGGGAGAAAACACAAATGAGGACAAATTCCCTCTTTCCGTTTCAAAGGATTTTTCTTCAAGTTATTTGATATCATTTCTATGAAATATAAGCAGAGATTTCAACATATTTCTTCTGAGAGTATCAGTCTCTCTGACAACTCTCTCACTCTCGCTCTCCCCTCGGATTTCCCCAAACACACGGTGCGCAGTTGTCGGCATGCTAAGTTAACTGTTCCTCCCTTAGGTCATTATTTCCACTCTTTAATTGTTCTTTTAAACTTCTGTAGTATCATTGTTATCCAGACTGTTGGTGCTGCTTTCCAAACACAGATGAGTAACAGTTCCTGCCCCTAAGAGTGTACATTCTCGAAATAAACCTTTCAAATTCTCCACCCAAGACAAAACACATCAATTACAGCTGTAAGTCTTCAAAGGTTTTTCAAAGTGGCTGAATTCCTGTTTCTGACATGAAGCCAAATACACATCTTTTATTAACGTAAAACTAAGCAGGGCCTTTTCCAAGAAACTGAGCTTGCGTTACAGAACTGATCTTAAGGATGTGAACTTCCCCAGAAACAAAACCCCTGAGTTTCATTCCTCTGCCATGCCTCATTCCCTAGGCACCATCTGCCTCTGGAACTACAAAAAGATCTCTGTGCCCCAGCCCAGGCTGTTTACAAACAGCACTTACATGGCATGCAGAGAATAGGTACAACCACCAAGACATGGCTGATGGAAATCTTTCTCATTTTACAGCCAGGATGCTAAAAGTAGTTAGCACACCTGTTGTAAGAGTGGAAAAGATAAAACGAAAGGCTTAATGAGAAGCCATGCAAAATCACAACAGAAATGCAAACAATGTAATTAATTAAAGCAAACCAATGAGAGCAAACAAAGAGCTGAGAATGACTCAGGGAAGTCAATTCACTTTATTATACAGAAGTTTATTTCCAGAGTCCATTCACATAACATAGTTTATTTGCTTTCTGTTCCCTGACACACTGCAAACTGTGGGGCTTTTTTTAGCTAGGGAACAAAGAGGTAAATATCATCATCAGTATTCAATGTGCTTTACAATGCCTTTTGTTCAAGACTGATATCATTTTCAGGGTGAGGAAGATTTATCAGTTTGCTTCTCCAAAGCTTGTCCAAAGCTAGCTATGTCTGGAAATATGGTAAAAACAAACTTTGTTAAAAGACTGCTTACCAGAACTTACCTTACTTTCTTTTCTGAAACCAGAAGTAACTGACATATACAACAAAAAATTGATTAATAACACTATGACAGAAGCATTTATATCTGCATAAAACCTATTCAAACTAATTTTCCCAGAAAACATGATAGCAAATTGAAAAAAGATACCCAGAAAAGAACTTGTCAAGATATTTTTGAAAAATGCTGAACTTGTTCATGCAATACAGCACATATCACTGTATTCTTTAAAAGGGAATGAAAATTCATCATTGCATCACTAAAGGCAATTTCTTCTTCCCTACCCATATTTTCTGTACATTCAGAGATTTCACAAGCATACAGCTCCAGCCTGAGTTTTGGTCCTGCCCAGCTCAATCCCTCTCTTCAAAAGCTCCTGACTTTCAGGTCTTCCTAACTTTTCTTGCACATGAACTTTTAAGTAGAGAAACACTACTTCATACACACACATGCTTGTATGCTAACCCACCCAGTTGGTCATGTTTGGAGTAATGCATCATAAGAGCTATGGCACCTTAATGATGTATTCCATTAATACATCATCAAAGCCATGACACTCTTATGATATATTAGTTTAATACATCATGGCAGGGCTGTATCTCGGACAATGTATTACTCCAAAACATAGCAACAGCCAGAAAGCCCTCAATAGAAGTTTTGGGGGGTTTTCAGCTTATTTACATTGTATGAGTTTCAGTGGGGTTTTCATTGTTGGGGGGGAGGAGGGCTGTTAATTTCTTTCTTTTTAATTTCTCAGAAATAAGGGTTCACTAGGGACAGAAGGTGATAACATAAATATTGATATAGCTAAGAATCTATTTCACAGTCCACTACCTAATACATCCTAACCCACAGTGTGGATCATTGTGCCAGGGTACACACATCTGGGGAGGAGTGAGAGAATGAGAAGAAAAACAAATCCTCACAAATAAACTGAAGAAAAAGAAGAACAAAGTGCCTTCCTCAAAAATCTTTTGGAAAAACTGTACCCAAGCAAATCCACAAAGGAAAATGTCAGCCTCAGTGATTCTGTTGTCACTCCTCTAGCATAAACAAAAGCAGAAACCAGAGTATGGACAGGGGCTCTCAGACACATCAGTAACATTGAATGGTGCATATGAACTTCTCTCTTCTGCATAAAGTCTTATAAGCTTTCAGGCATTTTGGTATTTGCTTGCCTCTGTTTTGAGGACAAAAAACGTTTTTCTCCCTCTCTCCTAACAGATCTTGCAAGACATGGAGACTGTCACAGGAGGCAGCAGAGCTGTAAGCCAAGAGCACTTGTACCCAGGCTCAGAGTCTGGTGGCACAAGGGAATTCTGCACACGAGCTGCATGAGGAAAGGTGCCCATCACTTCAGACTACTGCCCCAAATCCTGACAAACCATGAAAATTACATAGTAAAAGAGAAATAAAAATTAATGACAACTACTTAGCTGTTCTTTGGGACTACAGAGCCTAACACACTAAGGTGAAAGCTTAAAAACTTAGTCCAAAAATATTTTTATGGCCAAAATGTAAATCTTTTGTCCTATTATTTATTCATACATCTTTCAATGATTTCACTTAAAGTACTTCAAAGACAATTATTGCTGAAAACAATACTAAGATACACAAATCCTTCAGCTTCATTCCCCTTCCTCAGCCCCATTCTCCTCCTTTTTTGGCACCAGAAAAGTTAGCTTAGACACCAGCCCTCTGCATTCACAGCACTGCCCATTTCCTTATGGCACAGCTCTTCCCATACAGGAAACAAGCATACATTTTATTTTAAAGCACTTGGCTGAAGTTCCCATGAGCATCCCCACAGCTGAGCATCCTCAGGAAGCTTCCCCCCACCTGCTCAACACAGTGGCATGTCCAAGGAAGCACATTTTTCCCACTAGAGAAGCACATTTGTCCCACTACCTATTCCTCCACACCCACTGCCTTCCATAAACTCCAGGCTCTCCGTGCTCCTGTAGCTCCTGCTGTGAGGTGGCTGCATTTGGCACACAGGCCGCTGTTCCTCTGCAGCTCTCTATGGTTATTCCCACAGCCCGTGTGCTGTGTGCTGATGTGCTGGAGTCTCTTGCAGCTCCTCTGGGTGTCCTTCATCCCTGCTCAGGGCAGTGGAGGTTACACATGTCCACAAAGACACTGTGAAAATGGCAAGAGCCCAACATTGCTGGTGTTGACAGCACTCAACTTCATAGCTCCTGGAGTGCCCCCACCTTCAGACACCACCTGCTGGCATCAGTGGCCACCTCCCTGGGCAGCTGAGCAGACCTGAGACAATGCAAGGGGAGCAGAAACTGCCAACTAGGGAGGTGGAAAACAAGAGGAATGTGGCAGGGAGGGAAGAGAAGACAAAAGGAGACAAGAAGAAAATTCAGAGGCCTCTGACAGAAATCCGTGCTTAAAGTTTCCTGAGTGTTTGGAGTTAACTGGAGTTCTGGTATCATTTATACATAAATAAGCCAATTTTATGAATGTCAAATTGGTTTTTATGGATTTATCATTAAGATTCCCTATGTTACTGTTTTCCAAAGGTCTAATGCAAACTGTAAGAAACACTCTTTTCCCTGCCTAGCACACCACATTTCTTACTATTCAAATGCAGTATAAAGTACAGCATTACTAAGCTACAGTTAAGTCACTTTCTATTAAATTAAACTTGTGCTCATTCTAATAATTTACAGGCAAATGTGAGTCTGGATTCAATTTTCATTTCCCTTCATTTGAATCCATTAATATTATTTGATTTCTTTTCTACACAGCATTCTATGTTTTCCCACAGTGCTGATTCTTTCGGAAGGATAAAACATAAGTAGTCAAAACATTACTAGATGGGAAGGGAATAAATGCTACTCACATGCACTTGAAAAGTCACAAGTCTTTGCAAAGAAGGAAAAAAAACCCCACACATTAGCAGAGTAAGAGATTCATAAGAAAATATAACCAAGACAACAGTAAAAAGGTACTCAGTGTTCAAATGGTAGGAAAGGATTCATAAAATAACTTCTCTCATGTCTAAAATCAACGACCACATAACAGCAAATAAAAAACCAAAAAAACCCCACCCAAACAGTTTCACATAAATACAGTCTCTTTTCCCAGTAGGTCCAAAAAATATTTCATCTGGGTGAATCCCCTTTACAGCTAAGGCAGGAGGACACATGACACACCAAACTTATCCGACTTGAGTAATTTTCAGGAACATTTCAAGAGTAATTTGGGCATTGCAGAACAGAAATGGAAAATAAAGCTTCCGTATCCTATTTTGTCCAGCATTCAGCATAAATCACAAGACTAGGTGGTCAATAGGACCCTGCCCTTCCAGCCACACCTGAGAGCAGAGCTGGAGCAAAGGCAGGAGGTTGCAGTCGAGACCTGTGCCATCCACACACCAGTGGGCAACAAAGTCCTGTCCTCCATACCCTTTTCCTGGGCCCATCCCCAGCTCAGAAGACAATTGTTCCTTGGTGAGCTACCTCGACTAAAAGATCACTTCTCCACTGACTTTTGAAACTTGCTAACCATCTACAGGTCCCAGTCTTGTATAAACACTTTCTAACAGAATAAATACTAATGGCAACATAACTCAAGACCCATTTGTGTGAAGGAAATGTGGAACAAACCAGATGCTGAGCTACTAACAAATTACTGTGTCTTAGGAGCAACAGACACTGTGCAAAGATTTTGAGCCTGACATATACACTGGAAAAATTAAAATTATATGAAAACATATTTTAATTATAAGATACTTTAATTATAAGATACTAACCAGAAAATATAAACACCTAAGTGATTGCTGGACTGCCTTTCTGAAGGCACTGACAGGAAAGGTTATAGAGAAAATAACCAATTCACTTGAAGAACTATCATTCAAAAAAGAATATCCCCCTCCCTTAAACATATTGTATAGTACACAGAACCCACAAATTTAATAGATGAACAGAAGGATTTCTTTAGTCTTTAGAATAAAAGATGACCTATAAAGAAAGCCTAAACATTAACCCAAGCACAGAAATAAGTTCTGTACATCAAGGGTGAGTGCAGAAATAACCTCCGGAAAAGAGGGGATTTATAGCTCCTGCAGAATCCTCCCCCCAGTTTTGGGTTCATATTTGACACTTTGAGTGCATCACACTGAAACACAGCTGCTGCACGGAGGCAGCGCATAAAGCAAAGAGCAAATTGCCTGTTTTTTCATCTGCAGGACAGCAATGAAGATGATAATAGAGAGGAAGCTTTAAAAACTGTGTGCCATACTAGAAAATGCACAATTTCTACTAGTGACCCTCTGGGACTTCCAGTACATTAAGGAATATTCAGGTGTCTTTCGTGTCAATAGCAAACACTGAACTAGGTAGAGGACTTTATTGGAGCTGTAAAAAAATGCTTTCCAGAGGGTTTTGGATTCATGCATTGAATTCTCCCCTCTTGTACTGGCCAGCAAAGGAGCACAAGGCTCATTTTTCAGTGTGTTAGATCCATATGAAATTTGGTATTCTTGGTTATCTTAAAAGGATACTTGCACTATGCCATAAAACCTGTGGCCAAAAATGACTAATGTTCTTAACAAGCTATATTTTGTGATTTTGAAATTTAAAGAATATTCTACACCTTTTCATGAAACCATCTATATGGCACATATGACACAAAAACATCAGCTAGTGATAGGAAGAATTTTACCATACCCTGTGAGATCTCATCTGACAATACTGACCTGACATTAAACATGGTGCCGTATTTGTAATAAATTATATTCTTAGTGCATTTAGGAGGAACACAGCACACCCTAGAGGTCCTCAGGACCTACACTACACCACTGTGCCAAGGTACAGGAGGTGCCTCCCACAAAGGAGCTGTGCCCACCCTAAAGGCAGCCCCTCTTCAGTGGGAATAGGCACTGTACATACAATAAACATCCTGTTCCTCTGCAGGCTGCACGCTCAAGGAACAAAGTTAAGCCATAAAAAGGTTTTGCTGCTCATGAAAGATTCATGTCCTGAGGGATGACACACCAGACTGACATGGACAGTGGTCAGATCATAACTCTGGCATGGGGCCACAAGCTCAGCAGCAGCAATGGGCCATGCAAGGTTTCCCCCACCACAGTCACAGGCCCAGACCAGTACACAGAAGGGAATGGGGCTGGAGGAAATCTCCAACCTCCCAGAGAAGCTAATGAGGTTTTCTGCATGGGTGTTTTCTGTATTGTAAGTCCAAAAGACATCTGTAACTGATGTACCACTGGCTCTGTGTTTTATCCAGGCAATTTTCAAACATGTCCTAACTCGTACTGCAACCAGCTCAGGGAACTTATCAGACAATTCTTCTCAGACTTGATTAAAAATTGTAGCACAACTGGAACCTCCCCTGATTTGAATGGATTCATGCAATGTTAGTCAATTATTCAGTGAGCTCACGTGTAAATCTGAGGTTTTCTTTTTGGGAAGCAATTGAAGTATTTTTCCAAGATCCATTACCTACTAAAGCAGTTATGAGCAAATCACCTGTAAACAAATACAAAACATAAACAAGAAGAGCCATGCAATGTTATAATCTCATAATCTGAAGCACAATATTCAAAATAATTAACAAAAAGTTTCAAGTCCTTGTTATCCTCCATGTAATTCAAAACGTTTTTATGCATGTATTTACCCTCCATGTAATTTAATGTGCATCTGATGCCAGCTCTCCCCACTGTCTTGTTCAGATCACCACAGGAATTTATAAAAAACTTTGCAATGCTTTTTGACCTGTATCAGCTTATTAAATTTTTATGAAAAATCAATGGAGTTCAATCATGTTATGAGTTGTTCTCCACACAAATGTCAGTGGCAAATAGAGAAATCTATTTATCCCAAAGTCTAGAGAGAAGATGTTGAATTGGATACGAGTCTCTATTCATATGAACTACAAAGGAAAATTTAAGAGAATAAAAGATAGATAACATTGGAGAAAAAACAGGAGACTGAGAATTTGGAATCAGTGTTTTTGAAGGAGAGGCGAATTACAAGGTACATAAATGAAATAAAGTAATTGCATTAGAAGATGTTTCAAATAGCCACCCTAATGAGGTATATTTTGATTCAAGAGGAAATAGGCAACTTGGTCACATCACCAGATCACTGGAAGAAAGGGGAAAGAAGATGAAAGCCCTTTTCTTTCTCCCTAAAGTAATCCTAAACTGCACAAGCAGGGGACATGTTTGTGCCCTTGTCTGGGCTGGTTCAGTCAAAGGACAGAGCTCTCCTGCACACATTGCAGTTCTGCTTGGGAAGAGGAGTCCAGGCATCTCAGGAAAGACTCTTCAAGAGTGAGACACCTCACACATTGAGGGTAAGAGGAACACACATGTCCAGACAGCCTGGCATCACCTGTGCCTGCCTGGGGAGCCCCATAAACACCGGCATCTGCAGGGCTATGACAAAAATTAACTAATAAAAAGAATGCCTCTCTTAACTTGGACTTAACTTGGACTCTGGACTGCATTGCTGACTTGCTGCTTTTTCTCCCTACAGTTTGGGCACACAGAAAGACTAGCAGTTCAACTCCATGTTTCAGCTGCAAACATTGGAATAAATAACTAAGAGCCAAATTCTGCAGAAGCTCTCCCGCGGAAGTTTCAACACTTTAAGCTCCAGTATATTGAATACCCAGTGCACAACACAAAAAGCTTTACCAGAAAAGATAGTGTCTCTTGTTTGTTCTATTTCTTTATTTTTCTTACCTATTGTTTTGTTTTTAATTTCCGTGAGTAAGCAGTATTGGTATCCTGCTGGCTTCCTGCTTAGCCACAGGAGAAGGAAGGGGAATTTTTGCAATAATTTAAAAATACACTGAAAGTATGAAAAGGTTAAGAATTCTGAAGAAAAAAAAATAAACTAAACAAAAGCAAAGCAACCTGGAAAAATTAGCCTTTATCAAATGATCAGAGCAGATGAGAGTTCTACAAAGAAGAGGCTGTCAAAACTGTGTCCTTAGTAAAAATATGCCTACAACATTTTAAAACAAAGCTGTGTACATACCTTTTTTGTTTGCCTTGGTTTTATTTGGTTGGTTTTTGAAGTAAAATTGAGTGGTCTCCAGCAAACCATCCCAAGGTGCATAAAAGTGAGATTACTATTCATATTTCTCATAATGCAATATTCTACTGCAAATGGAAGAGAAATCTTTGTGTTTACCACCTTGCCAAATCCACAGGCTGTTTATGCCAGCCAATTTTTTTTTCCAGCAAGAGGCAGCCAAAATGCTTCCTGTAGGCAAAAATGAATTGCGTTGTAAGTAAAAGGAAATAAAATAGTGCAAAACAACTGAGAAAAACAAATACCATGTTTTAATACAATTTTCAAAGATTCAAGTATTTCACAACACTGCTTTCACTTCCAAAATAAAGGAAGGCATTAGGCTCAGATTTATATTAATTTGATTAACTAAAACATCTGGAAAGCCTGTTTCCATGCCTTCTGCATTTAATTAGAGCCCAAGACCTTTCCTGCTGCAAACATACCTTAGCAAAGACCTGCAGGTTTACTCAGCTAGAGTGGACAGGGGTCAATAGGCCAGCTTTGACCAGCAGCAAGTCTGAAACTCAGAGGCTTTATGCAGAGCAGCACATTTTTGTTACATTATTCTGCAGTCATGTTTTACCTTGGCTGCCTTCACTGTAGGAAACTAAGCCACACTACAATGTATTGCAAAAGGAACTGGTAGCAGAGCTTAGTCTTTAACAAAGGTTGAGTTCATGTTGTTGCTGCATTCTCTGAAGGGAATGCTGTTTTGCTGTCCTTAGCCTTGATTACTGTGGGGAAAAGCCCTAAATGGGATATTCTTTTGGCCTGATAGAAAAAACATGTGTGCTGATGCATCTCACAATGTGAACATGGTCACCAAGGGAATTGCTGCTTAACCCTTCTAAAGTTAACTTGGGTACTCTAGGGTGTTTTCATGGTCTTACAGGTACTTAGAAGACAATTGAGGAAAAGTGATTTTAATGCTATTTTCTGCAATTTACATCAGGTACATCTATAATGTAAGAAGCAAACAATAAATGATTATAAAAATGGAAAAAGATAGTCAAACAATACTGACATTATGCAAGATATAAATATTCTCATCAGCTTTTATTTAAGAAAATTTATCAAGATAACAGGGAATGTCTGGAAGAGCCTCTGACCACCCTTTTGACTTCAAACAACATAGGAAACAAACCTGACTGCATTTAAGGATTAGTTTAACATCTACTAAAACCAAATTTCTAAACCTCATCTCTACTCTATCATTAAATATAATCAAGCTTTGGGAGAAAAGGGATTCATTTGGTTGTACATATGAAAGATGTTTTGTGTAATGACTTTTCCAAAGCTGGCTTGTGGATTGGGATGGTTTGTATGGGGTTCTTTTTTGCCTTGGGTTTCCTTTTGTGGGGAGAGAGGGAGTTCTGAATGGGCACAAACTTCAGAACGAAGATTTCAGGTGTGAAACTTTGGTACTTAAGTTTCTAGGATGAGTGGCTGAGCCCATCTCAGAGTGGGAAGTAGAAACACCAAGGAATTAAGTAAGATGCCTCAAAGACATCTGAATTACACAAATAAATGCATAAAGTCACTTAGTTTTAGTCTCCTAAAATGAGAACAATGAGATTTTTGTGCCTCATAGTGGTATCACTACATTAAAACCCATTAATCCTTGGGAAGTACTTAGATACTATACCAATAAACACCATATTAATAAGCATAGCTAGCCCTACCAAGTTAAATGGAGTTATGCACAAACTTAGGAAAAAGTGATCAAAGGAAGAAATTCTTCATTTTCATTATAGCTGCTATTTTTGCCAGTCTTTACCAGTATGTCACAGGTTATCTTATTCGGTAGTGTAAAGGCCAAAAGGACCATTAAGTTTGAAATGAGGCCAATTGACTCCAGCTGAAGATCATGTACAATTCTGCTCCTACTGAGTACAGTGAAAATATGGCTCCTCCTAATTTCCAGAAAAGCTGCAAAATGCTCTCTTTTCCCTACAATTATGCTGGTGCAACATACTATGACTTTTTATTACACACTCACTCTGCTCATGGCATCTATTAATTATTTTATAGCAAAGTCCACCATTAAACTAATAAAATCCCCTCCAACTTCAATATGGTCCCTTTACATCAATCAGTGCAGCGTGTGTTAAAGATCTAACTTCTACCTACAGTAAAGCAACAAAAGAGGTGGAGGGAAGAATGTGTAGTTCATTGCCAGTCATTTTATCAAATAGCATCCACATTTGCTTGGAAGTAAGGCCTAATTAGCAATCTTCTCCCTCAGTAACTATCCTTCTTTAGCTTTTAAGCAAGTCATACAGGCCATTGACAAAAGTGTCTATTAATAAAGGGCATTATATTTAGTAAAACTTTTAAAGAAAAGCATGACTTAGCCAATGAAGAACAACTCTGACAGCCTTAACCTCACTATAATCAAATTTTTTTTCTCATTGTACTCCAAAGGATAAGGACAAAGCACCATGAACTGTCAGATCTCTTTGGTTGTCAGTCCACTTTCTTGGACGGGGTAAATAAGACCAAAAAAAAGACTACTTATGAGGTATACTGCTGAACAATAAAAAATTCTTACAGTCTCTGTCAATGGAGAAGCTTCATAAACATATCAAGCAAACTGCTTTTCTAAGAATGTCCCTTTATGCTGAAACATGTTTAATCTTATGACAGATGGAAAAATGGAAATATGTAATATACAAAAAGCTTATTTTTAAATTACTGGACCAGGTTTCAATTGCTGATAACCTCAGGTCAGATATACAATAGGCCTGGCCTCTGTGAAACAGTAAACTTGGCATGAGTTCCCTACATTTAGACATAGGCTGATCAGATTTTGTTTTGCAAAGGTCATTTAATTAGTAGTATCAGTAACTCTTATTACCTTAACATTATCTTCCTTTAGCTAATGATACCGTCTTGCATGTGTTAAATAAAACAGGAATTAACAAAATTCCAATGGCTTACTTAAATGATAAATAACAAACCATTTTAAGGAAGAAATCTCCTAGGGAGTGCGGAAAAACCTGCAGCTGAAGGCAAGCGAGTCAGGATGTGTAACTCTGCACAGGCATAAACAGGAAATGGAGCAGCTTGCGTTTGGATTGACAATCTGGCTCCAAACAGCTCATCTACACCGGGCACAGAGCTTGACCCCTGTCAAACATCAAAACCATGGCTTTGGAAGAGTTTTCTGTCCCAATACTTCTTAGGGTTCTCTTACAGAAAGTAAAATATTTCTTTCTCTATCATTCTGCATGGTCAGGAAAGGTCTTGCTTAGAGAAATACTGAAGATTAATGATGTCATCTTTATTGTAAAACATTTCCTTATGCATCCACTTCTTACAGTTTTGGCAACAAACTCCCTGGGATGGAAACATCAGAGATTAATCATTTTGTAATGTAGAATAATATTGGGTTCTTTCATTGTCATGTTCAAACATAACATAGGAACTAGCTTGACTTTCCAGAAAAGAAATCTCAAATGCTATGCCTCCAGTTCCACTAGGACTTAACCCTACTTCTTCTGTATATTTCACATTTCTGATGCACCGACCCCATACGAATTGAACACTGTGCAACTTCATTATGCAAAACCTTTACCCTGATGTTTCCAGAGTGTACACAAAGTTCACTGTAAACCAGGAGCTGATCTCCATGCAGAGAGTACTACCAGGACAGCAAAATGACCAAAACCACTCAGGACAATAAGGTGAATCACAGACATTTCATGACAGAAATGTATCAGGCCCTTTCCGTTACATTCCAAATAACGATGTCTGTAAGGAGTCACTCATCTCTGGAAACAACATGAGCATTGTGGAACTTAAAGGAAATTCAGTATCAGCAGTAACTTTATTCCTAAGGATGCTAGCCAAGACAAGGATTTGGTATTTGTACAACAGAGTATGGAAAGGAGATCTAGCTATGCAACAAAAGAATAATGAGAGGAACAAGAAAAACAGGGGAGTTTGTTCCGGTTCTCTGCAACACTTTGAATAAATAGCCTAAAGTTACATATTTAATAAAGCTCAGAATGAAATGGAACTAACTTTAAAAAGTTTTGCAAATCAAATTTGAATCTGGGAATCTCACATTCAAATCTTTTGAGAACAGGAATTAGTCTTGTTTCAGCTAGAACACACCAGGAAAATGCACTATTTGCCATATCCCCTTTGCAACTAATAGTGAAAACAGATAATAAAATTTAATATTTTTACTTACTTATAGTCACATGCTGTTGTCAGAAAGGAAAATACTTCTGTAACATATCACATTCTATTAGAAATACCCGTTTTGTAAGATTTTTTAAATATCAAGCAAGATTCAGACAGTTTGAATTGTTCATTTATACATTTACATCTTCAAAAATTTTCTCCAAACTACAAACATCTTAGAAAGAATATTGCTAGCACACCGCACACAGACCTTCAGAACATGTTTGCAGTAGCCCTGTTATGGTGCTGCAGAGCTCTATTTATTTAAAAACCATAAAGTGTGATGGGATTTCTCTCTCAGAAGAAATAAGGATGTTTTTGTCCATTTAGTGAAGATTAGTGCTACAACTAACATGCAGGTTAATGACACATGCTAGAATAAACACCACAGATATCATAAACAGGTAGTGAATGCCAATATGAGTCTTGTGGTCTAAAAAGGTCAGGTTCATTTTTTTCTATTTTATTATTTTTAGCATGGTGACCAGTAATAGATGTACAGGGTGCAAACCAAAGAAAAAGTTCTCTCCTGGAAAGGCTGGGGATTGAATTTTTTCTTCTCTAATGCGTTAATCTGTTATTTGTGGAGAAGAGGGAAGGCTAGACAGGTTTAATTTTAAAATTAATTGGAAAAACAGGTGTTTTTTATTTTTCAAACAAATACTCTGCAGATGAATAACAACTTGCATGTGATCTTTCACTCAGATATTGAAAGAATATCTCTCAATTCTTTAAATCACTGCAATTAAGGGATATTTTTAGTACTTTAAGCACTTTTTTGTCATTATTTTCAAGAACAATATTTTATTAATCAGAAATCACACTTGCAAAATATAGCACTGTTTTGGAATTATTTCCTCATTCACAGTCTCCCTAAGAATTTTATTGCAACCTCATGAAAAACAATAGACTGAGCTAAGCTTGTGTCCCACCAATTAATTTATTTCAGCAAGTAGAAGGCAGGGATGTGGACCTCCAGTAGAACGGACATCAGGAACAAGGGTCAGAGGAAGGAGGTGTAAAATGTCCGTTTGTCACCTCCACGTGTTAATCACTAATAGGACAGAGGAGATGCCTCGGAGTGTTTCAGGGATGAGAGCAAAGCACAGCACGCACCAGCACCTCCATCAGCTGGCCAGGGAGCAGTAGGGACACACAGTGACAAAGACCAGCCTGGCAGCCAGCAGCTGTGTGCCCGACAGGAGCAGCACCAGTGGGACATACAAATGCAGGGGACAGGCGCTGGAACGAGGACACTGGGGGAAAAGCAAGGGGAAATTAGATGGGACAATCAATTACAATATTTGAAAGCGTGCGATTAGCATACAATGACCAATTTCCTATTTAAAAGAAAAAAAAGTTCAGTGGCATGTATTTAAGGCATATTCAGAATGTTATTTTAACACATAAGCAACAATAGTTTAGAAATCCCTGCTCTGAACTGAGGATGGAGCTAAGCACCCCAGTAGTGACACAATATAAACTTCAGCACATGAAATACTGGAAGTTGATGTAAACAGCTTTTAATAGCAGTGAACATTTGTTGGCTTTGTTTAGACCATCTGGATGTTCCATTGTGTTCAGTGCAGCACTGACTGTCGTGGGGTGACAGTTGATATATGTTAAGTACAAGCAAAGTGCCTCAGCCGCTCCAGGGACCCCGAGGAGAACTTTGCAGGGTTTGTGGAATATGCTGTCAGCCCACAGCGCAGTCGCCTGCATCCTTAATGGCTCGGGGCCAAAGTTCTCTGGCTTTTTTTTTTTTTTTTAAATCAAAGCAAGGTTTTGCTTTTACTGTTTGAAAGGTTAGGAAAACTATGCCAAAGTTCTTGCAGGCAGCTTGGAGAGCACCAGCTGGCAGGAACGATTTTCAATATGAAGCAAAGAATAAAGAGAACCACTAACCCTGAGAGATTCCAGGTTTCACTCATTTTACATGCAATGTGGCTAACAGCCATGGGAATCCCACAAAAGAAAAAAATTACTTATAAAGGCACTGATGTAATTTTTCTGAAGAAAAGATAGGAAATAAACAATTAGAAGCATAGAGATTTTCCCATGCCTAACTAATAATATACTACATTATATGCTGCCTACATTTTGGATAGTTGGCAATCAAAGCTGTATTTCAGGTACTCTGGCCATTTCACATTTAATCTCTGATTGTGATGAAATTGTGATTGCAAAATTATTTAACTCCTGAAATTAAAGGAGCTATGTAAAGTAGAAATTATTTTTTTATTATTGTTCCTATTTTTACTTTTGTTCGGCATCTTTCCATAAACACGCCTTCAGTTCAGTTTTATACAACCAATACTTTTGGAAAGCAGAAGAGGCAGGAAACTGAAAGCTTATTTGGATGCATTCACATACCAAAAAAAAGTATTTTCAAATCTTGGGTAAAAAACTGAAATTGTTGCACTCAGCCTTTTCTTACAGTGCTGATTATACAGCGCAGGTTTTCCACCTGTGGAAGTATTATTTACTAAATCACATGAGACATTTAGAATACCAGTTAAAATATAATTTGATTTTTAAACCTCAAATCAACAGGCACAAACATATTGAAAAAGATGCGGAACCCTAAATGCTCATAGGATTCAATCTTCTTTTCTCTTTCACTTAAACTGTTACATTATGTCATCTTTTCTGTCACTGGTTTTTTCCTGCAAAGTTTAGCTGTTACATATTTGACTCTTCCTAGCTGCTGCAGTATCCTATTTATCCACCAGAAAGGTAGCACACAAGCAGCACATGGCAAGGTTTCCACATTATACCTCAGCTCTGACAGGGGCTGAGAGCACCGATTAGTTTCCATTCTGCTTTAACAGCCTTCTGAAGGCTATTCCAAAGGGTAGCAAGCAACACTGACTGTTAGAGGTGTCCATGTTAAACCATCCTGCAAGAATGAATCTTGTTTCAGCCACTTTGAAGCTACCAAGCAAACACTATGTGCATGGCAATTTCTGTTGTTCTGCAAATAGCATCCTCTTCCCTTGCTTTCAGTCTAACCCAAAAGAAACCATAGTGATACGAATAAAAATACTTTCTTCTATAAAGATTACTGAGAAACTCCAAATTATATTTGAAATCTACAGAAAATTATCCTGCAAATTATATGCATTCGCATTAATGTCATCCTTTTCAAATGTAACTAAAAGAAGCAGCGTCTGTGAATGAAGTCAGCAATTCATTATTTAAAGAATACTTTACAGAACTTCAAAAATATCCACATCTTCCAGAATCAAGTCCAAAACATACATGATCAACACATTCTGCATTCAAGCACAAACGCATGATCAAATTACAACATTCAAATATAGACCACTACTACTGCAAAGGAGTCACTACAGCTGGAGTTAATAATATCCAGCTCATTTATGTTGCTCACCTAAATCAATGGGACAACTCAACTTATCCAGCTGGATTTCTACTAGAAGAAAACATCACACCCATGTTTCCAATGTGTAGGTAACTTCTGAGCCTTCTCTTCCATTCTTGCAATGATCCAGCTTTTATAATACTGCAATAGGACCAGTTAACACAGGATTGCCTGTTTTCAGTATTATTTCCATTTTGGACAGATTTTCAATAACATAATGTACAGCTAATTAATCATTTAGAAATGCCTATCTCTTTGTGATTTGAATTTACAGTTATGCCAAGACTTCAGGTAATTTCATTAACATATAATAAGTGCTGCAATACTAAGAACTGCAACTGCAAAACAGTAACTTTTATCTAATTTCCAGAAAAATAGGCACAGAGAAGGCAACTTAGACAAAGGGTGTATGATGTCTCCCTGGCTCCCTTCCAGAGAACACCTATCCCAGACACTGTTCGTGCACTACCTTTTTCTAAATATTATCTAAGTAGTTCTTCTCTTTTACTTCCCTGCTTTTTTCAGTTTAAAGCCTCTAAGGCCCAAACTGATAGTTCAATAAGACTTGGCCTGAGCTACAAACACATCACACAAACTTCCAGTCAGTGACAACTGCAACTGACCTGTGATGTTAATGGCAGCTGTTTATTTACAGGCCAAGAAGTTTATGATCACATATTCTGCCCATTTCCCTCCTCTGTTCCAAACGAATATCCCATCCTTAATTACATTACATCCTTTTCTTAGTTCTTTTTACTCCTACTTTTTTCCCTTACACTGTCTAGTCAACTGAACAGACCTGCACAGGCTTCATAATCAGTTCCATAGGCCATCTTTCCACTGTATAACACAACTACAACAGTTATTTTCTTAGCATACTATTAAGCATAATTTAATATAATAATTTAAAAATTATCAACCAATTACTACTATATCAGACAAGAAATCTATGGTAAATTAATAAATCATGAAATAATTTGCTCTTTGAAAGCCAATATAATCAATAATTCTATGCTATTTTATACAATCATGCAGTTAAGCAAAAGAAAAATGCAGACATTATCAAAATGTCTTATCTCAGAAAATGTCAAAGTTTCTGCTTTGTTTTTGGAAGAATGCGGTGGGTATTGCAATTTTATCAGTGTTCACACACAAACTCCTTGAGTATTTAATTTTTTGTATTTTTGTAGCAATGTAATATTTCAAAGGAAATTTAATTTAATTGGATTCAGAAGATATATTCAATAAATGATAAATGGAAGTACTGTAAAATATAATGTCACCTAGTTAAAAAAGAAAAGAGAGAGAAGATGCTAATTCTGCTGATGAAGATATTGTTTTTCCCCTCTTGTGCCCTATTCATTATGCAAGGCTGCAGAATATGAAGTACAGTGTGTGATCCGGGCGATCTAATGATCTCCCACACCTGCTCATCTGGTACAATTTTAATTAACACTCCAAGGAGGTTTGTCAAGAGTAATCAAAAACATTGTCGCTTATAAAGCTGTGGCAAGAAATCGATACTTTTCATCAGAAAAGGTAAGGTCTGGCATAACTGAACCATTTAATTGCTTCATTCCAATAAACAAAAACTGCACATTTTAATGACTTGATTTTGGAGATCAATATCTAACCACATATTGCATTGAACAGCAACATGTGGTGGGATATTCAAAGCCATTTTAATTCAGAATGAAGCATTCCTCTCTTTTTATTTCATCTGGAATGGCAATAGGTTGCTGAGCCTATGCAGTGCTATGATTTATATCAAATGAGTGACCTCTAGGGCCGTAAGACTAGAACGGGTGACTAGTTCTCAATGGTAAGCTACTGGCACTTGACAAAGTGCATGAAGCAGAATGAATTTACTTCTCTTTTCCTCAATCATCAACAGGCTCTGCCCTGACCCCCATACTGACTCCTATAACAAGATCTCCTGTCTCTGACTGAAAAATTTACTGTCATGTCTACTTTTCATTGAGCTCAAGTGAGTACTTTTGTCACCTTCAGTGAACTGAGTCTGTAAAAGATTTAACTAAACACCAGTCACACTTTAAAAACTAAGCAAGAACAACTCATAAAAAATAACACTTTTAAGCACTTCTATTTCTTAAAAGTGCAGAAGCTGTGCCTTTTTATTATGGTTCTTCTTCTTCAAGTGTTTGTCATTAACCTGTTAAAAGCTACTGCTTCACAAAGAAATAAATTAAAGACCCACAGTATAATGCAAGTATCACAACATTAGTAAAATTTATCAGGACTGAAACACTCCTCCTGGACACAAAGGCAGATAAAGTTTAAATGCTTATGAACTATGAAAGATTCAACAACATGGAATTTTATACATGGAGATAACACCTATACATCACAGTCATTTAAATTAATGATCAGATTTTTATACAGTGTACAGCATCACCATGCTCATGTTTATGTATAGTAATGATGCTAACAAAATTGTTTTATTTAATTTTAAAGCAGTATTTGCAAAACATTTTTTCCACATACTTTCAATAATAACAGCATAGAATACACAATGCCTAGCTACATATAAATGCAAGAATGGTATATCTTAATCATTTTAACTAGTATTTTACTAGTATTTTAACTTCACAAACTAATAAAATGCAACATTGCAAAAACCCTGTCAACAATAAGGCAATTAAAAGAATGACACTTGATGGTTTATTCCAACATCTCACTAAAGCCTTACACAAAATTTTCACTCCCTCTTTAATTTTCAATTCTTCTACCCTCCCTGCTTCACAGCTTCTGGCTATTGGCTTTTACAATCTGTCCCTAGGGAGCCAGGAGTTATTACCCCTGTCGTTGGAAGAGAAAGGGATGTTATTCCCCTGTCACCCTCTCCAGCTCCAGCAGATTCCTAGCTCTGATCTATAGCCTTCATTGGAGAAAAGGGTCTGACATGCTGTTAGTTTTCAGCCCTGTCAGATCCATCTACCCATGCTACTGGCATTACTTACTGGAGTCAGAGTCACAGGAGTCAGACCAAAAATTTGAGAAGAAAATACTATATCCGCTTCTATGTGAGTAAATATAAGAGAGAAATGTCTACTGCAGAGCATGCAGGCACTATATGCCACGTACACTGTGAATCTGAGCTTAGAAACAGCTAAAGTAGCATCTGAAATTATTTATGACTGCAATAGAAATATTGTATAAACTAGGTGGGACCAGATATACCCAAAGGATACAGAACAGTTAGTGAGATGGACTTAAGCAAGTTTCACAGTTCCTCCAATACTGCTTTAACAAACTACTGCTTAATTTTTTACTGCTTCTTTATAATCCACATTCACATGACTGCTACATAAAATGGGCAGGGGAAAGGCAGCATGAGATGGCTGTGACTCAGGCTGTGCCTATCATCCCACAACACAAATCCATGCATCAGCATTTTGCGTGCATCATTTTACAGGACTCCAAGAGTAAATTAACTTTTAATTGTAAACTATCTATAAGATGACTGTACAGGTGTCTGCTTTAGCTTTCCTCTTGCACTTCATATGTTAAGAAATATGAACTGATCTCTTGCCTCAACAGCTGCCCAACAGTGGAGGGCTTGGCTCTGATCTACACTACCTTCTCTGGTCAGACACTTTTCTCATTAGGCTACAGCCAAAAACATTGTGCTTGGCGTGACTGTCAAGTGAGAGGTGGTGCTTGATCCCAACACACACAGCTATTGCTCACACCATCAGCATTAGTGATTCAGGCAAGGCTGGAAACTGGAAGTCCTGCTACAACACTACTCAACACCTCTTTGGGCAGAGGTGCTACCACGCCCTTCTCATAAGCTCTTCTGGGTACAGCTTCTCAAGTACCTGTTCTATGTCTCCCTGCCTTTTTTCCCACCCCTTTTTCCTTTTTCTTTCTTTTTCCAACAAGGCCATGGGAAGAACAGATTTGCTTCCTCTTTACCTTTTCTAGAGCATGAGCGCCTGTCTTCCATATGTCACCATAAGCAAGGAGGCTGAACAGGGAAGGTGCTGCTGTTTTCACTTCCTTTCTCTGCCCAGTACTCCATGAGAAGTAGAAGCAGATTGGAGTCAAGGCAGTGACTGTAGATGGCTTGGGATGAGAGCTAGTGGACACTGTCCATGAAGACCAACAACTCCCTTGCCTGTACCAGCAACAATGTGGTCAGCAGGACCAGAGCAGTGATTGCCCCTCTGTACCCAGCACTGGTGAGGCCACACCTCAAATCCTGCTTTGGGCTGCTCCTGTCAAGAAAGGCATTGAGGGGCTGGAGCCTGTCCAGAGAATGGCAACATAGCTGGGAAGTTAACAATGACTGGGGCTGAGCTGGAGGTAATCAGAACAAGGAAATAAAAGGCAAGAGAAATATGAAAATATTTCAAAGGAAATTTAGATATCATTATCATAAAAATATAGTTCAAATCTTCAAATGCAGAAGGTAGTCACAGAGAAAGCACAGGAAGAAAGGGTGAGAATTTGGAAGAATTACTGAAGAGAAGATTGAACAGGTACAAGTAACAGTGAAAATTAAGAAAAATGTGCAAAGAACAATAGAAAAACATTGACTGAAACCTGGAAGCCCAAGGATGAAAGTTTAAAAAGAGAGAGAATACTGTTTGTGTTCTTTAAAAAAACAAAAAAACAAAAAAAACCAAACAAACAAAAAAAACCACCCGCAAAACCAAACAAAAATCAAAACAAAAACAAACAAAAACAAAACCAGACAAAAGAAAAAAAAAACAAACACAAGAAGAACCTGACTCAACAGACTAAGCAGATTTTGCTTTGAGGAACCTGTTATTGACTTTATTCAAGAAAAATGTGATGGTGGTGAAGAGAGACTCTAACTATTAACCATGTGATAATTACCAAAAGGAGAAGCAAAGTCAAGTACAGAAGAGACTTGTCTATGTTGAAAGGTGTAGGAAGGAAATAGGAAAAGTATCTGAAAGAATTCATGAAGTCAAGAGATTGAATTCTTTTGGAAAACCCCAATTATAATTGAAAGAGCATGGAAATTCCCATCCATGAATTTTATTCTCCTTGTAAATCCCCTTCTATATCACTTTAGCATAAGACTGGAAACAACAAAATCTTAGAAAACAGCAAAATCTCCCTCTGAGCACTGAGTCTTCAGCCATTCAATGGCAGGATACAAGGCAAACTCAAACTACACTTTTGAAAAGGTTATAGAGGTCTCTATTTCTCCCATCTAGACAGTTTTCTTTCATTTGAGCTTAACTATCACCACCTCCAGGGTTTCCCTCCTCATTTTAGTTCTTAATGATAAACTAAAACATCTTTTATACATTCTATGTTAGAAATACGTTACATCTCATGCCTATTTGATTAATTTCAACTACTGTAAACACCTAACAAATTACATTGCTCTCCATTCTGCAGTCACATGGTGGAGTCTCCTCAAGAAGATGAGCCTAACCAACCCCAGCTGTGGCCAGCTGCCATTAACATTACAGCTCCAGCACACCCACATCTATAAAGAACTGACAATTTAAAGCTCCCTTTTAAGAGAATCAAGGTAATAAAATTCAAATCCCATATTCTAAATCCATTTCTCATCAGCCTTTTTAAGTCACAAAAAAACCACGTGATTACAGCTGGAATTAAAGTTGGGCCTCTTCTTTAATCCAGCAATAACCACCATATGCTGCATTATTCTAGAAGCAACAAAGAATGGATGCATCTCAAGCTCAGCAACACATCATATTAAACCAAGATAATTTGTTTTCTTTTTTTAATCTAAAAAATACCCAAAAATGTCATTAATAGATGGCAAATATTTTTCCTTTATGTATGTTTGTTGGGACCTTACTTGTACCTTAGAGAGCACCAAATAAAATTATTTCTATGCTTTCTACATGTATCAAAGCACAAAGGATGGTAACAAAAACTCTCAGCTTAGTCTGTAAACATCACAAGAGAGTGGTTTTAAATATATCCTCCCTGTTCAAGACCACAGGAAGAGTTTCACCTTAATGCAGAACACCATACCACTGCAGAGCCAGCTGAAGTAATTGTAACTGTGGTGGTGGATGGCAGAGAGAAGTGAGGGAGATCAAAGGGGTCAGAAGGCAGAAAATGCAGCTTAATATGTTATTTGATATTTAACGGTGAATGCAGTGAAACTCAGGATAGATGACTGAGAAATGGAGAGAAGAAAGGCAAACCCTTTTTGGGGAAAGCATTCTGCCTTACACCAAAAGGGCTGGCATGTCTCAAAATGAAGCATGGCAGGCAGTGCAAGAAATCCCCAGGACCTTCCCCTCCTGTTAAAACCACCAAGATGCTAATGGTGAACGTAAATTTTACTGGGCTGTGAACCATCCCTGCAGCCTCTGTGCCTTCACACAGTTCCATCCTGCAGCACTGTTCTGCACTCCCTAGGCAAAAAAAAATCACTAGTGGCTTCACTGTGTTTCATCTCTTCAATTTCAATAGCTTTCAGAACAAGCTGGGAGATTCCACATAAAACATACATCCCTTTAAAAGGAATGGGTCCTTTTTGCCCCTTGAGAAATGTTGATACCCTCAGATTACAAGGTCTCTGCAGTATTACTCCATAAAAGCATAAAATCTGTGTGATAGCTACATTAATTACCATAAACCTCTGCCTGATGCTGCAACTTCTGTAGACAATATTACTTTGTAAATAGTCTTTATATGTGATGTTTTGGTGGACAGATGGGAGAAGTTAATCTATTCCTTACAGTATGGTTATTTTGAACAAATTATACAATGGTCTATCATTTTTTATTCCTCTTTGATCAAGCAAGTAATATTTAGCACTTTACTTATACTTTTTCAGTAAGAAAAATATTAGTATAGGATGAAGGTTAAATTCAACTTGTATGCCCATGTGAAGAGATATTACTGTTGTCTCATAAAGAAGATACATAATTAAGCCTGTGAACTGCATGATCAGTTCCATCGTTAGCAGAAGGGATTTCTGAAATCTATATTGATTTTTGCCAGTGAATCTGCATTAGCCTAATCCTCATATACAAGCACTATGAATCCACAAGGGACTGGGTTTTTTTTCCCCCTCTGGTCCATAAAAATCTCACAGCTGAATTTTTTTCCTGAAAATTGATAACAGACCAAGGTGTTTTCCAAACACCACATGTAAAAAGTACAAGTTGTAGGGGAGCTTTCTGCTGCAGAATCTGATTTGAACACGTGGTCATTGCTTCCACAGTACTTTGCACAAGCAAATCTTGCTTTGTTTACATTACTTTAAAAGACTGAAAATCAGTTCCTCAGAAATTAAATTAACTTTGAAAAACGCTGGCAACCTCAAAATGACAGTGAAAACTCTCTGACTAAAACAGGGACCATAAAGAATCATAAAGCTGACTTCCTAAAAGCAACCTTCATACTACACTCAGGAATTTGAAATTTGTATTCAAGTCAGCCCTTGTTACTTGAAAAAAATTCCTTTGGACCCAAAGTTTTCAATTTTGCATCTAAATACTTATCTCAGTATATGTGCACTCCTTTTCTATCTCCCCACTCCATTATTTTTTGGGTTTTTTTTTCTTTTGGTTTGTTTTGATTTAGTTTTAATAAACAGAAGCTGACCTGTAACTACAGGGAACCCAACACATCTGTGAGAAGGTTGACAAAGAGGGGAAGTCAGATGCTGTGATAGAAATTCATTTTACAGTTCCTTCAGGGATGTAACTCCAAGGGGCAGTATGTGTTATTAAAAACAAACTACTTGCGGTAAAAAATCTATTTCTGGGGATTGTTTACTGAAATTAAATGTTTATTCACTAGGGCAGTATTTAAAGCTCCACTGATAAGTGCAAAGTGTTCCTGAAAAGATACAAGGTGTAATAACATGCAAAAGGGAAGTGGCGGCAATATTAGCTTTGCATCAATTAATTTCCAGTAATTTCAGATTTCATATACGTAAATTAAAGGAAATTTCCATAACAGGGACATGAGGCTTGCTGTGTTTGCTGTGGTGTAATTTTCAACACTTTCAACTCACCTCGTCACAGAAAGTTCAAGACTGTTTTCAGGACTATTTTATAACGGAACCTAAATAGAGCAAAGCATGACATTGAAAAATAGACTTAATTATTCCTACAAAAAAAATTCTTGGCATAGGTCCACTTTGTATCAGCTTAAAATACCCTGTGTGGTTCTATTGGCAGGATCATATGTTTACAAGCACTGGATTACAGGAGTAACCACACCTCCAGGCTAATTTAAAACAATTTCTGCTAAATGGAAACAGTAGGCCCTGGATTCTCTAATTTGGAAGTGGGGGAGGGGAGGAAAACAGCACAGGATACAAGAGGAGGCGTTCCTATTATAACTCCCAGTTCATCAGAATATCGCACAATAAAGGGCAAAAGATCCATTTTAATCTGAGGTGATGCAACAAGACTTAATTCTAGTAACAAAGCTGTTTTTAGCTTGACAAAAGTACATAAAAATAGACTCTGGTTTGTTAGGGAAAATCACCTCAGCACATATCCTCCTCCCAAAGTATTCACAGCAACTCCTGTAAGTTATTAATTTGTGACAGGATATTTTCTCTCCCTATCTAGGTACACTCCAGCAGTATTCTCAGAATGTCTGCAAGTCCTGTTCCAGAATAAATATGTACTTACACAATAATTTTTAGCTTATTTTTAATTTTTCTTATTGGAAATACTCATTTGGATGCATTTATACAGAATAGCAGTAAAGAGGAACACTCCTAAAAAGTCAAGAATAATTAATGGGGTTTATTCCTCAAAATAAACATGATCAGGCAAATCTTCATCAGTATCCCATTATTAATCTGGCTTCTCATCACTTGGCCATGTAGTTGCTGACACACAGGTTTCCAAACCAACACAAAAATCAGAAGCAGCGCAGCCAGCCAAGAACAGCACTCTACCTGAGTCCCAGCAGGCTGAGATGCTGAAACACTGCTGCTGTCTAGGACAGTGGGACTGTTCTCAACACTCAAATTACTCCAGACATCTCCACGTCACTACCAAGGACACCAGAGCATGAAAAGTACAAATTCCAAGTGTAATCACCTCTAGTAGCTGAGGTGGCTGTTCCTCCTTCCCAATTTTGCCCTGAATTATAGGACACTCTACCACAGGCACAGTATATAGACAGTAAGCCTTCATAGCCATATTCTGATTAAAATATACAAATTTTAAAACAGTGAGTAGTTATTCCTATTGTGAAAATCTAAAGTAAATATTTCCCTTTGTCTAGTGGCTTTTTTCTCTTCTCTCTCTGGCCCTTTTTTTGAGTTGGTTTTTTTTCTTCTTTTTTTAATAACCCCTATTGACCACTGCACTACTGACTAATATCTTCTGCATCAGAAGGAAAAATGCTGAGGATGTTTGTCAGCCATACTGTCATAAAAGTCAAAAGCAGATATGTAAGAGAAGAAAGATTATCACATTAGACATAGAAAAAGAAAGATTAACCTATGAGAACTGTAGAAGCAGAAAGATGAGCAAAAAGTGGGGGACTCAGTGGCTCCAGGGAGTTGGTAATGGGTTAGACTGCCTTTCCCCTCTAGATCACTGGCTCGCATCCAGCCCACATCAGTAGTGACTGAGTGTCATTACCACCTGATGGATTTTTGGTGACCTCTGCAAAAATGAATTGATGGTTTCAGTCCAGCTGAATAAATGTTCCCATCACACCAGGTACACCACTGTCTCAGCAGAAGGAAGGGAGCAAACATGGAGCAGGAAAGGTACCTCTGTTCCTACAAACCAGTTCAATACACAAGACAGTCCACTTACAAGAAATGCCACAGAGATTTATTTAATACTTTCATAGCTGGAGGACTGTGCTTCATTTTTGCAGCCTTAGTGTTCACCTCAGTATTCTCCTTGCATTTGTCTTGAATCCTCACAGGCAAAAGGCTGCCTACAACCAAGTCAGTGCAGTACAACTGAAAGTCTCTTAAGGAACAATCTGAAGTTGAAATTGTTTCACATGTTATGGAATTGTTGCTTACGTTCATCCCATATGACAGCCCACTAAGATAATACATTTTATACATGCCTTTGAAAGAGATCTGTTTAAAGGTTGTGAAATATTAACTTGCCTGAACTAAGAATTAAAATCACATTTTCTCTGCAATTGGAAAAGATAACCCAAGTGAGCACTCTCTCCAGTCTAAGTTTTGAGATGCATATATTGTGTCAGAGCATTCCATGTGAACGCAGAATTAAGAGGTATTTAGATAATGCGGTTGGAATGTTTAGGAAAATACCTAAAATTGCCTGGCCCCTCCAGGCAAGAGCTCAGCAGGTGCTTTCCTGCAAGCACGCAGGAACCCAAATGGCTCCTGGCAGGGTATTTGAAATGCTGTGAGCTGCTCCATGCTTCTTTCTTCAGGGGAGCTCCCAGAGAGTCTAGGGAGAAAGCTCAGTCCTTGAGGAACCCAAAGCACAGGCTCTAAATGGCACCTTTTCCCCAATCCTAATAAGAAGTGACCTCAAGACTGCAATGGGGGATGCAGGTGCAGCGTGACCAGTGTCACATCTGTCTGTATTCAAAGAGTAAGGCACGCAGGGAACTCGAGATGCCACCTCTGTGTGCCACTGCCAGTACCTCAGCTGCTGTGGCCTCAGGGGACCTAACCCCTCCCAGAAGCACTGCATTTTCTCATAGGTGAGCAGATAACTATGACATCACAAGTATGGCATTGTATTCCAATCTCTCCAAATGCTCTAATACTTGCAAAATTAACTAACTTGGGGGAAAAAAAGAAGAAATTACATAAAATTAAACAAATACTAATTAAAAAAAGGTTGTTGTCCAGCTTACTAAAGTTCCAGGAAGAGACTGGAGGAAACTCAGTGATAAAATCAGAATGGCAAACAGAATGGCAAATAAAGCATTTTTTCAGAAACAGGCCTACATACACCTTGCTGTAGCACTACTTTAGACATCTCCTTAAAAAATAAACTAAGTGGTGATATTTAGCAGATATTACAGTAGAACAAGGGACACTGTTATTTTGTACTTTACATTTTTTCTTTCACAATGGCAAAACTATTTGAAGTTGACTTATTCTACAAAATAAGTATGCAGAATTTGTGGGGGAAAGGAGGACTTCTTTTATTGTGATAGCAAAAGATTTCCAAATGTCGGGTCCTTTCTTTCATGAGTGGCTTTCACTGAGCAAGGCTAGAATGGAACTGTGCCACCAAAACAAAGAGAATTTTTACCCAGAACTGCATTTCACTGAAATGACAAAAGAAAAATGACAGAAATTCCCTCCTGTCCCCAAAAGACCAAACAAACAAAAAACCCAAACAAAACCAAAGAAAGATCAGGTGGTTTTAAGTGGAACTCAACTTTAGTTACATATCATTAGGTGTCTCTGTCCTGATCACCCAACAGCAAGAACCCCAAACTTCCACATGTTGTTCTCTCACTAGCACCTACTTTTTCATCAACAAACATAGAAAACCAGGAGGTGAGAATAAGGATTTCTGATTTACTAAAAAAGAAAAGCCTCCATCACTCATCATGAGACTAAAAGGCTGAACACCTCAATTTCTTTGTCATTTATTCAAATGTTAATAGAAATTCCTGCAGCCTGAGTAGACCTGTTTCTTGAATTTATTCTGGTTTCACCCAAGGTAAATAAGCCCCTGTATTTTTCTATCTCATTACTTCTTCAGAGGCAGAAGTTTCTTCTTAGAGGCAATGGAAAAAATAGTGTAAGCTGGCAGAGGAAAGTGAAACTGTTGTGAAAGAATTAATTTTTGTTTGCTTTGGGGTTTTGTTTTGGTTTTGTTTGTTGTTTTTTTGGGTTTTTTTTTCAGAGGGGGGTTGTTGTTTGGAGGGGTTTTTTGTATTACCTGATATTGTCAGTAAAGATGGAGAGGAAGGAGTGATTGGGTTTCCACTGCCCTGAATAAATTGACCAGATATAGCCAAGAGGTGATAAAGGATTATATCATGCTCAAATATAGTTACTGCAAAATCTCCATGAAGAGCCTTGACTTTACTATTTCTTCAAAAGCAAGTATTTAATTCTAAGCTTCTATCAACATTTTTTCTTTTAAACTGTACTTGGTTCTTCCCAGTTCTTTTTTCCTAAGAGGAAAAGCAGTTTTAAGTGTCAGAACTTTTCAGACATCGATGTTTTGCTTCTTTAAAGGAGAAGGAAGAAATATATCTCTGTTATAACAAGTCTAGACAAACATTCTCATACAATGAAAAAATGCTGTCTTAAGATTTTTCCTTTAATACCTCAGAACCAAACAGAAAATACCAACATGGAAAAACCTTAAACTGTATACTTCTGTGCTGACTCTTTGTTTATAAGCAGCAAAGAGAAAATCACTAGCACATGTCTTAGCTGTTGCAAATTAAAGCTCAACTTTGTCACCCTTACTAAACCAAAGAGCAATTATTCCTGCAAATTAGTACAATGGTACTATTCATTCAGGTAAATACTGTTCCACATAAAGATTGCAGAATCAGGACCTGCAAGAAAGCAACACATTTTAAATTGCCTAGTTGATCTCTATTTTCAAAGAGAAAATGAAGATCAGTCACTCAACCTGAGGGATGAAGTTATCATCTGAAATCTGAATATATATATATATAGAGATTATTGTAACTGCAAATTTTAAAATAGCTTCCCACCAGAAAAAGAATATATATATAATTATATTTAAATAGATATTATAATTGTATATTTTATACACCTAGATAAAACATATAAAATCATATATCTGAACATTCTTATTTAAAGCATAAGCACCTGATAAATTTGTACATGATATACCTTCAGACACAATAAAATAAGCAATTCTCTTGGGGTCTATAAGCAGCTAAGTAGCTTGGCTCAATTGTCTTGTCATACCTTACAGTCTCCTCAACTCCTTTGTTCTGGTATCCACAAGCTTTATTAAAGTAGAGTTGAGTCATTTGCTCACTGCAATTCCAACAAACTGAGCCAAATGAACCATGCTCAGCCATCTGGAACCCCTTCCTCCAGAGTTTGCTCCCTTTGGGCTGCAGAATCAGTCTATTACCCCCGCATGACACAATCCAGAAACTTGCTACCACTACAGGACCTCAATTACAATTCCCAGCCTGGGCATTGCTGTCAGGGATTCTGCAATGCACCAGACACAGCATTTGTACCTCACTTTACTGCAAAGCTATTAAAGCCTGTGCACTTGGGATTCATGCACAACGTTACAGGGGCTATGGAGCAGGGGAGGAGTCTGCACTGCCTCAACAGGACTTCAAGGTGGCCAGGAGCACAGAGGAAGATCCACAGCTCTGCAATCAGATGAAAGCAAACAGGCACTCTTACCCTCCCAGCTTCCTTATAGCCACTTAGTGCCACAGGGACACACAGCACTCCACTGGTCAAGGCAATCCCTCATGGCAGCACTGACAAAATAACAGATTAGCTAGACTATGGAAAAAAAAGAACTTATGCTGGCAACCTGTCCCCTGCTTTTCCCCAAAACACACAAGGGATTTCTAGTGCTGGCAAGTCAATACCTGTTAACCATGTCTGAGACTTGATTCAGAGGAAGGCATGTGGCCTTCATGGCTCCCCCGCTTGTCAGGCAGCACACTCTGCAGTACACAGGACAAGGGAGGAAGGACAACCCCAGAAGGAGAGAAGCTGCTCTCCTGGAAAGAGGCATGGCCTGCACTGCTCTGTCCTCTGTTTCCAAGAGTCACTTCCATGTCAGCATGCAGGTCAGGGAACAAAACAGGGTACAGTACTGTGGCCAGCCAGCATGATCACAGCACAGATGAACAAAAAGCGGGCAACCTAAATATTGAACACACTCTCCTGTTACAATGGAAAATACTTACTGACATCACTGCAAGCAAAAACAAAAGGCATTATCTTGGCAAAATCTTTTCAGATGGAGATAAAAAAGAGGTCCTTTCAAATATGGCCACTAAGATGTCAAAGCAATTTTCCTCTCCGCCTGCCAATATCAGCATCCCTAAGCCAAAGCTAATGGGATGTATGTGTGCTATTCATGCTTTATTGTAAAAATAACGTGTTTTCCTTCCACTGAAGCTAGTCGCATTTATGTTCAAGGACAGGCCTGTTTATCCCCATCACCTCAAAGTTATCCCTACACTGAAGTTCTGGCCTCATCAAACTCTTTAAAAGCTTCCTCTAACAAAACATATAAAACATGTTACATGGTCAGCAGCAGCTCTTACACAAAACCCAAACCCAAATCCCCAAAATCCATACCCACTCCTGCCTCCAGGGGCATCCTCTCTTGTCACTCAGAAAAGAAGGCAGCTGTCCTAAAAATCCTTCTCTTAAAAGCTTCTCCCTTTCTACATTAAACAGATATTAAATAGTTGCATATATTTCTGTAATGTCTTTTCATAGCATTTATAACCCTACAGAACATGATTACATCCTTCACCTACAATTTCAAGCATTGCCTAAAGTATTTTTATAGGTATGAGAGCTCTCCCACACTGGTAACAAATTTAATATGAATATTCTGAAGAACAAGACTTCTTGAGCCATTCAACAGATTTGTTCAATATATAAATATTACAAGCCTACACCATGTCATTGGAAATTTGAAAAGACATCCAACCAAAAACCTTAATTTACATACAAATCCAAATGTTTACTTCAACTAAAATACTTCTAATAAAGTAGTTTAAAAAGACTGGGCCAGTGGATACCTGTACAAATAAGTCAGATGTTATACCAACTTGAAATCCTTACAATTTCCTTCTGCCAGGAAAAAGCAAGCATTAATTAAAGGCTATTTTGTATTCAATTTTCTACAGAATAGATAGGGTTGTGGGTTTAATTCTGTGTGGGCATGGACAACCCCACAGTAAGCCTGCAAACAATTCACACAGAAGAAATGAAAAATATCACCTAATTATTATTTAGGATCACATAGTACACTTGGTTTCTACAGTAGACTACAGAGTATTACTGCATGCTGCAGAATATTTCATGTTTCACTTGAACATCAGGCTCTTGGAGAGACAAGATTACAGAAGATTCCAATTTTAAAATAAAATAAAATAAACTACATGTTTGAAAAAAATCTAAGTGTACCGTGCAGGTTCTAGATGCTGACAAAGAGTCCAAAGAAGCTGATTATTATTTTCTACCTTAAAAGTAAGATAGTTTCATTTCTGACCCAACTCCGTAATGATTTTTGTTCTATATTTGGAAGAAATACAAAGGGACATCTCAATATTACATTCACTCAGTACAGGATGAGAAACAGACCTTGTATACTTATAAACTGAGTTTCAGTGGTATTACATACATATTATTATAGATTTTTCCATTTTATTATAAACATTTTATGTATAGAGAATAAACTTTTACTCAGCAGAGAATGAGAGGTTTAAAAGGAAATGCTTGTGGCTCTGCCCTACTCCAAGGCAGGTGACTGTCAGTGTGTCCAGAGAATTAGCAAAGATAGTCAGTGTCTCTTCAGAGACCTTGGCCTTGTTTTGGGAACATGAGGGCAGCAACAGTTTGTATGAACTCTGCAGGACAATCCAGCTGACAAAGATATATACCTTTTCCCAAAAAAATCTCAAACTAATGTTACCATGATACAATGCTAATTTTCTGAGAAAAAAAAATATAACACAGAATTTTGTGTCAGAAACTACAAAAAAAGGCATTTACAACTTTCACAGATAGAAAAAGACAAGGGAGAATGCTGAATCCAGCTGCCCTGCACAGAAATAGCTGGAACAAGTCTAGCAACACTTAACTGCATTTCTTCTAAATACAGAGGATTAAGAGCACACTGGTCAAGTCTTATCTTCTTATGAAAGCACAATACTAAAATATCACAAAGGAGTATTTGAAGGGTGTTACAGTTCCATACAAAAACATGCTCACATGAAAAACTGCTCTTTGTTACACGTACAGACTCTGTGCACATGATCTTCTCTGTGTGTTATTGATTCAATTTGAAAATAACCAGAGGTTTTTTGCAACACTCAAGATGCACATCTGGAGGTTGTTTTGGGGGGGGTTTGTTTTCAGATTTATTCCTCTATCTCTATTATATATTACAGAAGTAAGATAGTTTATGGAACATGGTCTTACAGCCAGAAACTCCAGGGCCAACCATCCTATGTGATGACACAGAAGTCCCCAAAGATCCTGTACTTTAGGTGCCACTTTATAATATTCCCTATCTCCTCTAAGGACTGTAGATAAGCCTATGTATGATTGATAGTGCTCACATATTATGGGGTTGCCATATAAGATAGAGAGAAAAATAACATATTCAAGGAGAGTATTACAACATGTTTCTCAGAGGGGTTTTTTTTTTCAACAGCTGGGATAATGCAGAAGTAACACACAGAGTCATAATTACTAAAAAAACCAAAAGTCATATTCAAAATACAACTTTAAAAAAAAACCTTCTGGCATGAATCATAAGGCTTCATAAAACTGATATTTTGGCCCGTTTTTTAAAAAGTCTCTTTCAGAATTAAGGAGATACAAGTCCTAGTTAAATAGATGCGACAAGGAAACCACCATTATTCATGCTGCATTTGTATCTTACTCGGTTCCCCTGGCTAACTGGTGGCATGAAAGAGCAGTTCCATGGGAGGTTTGACCATAGTGGCAGTGACAAAGCCATGCAATATCCCAGCTCTTTAATCACTTGAATATCCACCCCACTCTTTTTTTATTTCTTCTCTGCAGGATGCCACCATTTCTGGGTTACAGTCCTCTTGGCAAGCACCACCAGATCCATAAAATAACTTCACAGAGTAGTGAATTGCTGTTGCTGTTTCTAGGTTAACATTGGCAGAAACTAACAGAGTCTTCAAAAACATCATAAACTTTGTTTTAGAGCTGACACACAATTGCTACATAGTGCACTGCAAGAACACAGAGCTGTACAGGCAGATCTAGCATTGGTCAGATAGATGGGGTTTGTCATCATCTAAACTCTACCTCCAACAGAAGGGGGTGGGGAGAACAGGAGGAAGGAAGAGTGTGAGGAGATGAAAGGGCAGAAAAAAAACTACCAGAAACACCTTAGACTATAGTATTTCTTGTACAGATCTGACCTGTGTTATGTACAGCAGTGTAACCTTGGGGGAAAAAAAAAATCAGTAAATAACTTAGAGTACTTCATAAGTGAACAACACTGTCATCGGGGACACGCAGCTTCATTCATCATGATGGTCTCCCATCTCTCTCCCCAAGTCGATTGGGACTTGAACTGCAGAGAACAGCTCATTCATCCACAGGGAAAGCAGCAGGCTTCCCATTGCTAAGGAGTTTCCTGTGATGCTCAATGCCTATTACCATTTTCTTGTGTCTGAGAAAATAGGAGGCATTTTATAAGTACCTTAACATTTGTTCAGATTAGGAACACAATGAAAGAGCAATACAGGCTGCTAACAGACCTCCATCAGCTCCAGAACATGCCTTCTATTTGCAAGCTTAACTCCAAAGCAAATTGTGGAGCCCGACAAAATGGAATTACACACACAGCGAGGTGCATTTCACCTATCACAGATTACCAACAGAGAGGTGAAAACCAGCTAGTGAAGCCCTTGAAGTGAAAAACATCAAGTCCTCTTGCTTCATAAACACCATGCAGGTAACTTCAAGAAAGAGTGAATGGAAAATAATTTGGCAAAAGCAGAAAGAAGGAAAACGTGAACATATGCAGCTTTTAAGCAGTATCACAGGCTTTAACTCAATATGAAAAAAAAAATAAATAAATAAAAAAGGAAAAACTTATGTCCTCAAAAAGAAGAAAACCTCAGTACAACACAAACTGTATTTCAGATTATTTCACTGTGATCATAAAAGTGACATGCAGCAGTAATAGCTGTTATAAAGGCTGCTTTCTACAGCAAACTGTTGTGGTCAAAATGCAGAACATTTCTTTAGCACGTCCCACTCATAAAAATAATTACGAGAATAACTGAAGACAAACCACCATTGCAAATTCCTTCAGTTTTCATCCCTTGGAAGTTATTAATCAAAACCTTCAGTGAACAGCAGCCAGCCAGCAAAAGGATTGTGCCAATTCTGCTGCAGCCCTGGCTGACAGGAGCAGCAGCTCACAGATGCAGAGTGTGCCAGGGCCTCACGCAGCTGACTGAGACTTGTATTATCAGCTGCCACTCCCTGCAAGGGGAACAGAATATTTGGGTTTGCACAAATAGACATTTGCTCAGTCACTGAAACTTCATGCATAGAGCCCGCATATGACACTCAAAATCATCAGCATGAGTTTCTGTGTCTCTGCTAGCACAGAGCAGGCAGCTCAGCACAGCACAGCTCCAAAAATAGGTTTATTTATACTAACGAAGTACTTATACGTTAGCACGAGGCAGTCTCCATTTTGCCAGGTTTCGCCCCATTTGTCCCTGTCCCCCCTTCCCACCGAGGGCCCGGCACGGACAGCGCAGGTGGTGCTGCCACCTCTCGGCCACTCGGGGCACTGCGGGAGCATCGCTGCCGCTCGCTGTGCCTGGCTGAGCCTTAAATGTGAGCGCGACACCCACAGGGACCGCTCCTGGAACCGTGTCCTGGCATCTCCGCGACTGTGAATACTATGGAATAAACAAAAAAAATTACAAAACTCCTCTGTTTGTACTGCTTCCCGAATTAGTCCTATTGGAGCAATTTAAATATTTTGCGGGATTTTGAAAAAAAAGGTTATAAAGAACAGAGCTGTAAGTTCAAGAACAAGCAATTAGCAGTAAATTCAACTATTATGCATCTTGTAAAAAGGAATGAGAATAATCACAGTTGGGGTGGGAAGGGAAAGAAAAGAAAGGCTGATCAATTGCTAAAAGAAAATCTGTAGTATATAGTAAAACTGGGAGAGTTTCCAAATAAATATACTTATTGGTGAATAATTTATATATATTACAGTATGTATTTGTATGTATTTTATACTGTGTTCGCCATTTCTATCAGCAGTCTTCTGTATGTCTGTTCAAAAGGGCAAATCTAAGCTAAATTTCTAGTGCCAGTATGCAGTGAGTTTGAACTTAAAGGCTTTTGCACAATGCCAGTCAAAATACACTTGAGCCAAGTAACCCAGGTCAGAGCCCACCTTATGATCCATGGGATAACTTCTTTTTCAAGTGTTGATTTACAGGCAACTTAGCATTCTTAAAAGACACGGTTTCTTTTCAGAAAGGATATAATTGGCAGCTTCCATATTCAAAAACTTCCATCTACCCATACTTCATTCAGTCTCAGGCTCTCTTCCAAGACCAAGCAAACAGTGACAGCCAGTGGTCTTCCACAAGGCTGTCTGGACTATACTGAGACTTATTTCAAAACCACTCAGGATTGTCCATGTAAGATGCAGCATTATGAGTGACCTAGATCTGTAGACAGTGTATGTTACACCTCACTTCTTGGGCTACCCCATTCCTCCTTTCTCAATCCTTCCCAGTCCTCCCCTCTACCTTTGGTTCAATGTCCAGCTTTAGAAGTTACTTTTTACACCTCCATTTTTAAGCCAATTATTCAGGTCCATTATGGAGAATCTGGAGCTTCTGCTTAATCTTTATGATTTTTGATGCAAAACAATCAAATTAAAAGATATATGGTTACACAGCTGTTTAAACAAGTCAGAGGTTTTAAGAAACACATACCATGTCAAATAGGCATAAGACCCCAAATTTCCTGTTGAAAGGTAAGAGAATCTGCTTGTTTCAATATTCTCAGTCTCTGTTTAATCCACTGAAGTACAAGTTTCCAAAACTCTGAGTCTAAAGTAACAAATTTCTGATCCTCATTGTAATAACAGTTCTCAGACAAAAACTGACTGATAAAAAACCATTTAGATTAGTCCATTTGTACTTCCACATGGTTCATCTCAGAGAGTTAGCAATGTAATGACAAAAACTGTCTGGCATAGATAGAGAAGAAGTGCAAATCCAAAAGAACTGCTGGCAAATCATGGCCAGCTAGGCAACACCTTCTCTTGCCCATGTTCTGAGCAATTTCATCTATCTCTAATTAGGCAAGAAAGGGTAGGATAGGATAAAGAAGACACATAGAGAAATGAAACAGCAAATGAATAGCTACAGACAAAACCATGTGCTGCATTACTGTGCTGTTCACTGCCTTACAGCCCACCTCCAACACAACAGGATTCTGCAAAATCACCAGAAAGCAGGAAAAACAGCTTTGTAAACTATATTTTAAAATACGCACGTAAGTCTGAAAGGAAAAAAAGTACTCCTGCCACAAGAAACACTACTGATGCAAAATCTGGAGATGCAGGGGAGCATTTTCCTTTTGCTTAAGTGAATCCACAGCACAGCCTTGTCCTATTGCTGCTGGCAACTCCAGCCAGGCACATATGAAAACCAAACTTCACTGTGCCAGGAACAGTTTACTGTCTCCAAGAGCTTCTCATCACTGACAAAGGGGCACATGGTACTTCCAGCAGGAGATGCCTCCTCACTTGCCAGTGACCTATACTCCCTGCTCTCCAGCCCTGCCCCACTTTCTGGCCAACGCTGGCCATTGGCACTTGGCTGGGAACTCAAAACAGCAAAGATGCTGCTACTGGGGCCACAGCTCCTGCCTCACAGCCACAGAAACCAACAATAATGGGCATTAACCTCATTCAAAGAGAGAGGGAACAGCTTCCACCAAAGAGCACCCCAACCATCCGTGGGGCAAGAGAATAACCCAATTACATTGTTTTCACATCACCCGAAAGGGCAAAAGCACAGTCATAACACAGCCATATGCATTTGACCTTTAGCACAGTCCCATGCAGAGCAGGTAGATTTTCCTGCAAGTTCTTCTCCTCTTCATTTCCAACAACCTGAGGCACAGTTTGAGGATGGGCAACATTCCTTTGTTATCAGTTTACATTATTTTACTAAACTTTGGAATTATATCATGCTCCAAGATGATAAACCTCTACTAAAAGCACATCATTGCAGTGCTTTTAGAGGCACTGGGTAAGACAGAAATTTGTATGAATTTTCCACCTGATTTTATATTAATATTTTTGTTTATGAGCTACCATTAAAAGAATCTCATATTTCCTCAGAGAATACCCTAATTTGCTAAGACTAATATCTCTGCAGAAATACTGTGACTTCATTCAGGAAATGTAATTTATTCCTTTGGCATCAAAAATAAATGTTTGCCATGGAAAAAAAAATCCATTCCATTAACTCAGAAGTATTTTTAAAAGACTAACAATTGAACAATTAGAGGAATGGAAGAGATAAATGAGAACAACCAAACTAAAAGACATTTTCAAAAAAGGTAATATTAAAAAAATAAACAAGGAGAAACAGTTAATGATGTTAACCCTAGACTGAGAAGTTAAAATTAATTTGATTTCTATTTTTGATACACATAAATGAAGGCAAAGAGACTATGGTCACTGTTTAATATACCTTCCCTTCGATTTCCCACACTACGGAGCTTTACTAAAAAGTGGATTTTGCTAGCAGGATTTTCCCACTCCCTCTTTAAAGGCTTCTTCTTTTGGTTTGTTTTTTTTCTTCTTCAGAAAAGACTGAAAGCAAGTTGCCTAATTCATTCACAGTCATGTCATCATTGTTCCACCCAAACTCTTAATTTGATTAGATTAATAACTGCAGCTAAATGTATTAATTTATTTTCTAATCATACAAAGTTTACAATGAGCACAGAAGAGGCAATCTGATAATTGTCATTTATACTATTGCTTTAGAAGTATTTCAAAAAGAGAGGAGAAAATATGGCAAAGCCTGCCTTCTTGTCTGCAGTATTTACATGCTTTACATAGTTTAAAAATATATGGCTTATTAATGACTGTTTTCAACCTCTCCAATAAGCTTTTTATTAACATGACAGTCCTTTACTTGCAAGTGTCAAACAATTTCATACTGTGCATGTATCCTTTATGATGTTTAATATAAAAGATAGTACAGTATTTATATCCCTCACAATAAGAGAATGGATTGTTTTAAGGTTATACAGCCCCGTTGTGATAAAGAAAGAAGGAACCTTACAAAATGATAAATATTTTCATTAAAAAACTTTAAAACTAAAAGTTCAAAGATATGTTCTCCTCTCTTATATCGTGTCAAAACATGACTTAGGACCCAAAACTAATCTACTTTCAATTTTATTCCATATTTCAGTGCTGTCATAGTACTGAGCAGAGAGTATTGGAATACGATCATTTTTTATTTTGTTGATGTTACCGACAGCTTTATTTCACAAAGCAATCTTATACTATGTCTACCACTGGCAGGTCACAAAGGTCAAATAGTCTATCCTTACAGGTAGAGAGCTTATTAAATGGCACGTCTATTAAACCCAATGGACAACATAAAGAAACATTTCAGCAAAATACTTCTAATATTCTTCAGTAAAGACACAGTCAAAAAGGTATTAAACAATTTCAACCTAGACCAATAAGAATTTTTTTATAAGCATCTTCAAAATAATGCTTCCTACAAAGCATTTTGAACAGGCAGGAGAAGAAAGACCTGCAGAGAGATGAACTTTGTGCAAACATTTACTTTGTATT
Source organism: Oenanthe melanoleuca (assembly GCF_029582105.1). Taxonomy (NCBI): domain Eukaryota; kingdom Metazoa; phylum Chordata; class Aves; order Passeriformes; family Muscicapidae; genus Oenanthe; species Oenanthe melanoleuca. The sequence continues at coordinate 6,700,757 of NC_079342.1, forward strand.
ATGCCTTTACAACTACACACTCATAGCATGTTTAATGCTAGGTGGCTTATCAAAGATTAGTTTATGCTTTCTAGGACTGTTATTTAATTAAACATTTAACTTTAAATTATAATAAAATTTATATGATACATACTTCAGCAACACTTGTACTTGTGTTTTACATACTCTCCTGAATCATTGTAGGGTAATTCTTCAGAACCAATGCATTTTACCTATTTATTTTCAAATTATATAATTAATCATGCAATGGTTTGGGAAAAAATCCAATTACATAAATCAGAAAAAGGCACCTGAATAAAATCTCCATTTAGTGTCTTATAAAGTCTACATAATTCTTTTTAACTAAGAGAGTGTATGCTTTGCAGAGCCAGAGTATTTATAGACACATAATTGTGATTTTTCTCTCTCTCTCTCTCTGGCATCCTTTCATTATTTTACTATTTGCCAGTTATCTATGGTATGCTGGAACTTGCTATTTCAATATTTGTATTTGCATGACTGCATTTACAAAAGAATAACAAAATAAAGACATCTTTGGATTAGGAAGCCTATACATCCAGATGTTCATCTTCAGACTTAACCCTTGCAGCTCAAACAAAGCATTCCAATTGCATTTCTAAATCCCATACACTTATTTCTGCCTAACTAAAATACTGAATACTGGTATGCAGAGTCTGTGGACTCTCACACACAAGTTTATTAGATACAGTACTTGGTCTCCTGTTATCAGAAGATTCACCTACTCGGATAATTAATAAGATACAGAAACATAAAACACAAGTTGTTAAAGTTTACAATTACCTTCCCTCACAGCTCCATTCTAAATGCACTGTCCTTGCTTTAACACATAGTAAATCATCTACCTAAATGTATTTGCACCCAATCATTTTTTAAAGTCACAATCTTTGTAGTGTCAACTTGTCAAGGGTCAAAGGGAAGAACAGGCAAGATTCCCAAATCAATCTGCTTGTAGAAACTGTCTCATTTCATTTCAAATTACCTGCTGTGGCTGAAGCAGGCTACGGACAAACTGCCTTCCTCCATAAACCATGACAGCACAGGTCGAACTTATGTGATCATTCATAAGGGGCAAGTCATGCTGGGTCTGTCATTAACTACTTTTAAACTGCTGTGCAGGGTTAAGTGATCTTGCAGGGCAGCAGCAGATATAAATACTATTTGGACAGTTTAATGTCAGGCAACAACTCCTCTGGGATTAAAACCGTGTAACCCAATAGCGGGGCTATCGATAGAAGGATTAAGGTACTTTGGGACTGATTTTTGCACTCACAACTTTTCATATGTTTTGCACCTAAACGATTTGATGTTATTAAGATATCAGATGGATAACATAACACTCCTTGAGGGTCTCTCTAGAATAGCAGCAGCAAGGGTCACCAGCACCCTCTTCTGTGAAGGCACTCCCTGTTGGTTTAGCTTTGCCCAGTCCAGGAGCTTCTGCTAATCTAGGAACCTAAATACATTGCAGCACTAAAAGTTCACTGGGCTGCATGATTCACAGGCAAGGAAAACAGCCCAGAACTGAGCCTCCTTGAAGACAAGCTGGGCACACACCATGAAAATCTGCATTAAGCAAGACACTTTCAAACGTGGGAGAGGATCTATTGACTGAACCTGCTACATAGCGGACAGGAACAGAAAAAGATCACTGGATGTCTTAAGTAATTAGTGCATAACATAATCTGTGCTTCAGTCAGTTTTTCTCTGGTCACCACTACACTGAAAACCATGAACAAGATAGTATTTCATATGAAAAAAACAGCCATCACCCTTTTCAAAGTCAGTGGACAAGAAAAGCCAGAGGAGATCTGTAAGACTTAGTGAATTAAGCTGGTCTCAGCATCAAAAATTTTAAAAAAACATCTTGAAGGAGTATCTCATTTTCCTGATTCTTTCTTCTTCATCACAACCCTATTTAATGATTCCAGACACAGGTCACAGTATCCTTAATGCATTTGTCTTCAGTCATTAAGCAAATGGGTATTTTAACATGAACGTGCAGGAAGAGACCAGTACTCCAATTTGCTGAAGCAGACAAACTCTTGCTCATCCTAAGATTCACTACCCACGGTTTGATAGAGACACAAAACCATACCTGAAACAGCACACGAACACAACGGGGCTGATTTATCCATGTCTCATAAAACACAACTGCCAAGGGCACTAAGAAGCAAAGAAGTAAACCTTAATCTAACAAAATACCAAACTTCAGAGCCAGCATAACTTGATACAGGAGCACATACAGTTTTGAAAAGAAAGTGCCAATACAACTTGCTCAGAATGGAGAATGACTTCCTGAGGCACACAACATAGCTTTTGGAGGCCAGCTTTCCAGGAGGAAAGGTGAAGTGCAATGGCTCTGGGACAGGCTGCCAGACTGTTGGCACTACAGATCTCTGCTTTTACTATTAACTAATTATAAATCTATTACAGCAAAAGGAAAGGTTGAGAAAAAAACCCCTTGAGACACTGATCTCTGCGTGTGCGTGAATCTCAAATATTCACAGCAAAGGAAGAACAGATAACATGTTTGCAGCTATTTTTTCAATCTCACTTCTGATAATCCAAAAGGGAGACAAATCACTGTTGAAGGATGATTCTTGAATACTACTTTAGACAATGTTTAATATTAAAAAAGAAAATTAATTCAACATTAGTTAGGCATAAAGAATGTGCTTCAGGACTCCAACTTGGCTTCACACAAAATGTTTGTAGGCCACATCTATTTTCTGCTCTAGAACCTTTGGAAAATCTCCCAAACATCCACATATTATACCTCTTCTTCAGTGATGCTCATGTCAACAGCCACCATTCTTTTGGCTGTAGAAGTGAAACAGTGCTTGCTTCAAATTATTTTAGCCACTGGTTTATTTAGAGAATCATCTACTCAGAAGCTGCAAAGGATCCACTACCGTCCATTTCCAGTTTTGCTTTCCAGAACAGTAGTAGAACACATAATGTGTGTTAAGTACTACCATTAGCAAAGGGAAGACAGCTCCATAACTCAGTAATCAAACAAACCAGACAAACAGGTTACTCTGTCACCACTTTTTCCATCTGTCCAAGATTAAACACACAGTAATAAAACTTTATAGTAAATATATGATTTAACTTATGGTCTTTTCAAATGAATCCTCTCAATGCTATTGTTTACACCGCTTAAATAAACACTACAACAGTCTCTAAAGCTGAATGAAACTTAAAAATTCTACCAAATTAAAAAAAAAAAATCTTCATGTTGTAACCAATGGCAGTTTTGACTCAATGGATTCCAGGACCTTTTGTGCATGGGAATATACATTCAATATTACACACCTCTACAGGATGCATTATTTTGAAATTATTATACATTCACTTTAAAATACTTTAAATTAAATTCTACAGAAGTTAGTAGGATTTATAAACCAATTAATACAGGAATAAAATTGTTCTCAACCTGTGCACACGCTATACCACCACTGTAAATTGTTTAGAAGGCCAAAGTAATAGATAGCTGGCCCAAATCTTCAGGTCAAAAAGAGCAAAGGAAGAAAAACCAAAAATGAAAGAAAAAGTAGAGAAAAGTTCATTGCTTGAAGATCATACTTCTCAGAGAAAGCAATGAAAAATAATTTTTGACCATTTGTGAGTTACACCTGTAATTACTTGAAACAAGCTCAAATGCCATTAAAAAAAAATAAAAAAAAAAAAAAAAAAAAACAAAAAAAAACAAAAAAAAAAACACAAAACCAAATCCTGGTTACTTCCTACCTATCTACAACAGCTCATTTATTGGAAAATTAATGAGCAGCATCATCACACCTGCCTTGCTGCAGTTTTCTATCCTCAGTAGCGGAGGGAGGGTAAGAACAATTTGGGCTTATTGGGGCTCTTCACTCAACAGGCTGGAAATCACACTTAGATGCATCCTGCTAAATGAGCTTCCCCTTCTTAATTTTCCTTCACCTTTACATACAGTGGTGTCAAGACAATAATTTACCAGGTTCATTGCACTTCTTCAAACTCTGCGGTTCATTTTGCAACTTCTTCATGATTCCTTCTCCCTTACCTAGGGCAGAAAACAGTAACATCTAGAGCTGTTCAGCTTCTCCCAACCACCTGTGCAGAAATTTTGCATATTCTCAACAAGAAATTTGGGGTTGAAAGTATGATGATGTTTCAGGTCACTTCCAACCCTAGTCATTCTATAATTATTAATTTTTTAAAAATCAAACATTAGTTGCAAAATTCTTGTCAGTTAATGAGAAAAAGAGAGCTTAAATTACAACTAAGTAATAATTTCTACAAAATACATAATTAAACTGAATTATTTGAATACTAAAACATCTGAGTCACCACAAACTCAATTCTAAAACAATACCTGAAAGCTGTCATTTCTGTGATAAAATTCTCCCATTGAATTTTAAGCCCTGGAGTGAAAGAATAAGATTCAGAATCATAATGATATGGAAAATAAACAACTCAGTTATCACAATGATCAGCTTAAATTACAAATACCTCACAGTACTGTCTAGCTGGTGGAAATGACTGAAGTGATCAGATCAAAATGGAACTAACAACTCCTCTAAGAATCCTTGACTTGCTAACAGTATGCTCTAAAAGTGAACAAAACTTGCAAAACTCAGAGTTTAAGACAGTACCATAGGCTCTGCCTCCACTGAAGAACAGACTAGTAAAGGAATTTTGACGACCCCTCCATGAATGCCATCAAGTCTTTAGCTCCTGAGGGCTCATTCCTCACCAAGCCTTTTCTTTGAGGAGGAATGATTACAGGACACAACAAGTTTCATCCATATGCAGATGTCAGCAAACTATGTACCTTGTTAGTGATTGGGAACAAGTATAACCACTCTGATAACACCCGATTCGATTACAATGAATATTTGAATCAAAAACAGACGGTACAAGCTTGATTAAGAAATTGTGTTTCTTGGCAGAAAAGTGCAATATGAGGAATTGCCTAACATGAACGCAAGGAATAAAAAGTATTCCTTTAAAAGAATACTGAAAGACAACTTCATGGAAACTCCCAATTCCCTTCAGGACGTCATGGATAATATTCTCTTACGCATATTGGGAAAAAAAAAAAGAAACAAAAAAAAAGAAACAAAACAAAACAAAAAAAAAGGGAAAAAATAAAAGAAAAAAAAAACCCTAACAACCATAACTGCTTTCCCACTTGATAGCAGGGAACACACATCTGTTGACTATTTTGTAAATCTGCCTTAAGATGTTAATTCAAACTGCAGAAGGCTGAATCTGATTACTTTCAAGGAACGAGCCAGGCTTTATGCTCGCTCAAAAAACCCTTGGAAAGAAGGTGCAAGAGAAACTACGGTACTTGGAGCCCCAAAGTCAGCAGCGAAGAGGAAGAGAAATAGGAATCTGAACTCTTCGGCTTGTCTTCGTCCCTCAGCACTTCTCTGCCACTGCGGCTGGAGACGCAGCTGCACGGCGGAGCCGGGCCGGGGTCTGTGAGGGCCGCGGGAGCACAGCCCGGCCTGAGCCGCTCCTCGCCTGCAGCCGGCCCGGCCCTGCCTGAGCCCCTCCCTGCCTGCAGCAGCTCCCTGCCTGTAACCAGACAGGCCTGAGCCCCTCACGGCCCGGCCAGAGCCTCTCCCTGCCTGCAGCCTGCCCTGCCCTCAGCCCCTCTCTGGCTGCAGCCTGCCCTGTCCTCAGCCCCCCTCTGCCCTCAGCCCCTCACGGCCCGGCCAGAGCCTCTCCCTGCCTGCGGCCTGCCCTGCCCTCAGCCCCTCTCTGGCTGCAGCCTGCCCTGTCCTCAGCCCCCCTCTGCCCTCAGCCCCTCGCGGCCTGGCCAGAGCCTCTCCCTGCCCTGCCCTCAGACCAGCTCTGCCTGAGCCCCTCCCGGCCCGCAGCTCCTCCCTGCCCTCAGCCAGCTCTGCCCTCAGCCCCTCTCTGCCTGAGCCTTTCCCTCCCCTCAGCCTGGCAGGGACGTGCAGGGACCGAAGGGTTTCGAAGCTCAGGAAGGTCCTGTACGCCCGATGCGGGGGTCATCGCCTCACGCCATGTCCCACCTAAACCCCCTCACGCACTCAAGAGCGTTATTGGGGCCCCTCGGGTTAAACACAGCGGCACTGATGCTTAAACAGGCTTTAGCAAACAAAATCTGTTGTCACAATAGGAAAAGCGCGCAAATGCCACAAAACTGACAAACAGCTCATTTTCCTCTGCAGAGGATTTGCCAAGACCCCTGTTTATATTTGCATACTAAAGCGTTCCCTGTTTAACACACTGATGATGTTAACCCAAGGCAGACCCCTGTGGTGCCCTCACCATTTCTGTTTAATGGACTGGGCAAAACAGTGAGTCACAGATACGAATCATGCAATTATTTTTAATAAAACTGACCTTGAACTTTTCAAAAGGAGGACACACATGAAAAATAAATTTTGAGGCAACCAAAAGAAAAGTAGATGCTTCCACTGAGCAACCTGCATGGAGTATGTTCCTCTACAACATAGTAGAGGTTAGTCATTCCAAGGAGACAGATCCTGAAAATATTAGGTTATTTAAATTAATGTCTCAAAGCTACAAGCGGCAACACAAAAGAAAATTTTCAACTACTGATGCAATTAGGGACAAGAAGTTAACCAAAATACATTTATTTAAAGAATCACTTAAACATGAGAAACTTTTGTGCATCTGTGTTTAGAGCCATGCAGAAGTGATCTAATCTGTTTTTTTGTCTATTAAAAAAAATCTCAACTTCCTCTAAGGAGGATGTTGGGCTGCTTTCATGACACATTTATTTCAGTTGTTCAGTGATGTCACAGAACCACCACAGATAAAATATTTCTCCCAGACAACAATTTATTTTTCACCACGCTGCTGATTTTTGCTTTTAGCTTGTACAACACAGCTGATTTGTCTTTAAAGCCAGAGCTACTCTTCTCCCCCGTGCTTCCTTCCACCATGCACTGCAAAGTCATCTCCCACAGTGAGAAAGTTAAAGGGTGCAAAATCCCTATAACGCAGTCCAAGGGAAACAGCACCACCAGCACCCTGCAAGTGAGCATTTTTTTCACATGGGAGCTGTATGATTTGGAGAAAAATGCACAGAAGTCCTAATTAAGAATTTAATTACAGAGCTTTTAGTTGGTTGAAGCCAACAAAAGAGGTAGTTTCTCTGCAAAGACAGTCACAGTCCTGTACATAAACCTATAACACCAGAAAAGAAGAAATTGTCTCCTTTGTGTGTTAAAGGTCACAGTCATAGTTGGGCCAGAAGAGAAACAAAGAACAATTAACAGACAATGATTCAGGGTAAGAAAAAGGTAATTGGAGGGAAACAGAAAGCAAGAAAGCAAGAAGCTATGCAGAAAAATGGCTGAGGAAATTCAGATTCTACATGTGAAAACCTACAAAAGTAGTACTACTGTAATAAATCTGAAAGTGGGAAAAAAAAGGTAGCATTTAAGGAAACATGAAAACAATTTTCAGGGGTTCTTCTAGATGCTAAAGGTGCCAAATAATAACCTAACTAATCATGCTTTTATTCACACTAATAATTAATGCTAATGTCCAATTAATAAATGCTCCATTTTTTTATTTGTTCTAAGTACCATAAGGTTTACTAAATATTTAGGCTCTAATTTGCCCCTTGCAAATCTCTATCTCCTCTGCAAGGAGATCAAAGCCTTGAAAACCACAGCAAGAAAAAAGTCAAACTAAATATTTTGACTGCACCAAGTGCTTTATGAGCTAAGTCTCCTCCTCTGTGTCCCAGTTTGAGATGATGTTGCTTCTGTGTTACATTGAACCCAGTCCACACTAATTTCAACTATAGGTACTTACTTCAAAGACTTTTTTCCCCTTCCTTTTCAGAACAATGGTGAAAGGAAATACCAATTTAAAAAGAAAAATCTTTATGATGAAAGGCCTGTAAAGTTGGATATGTAAATTAACACTAAATATACTTTGTGTATTCAGAAACACTTTGTGAAGGGTTTTCCTTTATTGCATTTTCTCCACACTGAAGGAATTATTAAAAACAGTTTTCATACAACTGACCTGCATCTACCTGAGAACTGTAAACTCATCCTGCCGTGCAACCCATTCTTAACTCATATTTCACTGTTTAATTGAAAGAACAATAAAAAAATCTGATACTCCCAAAAGCACTTCCAGCTAAAAACATGGAAATCTGTCCTGTGTCTTATCTACAACTATTCTAATTAGAATCAAGGAATAAAAAAATAAAAATATAAAACTATCTTAAGTGCAAACCACCACTGCAATCCCACTTTAAAGAAAACATTTTTCAAGTTGGAAGGAAATGGGAGACGCTAGCTCAACCAGAACTTCACCAATTATTATGCAGAGTATGTGAATATACATTTATCTTCAATTGCAGCTAATACCTTATGCTGTCACATGAAGCTTTATATGTTCAGCATACTGTGCCCAACAATTACCTAATCGTTTTGTCATGTTTCATACAACTGCAGACGCTGTGTAAATCTTTCCATTTCAAGGAGGGAAAAGAAAGACTAGAAATATGAAGCAGCTAGGCAAATGTCATTAAATATGTTTCCAAAGGGGAAAAAAAGCATTGAGTTTTTCACTCAGTAAAATCTAATTTTATGTGCACATGTAAACTGAAAAGGGGTAGAAAGGGAAGCAAAATCTTGAGTGACTTTTCTATGGCTGTTTTGCATCCTTTAAGATATTTATTACACAAAACATATACCACACTTGCTTTTACTTTTCAGGATTCAATATTCCATACTTACATTTTATGGTTCCACATGCTCTACCACATAGCTACTTGCTATATCCATAAATGTTTGACTCCTTTGGGCAGTCCTGTAAAGTCAGTAAGGAATTTCTTTTTAAAAAAAAATTCTTTTAATGGAGCTGAATCTTTCATGAGTAGCTTTTCTAGTCCACCCTATAATGCACTGACATAAAAGAGCATAATAACAGTTGATTGACAGGCAGCTTGGAGGAAGTGAGAATGAGAAAATATATATACAATACTTTACCAACTGCAGAGTAATAACAGTTTTTCCCTTGATATCCTCAGCCAGAAAATGCTGCTGCACTGTGATTATCCAACTTTATTATTGCTGACATTATTGTTCACATTATTAAATAACAACTTTACATTTATTATGCACACTACTAAAATACCTATTATAAGAAGCACAAATTGAAGCACCTAAGTTTATTTTCCAGGAAAACTGATTTTCCATCCATTCTCTTGAGTTTTAAACAATTTACTTGTACATGCTCAGGACTAAATGAGTCTATGTTTTATTTTTAACACTGACACACATATTTCCAGTAGGTAAGATCTTGGTATATTGTGCTTATTGAGTGTTTCATTTCAGATGCCTTTGTGTCAGAAATTCTTTCAATTTCCTTTAAAAAGTAAGCAGTGTGATGGTATTTGATAAGCAGTCACTGAAGTTGCTGCTTTACAGTCGATTTTTTGAGATGACGAAACAATAGAAATTGGAAAAGGCTTTTCCAAACAATATCTCATCTCTTTGAGAGATGCAAGACTATTCTTGCAAAAGGCAGGAACAGCATGAAACAGACAGAGACCTTGTCCCGTGCTCTTTCTATGCTGGCAGATAAAGCTGGACAGTTCTGTGTTAGAAAAATAACTGGGAAATCACCAGGTAGCAGCAGGGCAAAAGCATCCTTGTTTTTACTCCCACATAAATGCTCAATTTTAGAACTGTCTTATGCAGCCACTAAAAATAAGCAGCCAAAAGAATAGCAGAATAATTGCATATACTTTCTCCCTGTTTCTGCAAATGTTCTTCCTCTTTGAAATTTAGAAAGCCTTTCAGATATTCAAGGCCCCTCTGTATTTGTGGAAAAATTTGACATAACAAACTGGGACAATCCAGGGGCAGAAGAGGCTCTTCTGTAATGGGACTGCCACTGCCCAATGGGTTTGGGAACATCATGACACAGTACTGGCAACTCAGACTGAAAGCAGCATTGCATCTCAAAAGTGGCACATTGAAAGCAGAAATGGCCCTAGCCTGAGCTCATGTTAAATGTAGCTGGCTGTAGTTAACACCATTATATTCCTAGTGGCAATAAAGCTACTGAAGCTTAACCAGCATTGTTAGTTAACAAAATTCCAGAGATTTATCTGCTAAGACTACAAAATAATTCCATGCTTTGTTTCTCATGAGTTAATTGCCACACTGCCCTCAGACAGCAAAATTAAGATAAAACTACAGTCTTGTTTCCATTAAGCAATATTAAACAGTCCTACTTCCTCCCTTTTTAGCAAAATGCCTCATGCTAAGAGATCTCATTGCTGAAAACAAGGACAGAGCAGCTGGCCAAAACAATAATTTGAGAAACACGCATCCTTCTCGGAGGTCCCTTCCACAGTCCTACACAAAGCTGTGATCCCAGCCACCCACTCCAGTTTCTATAAATAAGAAAGGAGAATATGTCTATTAATACCATGTATAAAGTATGCTTCATTCAATCAATGCTTTTATCAGTGGACAATCCCACAAGGTACAGAAATTTCAAAATTTCTACGTGGCACAAGTGTTTTACTTGCAAACTCCTTCTTACACTAAGTACCAAATCTACTTTGCTCAGAATAGTTAAGACCTTGGGTCAAGGAGACAGCGGCATTAGCAGTCAACAGAAAATGTGCTTCTCTACACTAAAATAGCCACTTAAGCAAGAATGTGGAAATGATTTATCTTGCAATGTTTGAAGTTGGATCTTCACCTCAGCTATGTCATGACTGCACAATCAGTCAGAGAAGACTGTTACACTTTCATACAAAGAAAAGGATATTCAACTCTTCACTATGAGTATCTAACAAGTAATATTACCTTTCAGAAAATAAGAAAAAGCATAAATATTAGCTACTGGAAGCATTCACATTTATAACATTGGACTCGGAGACCTTCAGTGTTCTAGTCCTCACATATAAATCTGTGTTTAGTAGTAGAAAAGTAATGCAATTTCACTGAAAGCTGTTTGTTTTAAATAAAGCTGTATTTGTAATCCTAAATATTGCAGTGCTATATTAGTGTAAGATGATAAAAAAAATCAAACCAAAAACTTCAAAAAGCTTCTTGATAAATAGTCCTGTAAACAAAATCTGATTTTGAGGTGAGAATACAGACAGGTAAGTTTGATTTGGGATGCAGTGATACTGTATCTGCACTCTCTGTACTTTAAGACCTAAACAACCTAGAGGCAATGTTAAAAGTAGAAAACTACAGAAGGGTTTCCAGCTATGCACCGCCAGTATTGATAATGCTTGTGTATTCAACTAACAACTCCCAACATCAGAGCCCACAGAACAATCAAATGGTCTTCTACAGTACAGTCCAACCAGATTATAAAATTATGCTGCTGTGAGATTGATTTATTTTTAATAAATGCATTTTTCAGAGACCCTATTACCTTCAGAAATCCCCCTTCCTAAGAAATCAATTAAACTGCTAAGTAGTTGTCCTAACTATAGACACAAGTGCTTCTACTGGAACTCAAAAAGGTGTCAATTTGTGGAGAATCCAGCTCCACAATATATTTTCACTCTATAACTTCTACCAATATATCGTCTAAATAAAACTCAATGATTGAAGAATTAGGAAGTTCCTGTTTCTCAAACTTATAGATATTCCCTGAGCAAGAAGACCTGATTAATTCAAAGGAGCAATTGAGGAATCAGTGAATTTTAGCCAAAAGTCAGTTAATCTTTTTCCTTCTCTTGACCTGTCAAAGCTGTGCATGTCCTCAGAAACAATGAAATTCAGATGGTCTTTGATTGTCCAATAAGTCAATGTTTCAGTCATTAACCAGAAAAGCAGCAACACAGTAATTAAGCCACCAGAATCCTCACCATATTCCAAACCATACACTTAGAAGGCTGGGTACCATCATTCTGCACTTGAATGGCAGCATTTTTAAGTCACAGTATTCTTTATTTAAATAGCATAAATATGGAAAGAGAGGTCTATACATTATAAATGAGGACAACACAGGATTTCTTCATGTCAGAAGTGAAAAATCTGTGCATACATCAAAGAGCAATACTCAACTTCCAAAAGGTCAACTGCAAAAGAAGCTCTCTGCCATTTCTTACATTTTAGAAGAATTTAGTAAAGACAGTGCAATCAGTTAGAAATAACAGGCATCATAACTGAAATAATTCTTTCCTAGCATACTGTACACAAATACATATGTTTATATCACTTAGAGGGATGTCACATATAAATTAAATTATTCATGTTTACGTTTTGGAGGGAGTCTCTCAATCCATAAACAGTGCTTTTAAAGTGAGTAAGCAGAGAAAGCACTAACAGTGTGACACATGGGGAGATGAATGCATGAGCCAGAGGCAACACAGTTCTGAAGCCACAGGAAAATATGCCAGCAGACTTGACCTCCTGACCTGAAGTTCTATATAGAACACAACAAAAGAACAGGAACAATCAGCAATTAAACTAATGAAAAAGCATGCTGATGATCAATTTAAATCAAGTTTTTCATAGAAAACCACTAGCTCTGTGCTATTCAGTGCCCCCATGCACAGGTGTGAAGGGGTAAGTATTTTTGTGAGCTGCAAAGGATGGGATGAAATGTATTATCTGCATGAAAAATAAGCTGCAATATGTGAAGGTGATTCCCATTCAGCTCAAAATAGATAACTCCTCAACTTAAGCTAACTGTGAAAGGTTTATTAAAATGGTTTTTAAAGTACATTTAAGTGCAACTTTATTCAGTGAGAAAAGACTGTAGAAGCATTTAATTCATTATCTGGGCAGTTCCAATTACACTTCCCAAAACTCTTGCTCAGTATTCCCTGCAGGTTGAGGAACAACAGAACTACCAATTTAACATGTAAATCAAAACTAATTTCTGGCTGCAGGTACTACTGGAAGAAGAAGGTGCCTTTTCTAAATATCCTTAATAAAACTACAATTATTTTTAAAAGGATGGGAGATTTTGTATTCATTTACATAGAGATATTTAGAGCAGTTAAAGGTTTACTACAATGAAATATCCTTCTACAATTTTCCACTGCAAATTAAAAAATTTGGTTTGGAAGGGCAACAGAATGAGTAAGTCACATCCTTCTGTGACTTGCATATATGCAACCATACAATTTAGTTATATTGCACTTCATTCAATTAAATACCCTTCAAAAGGAGTAGATGTCTGGTGGATTATTGCATTACAACTGGATTATTTGCAGCACTAGCTCCTCTATAGGAATATGGAACCTGCAGCAACAAACTACCTATTGTACACATTACTTGCCCAAGGCAATGCAATTCCTGATGCTTCAGTTGTGAAAAGTTCTGTCCATTACCTTTAATATTATTTCAACTGATGTACTCTAATTAACAGTGTATAGTTTGCCTTCTAAAATGTTACCCCAAAACCTTTCACAATCTTCTTGTCAAGCTTGTTATTGCAAAGCTGATCACATTTTCATCAACCATATTTGACACTGTCAAATGCTTTCTTGTGCCCACATGTGCATGAAAATAAATATATACATTAGTCATTCAGAAAGCCCTGCTTATTTCCAAGAAGAATGCTAATGAAAAATATATTGTCTTAACTGTCACAGAAAAGAAAAAAAAAAAAAAAAAAAAAAGGCAGTCTCTGGTACTCCCAAAGATGACTGAGTTTCAATAGGAATGTATCCATTGTGTCACAGGTGTACACTACTTTGTCAAGAAAATCTACCTAAATTCATCCACATTATATAAATTTCTGAAAAACTGTAGTTGGCCCTATTCTTCCAGTGGGCTAGGATATGTGCCTCCAGCCCTGCCAGAGGAGTCAAACCAAACTATTCATGTAAAGGCCAGTTACAACAGCTCTTTATCCCAACAGCAGCAAGACATCCACATGGCATGTAAATATCAATCTGCATCTCATGGAAAGAAATAAAATCTATACACAGACAAAGGGAAATAACACAGAGACAAGCAATCTGGAACAGGAGGGAAGAACAAAACATGTGGCAGGATGCAGAAACCACTCAGGCAAGGAATGCAGGAGCAGAAATAACAAGATTAGGACTGAAGGAGGGTACACATTGGATGATGGAAATAGCAAAGCAGGAGCTAAGAGGGAGGCAGAGACTTGCAGAACAAGGAGATCTGAATGAGACAACTGGTATTTGCTTACTGAGTTAAGTGCACAAAGAGAAGCAGGACTGGAACAAGGGTCAAGGCCAAGATAACAAGAGTCCATCCTCTTGAGTTCCTGCATCCTAGCCCGAGCAGAAGAGCAACAATACCAAGGACACCGCTACTGAGATATCAGCATCTGCCATGAAAACAACTCCAAAGGTGTCTTCTCCCCTGGTCCTGTTCCATGGAGGGTGAAAGCAGCCACTGTCACCAGTCACTCCAGCTCAAAAGTCACTCGTCCTGCCCAATCCAAGGGCTTCAGACTCACTTACTGAACCAGAGGATGATCCCCAACAGAAAGTCAACCTTGGGGCATTTTGGCTGCTTTCTCAGATTGCTTTCTTAAAAAAATAAAACCAAATCAAAATACAAAAAGGAAAAATATATACAGGAAAACTGTAGAAGAATATCAAGATTACTTGAAGCCATAAATCCGTCCTGAAGCTAGTTGTTTAATATTTTCTGAAAATCCTTTTAAGTTCAGTAATTACAGACTGGCATAGAATAAAGGGCTGCCTTCCCACATTATTAGAGCAAGAAGTTCCATAAAAATCAATAATCACAGTGTTCAGCAATAATATGGCTTTGCATGTCAAAAAGGATAATAACCTCTAACACTTTACATGAACACTAGTCTAGTACCTTCCCTTTAAAATATACATCTTTCTATTGCAACATCTCAGAGAACCAGGGATTTTCACAGAAATTTTTACAGTTTATATATGCATATTTGACAAATACACACAAGTAAGCACACAGTATGCACAAAGAGGGGTTTAAAAGCATGAAAACATGTATCTGTAACCACAAACCAACAAAGACTTACCATTTATAGAAGCCAGAAAAGTTGAAGATAGAAATATTGAGTTAGTCCAAACAACACCCTCTGATAAAACCAAGGTCTGTGATGAAATCAAGCCTAACAAACAAAAGAAGCGCAGAGCAGAGAAAAGAAAGGCCTATTGCAAGTATGTTAGAAAAATGCTGACCTCTGTTAAAAGCCATTACTTAAAACTAGATCTACAACAGATGTGTGAAAATTATGAAACTCCTCATTATAACTGGCTGCTATCACCACATGGAAGTTCAGGATTCACTGCAGCACCATTTAGCATTGCTGCCCTGATGCTGAGGAACAGCCAGACTAGACCCACCAAGGACGACCCAAATTACACTGCCATAATATCCAGCTTTGATTAAGCTTCAAAAAACATCTGGAATGCAAAACTTACGTTCCTGCTGTCATCCATTCATTGTATACATTTTAATCCCCATCCTTTATAATCATTTTTTTGCTGTTTAAAAAAAAAAAAAAAATTAAAAAAAAAAAAAGCTGTCTCACCCCTGTCAAGACAGTCTTTTGCAACAACCAAGCCCGTGACCAGAACAACATCTGACAGCAATGCCTGAAAGAGCTTAATGCAGTTACGAGTTATCACCAGACTGATAAGATAATGCTCTGTGCCGGCCTTTCTCCAGAAGAAAGATTTCAAGTCAAAAGTCTGAACCAAAACCAGAAGCTGCATTTTACTTGCTTTGCTCTGCACAAGGTTTGAACAACAGCTTCAAGTCAGGCCATTTCAGCTAACTTTGGGGAGAGGAGGGAAAAAGCAATTACCATTTCCCAAAACTGGTAAATTTGTATCAGTTAGATGTTTCCTTTTTTTAACCTTCTACAGTTAACCAGAAATGAAAGACGAAAAGTCAGTAAAACAAAGTAACAAATGAACAAAATATATTATATATTGTATATTTTGTATTATATATTATATATTTTGTATTATATATTATATAATTTATATTATATGTTTTGTATTGTATTTAATAGAAACAACAGACATTTTATTTCACAATGGTTTCACCATCTTTCCTTCTTAACCTTTATCAACAGTCTAAGGAAGACTGGTCATGCAAAAGGCCTGCAAGTTTATGTAGACTCAAGTGTCCAGCTAGACATCAGAAACACTGAACTGCTTACCAGGAGTCCCAGCAACATCCTGAATTCCCGAGCCCGTTTGTTCCATTAAACAATGCACTTTCAGACACACCATTGTACTACTTCCTAGAGACATCCAGTGTCCCTTCAGCATGGAACCTGTCATTGCTATTTGGCACAGACCACCAATCAAACTATAGAGAAGCATGTAATTATTGACGTTGGGAAAGACCTCTTCAGTTGATTTTACCCAAAACCCCCACTCAAGCCAGGTCAGGCAGAGCAGTCTGTCCTAAATCAAAGTTGAGCTTCAAATATCTCCACAGGCAGACATTCCATGACTTTTCTGGCAACTTTCTCCTCTGTTTGACAACCCTCACAGTAATTTTCCTGTGGAATTTAATGTGTTTTAATTTGTGTTAATCCATTACCTCTTGTCCTGTCAGGGGGCAGTACTGCAAAGAATCTGGCTCTCTCATCTTTGTTCTTTTCCCTTAGGTATTTGTGGGCACTGATGAGACCCTGCTGAGCCTGGTGTTCTCCAGGCTGAACACTCACAGGTCTCTCAGCCTCTCCTACTATCAAAGAGAATCCAGGTACTTATTCATCCCTGTGGCACTGCTGGACTCCTTTTTTTGCCACAAGGGCACACTGCTCTTCTGGTATCAAATGGGTCATGTTCCAGCTTATTAAGTTAGCTTTATAAGTCTTCTCATTTATAGAAAACAACAAGTTAAATATTTCTAGTCAATTATTAACATACTGTCCCACTTACCTTTTTATTTTGATCTATTGAAGTCACTTCTTACTGTCCACTAGATCCATTTATAGGGTATCAGTGTATTGTTTTCCTGAAATAGGTTTTAAAAACTTGCAATATTTTATGTTATCTGCTGTTTCACTCTTTTAGTTTACTCAGTTCTGAAATAACATGTGCATACTCTAAACTTAAATTTTCTAAAGTAAAAACTCTAAACTGAATTTTCTTTCTTCTTTTCCTTTTGATGAAGCATATTCTCAGAGAAGGACATTCCCAATAAAAATAACTGTTCCAGGTACTCACCCAGGCTGTGGCCTTATGGGAATATCATTCATCATCATTGAGTAAACAAGCTTCTCTTGAAAAGAAACATGTAGTTTTAGTCCTCGGCTAAAAATAACTAAAATCATTATCTGATCATAGAGAACCAGTCCTATAGATATGACTTTTTATAAAAGGAACAAATCTCCATTCGTTACCTTGACTGCATACATTAGAGTTTGCTCTGCTACACAGGCTTCTCCTCTACAAGAGGCAGCACAACTCAGATCAACATTACTGAAGCCTTGAAAAAGTCCTAAAGTAGTAGGCAGTGCCATTATTTAAGAATGACAGATGATTCTCTATGGTTAAAGAAAATTGCTGAGCACTGCAATTCACGAGCCTCTGCTGAAGCTGGATAGAGCAATGGTGTCTCCCCATAGGAAACAGCCACACTGATGTGCTTTCTGCAGAATGCTTTGCTTTTTCACATGGGCCACCAAGAAATTCAAGCCTTGCTAGATTCCAACACAGTGCATTGCAAGTCTGCAATGTACTGCAAAAGTGAGTGTAAAATGAACAACAGGAAAATTTGTGATTTTTCTAGATATAAAACTGTAAGTAGGTACAAGTAAAAATTTTGAACACCTTCCTGCTGTGTATCCCAAAATCAAACAGGCAATTAGAAAGTACCTTAAACTGGAAGGGCCTTTATCAGTCATAGGGTCAGCCAAGTAGACTTTCCTTCCTTTCCCAACTCCTTGCTACAAATTATTCCTGCAGCAGTGTCTATATTGAGAAAGAAGTCCATGTTATTTCCAGATTTTGCAAACTGACAAGTTACAACACATTTTCTAGTCTTTTGATTTTGTTCACTGATGGGAGAAGGGGGATCCTCTGTTTTATTTGTGTCCTTTCTGGCGGAGAAATAAAAAAAAGAACAGCTCTGAGAAGCTTGTGTCAGCTTCATTGTCAAGACAAAGGTCACTGCATTCCTATTCATGATGACCTACAACTGTACCCATTTAAAGACTTCATTATGCTATATTAGAGAGACCTCTTTCTCAGAGATTTTAATTTAGCTTCATTGTGAGAAGAACAAAACACATAAGCATCAGTCTATGGTGTTAAAAATTGTAAAAACTAATGATTTCAGCAGTCTTACTCCCTTCGCTATCCACTCTTAACACATGTGAAGTATGATTTCTACAACCACATAAAAAAATATGAAAATACTTTTAATCTAAAGTGTCTCTAAACTCCAAAATAAATAATCAAATTTCGTATCTCTGCACAAAATTGCCATCTCTCCAAAAATCAAGGTTCCAAGAACACAGAGTAATTAGTTTAACTCTCATGTCCCCAGACTATTAAATGACTAGAAAGAAGTTCTATTTAAGAATGCTTATGAAGTAAATTTTTAAATCACCTCC
This sequence comes from Oenanthe melanoleuca, assembly GCF_029582105.1. NCBI lineage: Eukaryota > Metazoa > Chordata > Aves > Passeriformes > Muscicapidae > Oenanthe > Oenanthe melanoleuca. Next base: position 6,719,336 of record NC_079342.1, read on the forward strand.
ATATTTCCTACAGACCTAACTCTACACTAAGATTACCAAGTGTAAATGTCTAGTTGTGAGGCTTGATGGACCAAGTACATGAACATGATATAATGTGACCTACCTTTCACAGATCTCTTAAGCTAAACAGGTAAAATAGTTTTAGTGCCACATCTCCATTGATCACTGCTGAATAACCCCTGGGGTTATTCAACCCTCTGGCCAAACCTGAGCTAGCAGATTTTTGGCATAGATCTCTGCATTTCAGTTTCACAAAGTGAGTCAATACTTGGAAACAGCCTTCAAAAACCCCTGAGTGCTGCAAGGAGTGGAGCTGGCTGCGCTGCCTCTCCCACCTCCCAGCCCCTGGCCTGAGCCCAGCTGCACAAGGCAGCCACATCCTCTCTGCCAAGACCCTGGAGTGCCTTCTGCCCCTGGAGACAGCATGGGGCCAGCAGCTTCCACAAGTAAATGTGTTACCACCACCCTGACCGAATTCCAGGCAGATAGCTGACACAACAAGAATGCCCTCTGCAGCTCAAGAAGCTAATCCTTATTAGTCCCATTTTCCAAGCAGCTTCCAAGAGAATGCATTTTTCATTCTAGAGATCATTTTCTTTAAGAGGTAAGAAGATCCACTGACATGTTTTACCCACTAGAATTTAAAGCACCTCAGCAAAACATGCAAGATGTTTTATCACACATTACACATCTATATATTTCCTCATTACTGGAAAGCAAATTAAAGTGATTCTAAACTGTGTCACTCACAGAATTGCACATGGATTTCTTTGTAAATTCTACTCTACACAGGTCTCAGCCCAGTTTTCTTCCCACTCATCTCAGAATATATCACCATATAGAAACATTCCCACCGGTGAGGTATAATTCCTCCCATCCAGAAAAAAAAAAAAAAAGTATTCAGAATCTTTGAGCAGCCTGATCCATCCTCAGTATAATTTCTGGCCATATGCCACCACCCACACTCATCATATCCCAGTCAAGACTCCAACCTATCCAATGGGAACAGAGTATGTGCAAACAGAGAAGTACACACTGTAAGGAGAAATCTGGGATGAAAAAACAAGCAGCCTTTTGACCTTTGAGATAAAAATCAAAATGAAACCTTTTGCCAACAGCACAAAGTAAAGGCTCCTTCTGAACAAGACACATGAATATTCTGAAGGGTAATAACCTAGTTTTAGATAGAGCAGGTTTTAGCATGAAAGGTGGCACATGAGCTACTACAGAATCTCTATGTTGCAGATCCTGCATAATGACCACTACATGCCTCATTAACTCACACAATGTTTTGCTAACTGTAGCACTAAATAAGAGACTATTTAAGATACAGTTAATGTAAGAGAGAGTGTATTAAAATAATAAAAAAAATATTCTTAAAGTAGTTCTTAATTCTTTCTTCAGTTTGTGTCTGGCTATACAATATTTTAGCAAATTTCAGGACAGGTCACCAAGTACACAGACAACTTTCCAGGGTGGCATCACCCCATTACTTAGGAGAACCTTGGGTTTAAGATTCCCAGATACATTATCCGATTAATAAAATCAAAATATTGAAAAGGATCAATATGAAAATAAAGCAGTATGTTATATACAAAAAATTACATTACTGAAAAGATTAGGAAGCATTATAAGTTAAAAAGTGCCAGAACTAAATCTTCTGTTGATCCCTCAATCACCCCATCTCGAATGTACAACAGACTGATGACACAATGACAGAGAATTTCTTCCAAGCAACACTGCCTTGCTGTTTGTATCCACATCGAGCAGGATGGCACTCAGAGCATGAAGCAGGACCCTGCAGGATGAGGCTGCACAAGAAATGTTTCAAACAACACAGATTACAAAGTGTATAAGAATTGTATCTGCTAAGCAGGGTATACATCCTGTGTTCCAGATGATGGCACAATAGTAAACCATCTCTTCCTAGGTGTTTGTACAAACAAAAAAAAATGCATAAAAATCACTTGAGAAGAATATTAAAAGTGAAGACTCTGCAGTTTATATAAGCAGCAAGAAAATATTCCAGTCTGACAATATAGAACACACTAGAAAAAAGAGTGCCACGTGGGCTAACATACCAATCAATGATGCACTGTCCTGGAGGGATCATCTTTGGAGATACAAACTTTCACATGCCTGAACATAAAAGCATTTTTCAAAAATGTATCGGGTTTCAAAAACAGTGATCCAACAAGGGACATCCATCAACACAGTCTAAAGTCCTAGCTGAGGGAGAATGATTCTGATTTGGTTTTGAACAAGCATGGGATGAAATCACCAATGGAACAAGAAAGTTTTCTTCCTTAATCTAATTTTAGGAAATACGTGGGCAATTTTTGCAGAAGTTTCCCAGAGAAAGACAGAGCATAGAGCATGACACAGACAGACTGGAAAATTACAGCTCAAATGTATAAAGCTGGTAGTCAGCAGGAGCTGTAAACAGAATCTTGGATTTTAAAGTGACCTGATTCACTTCAACCACTAGAGCATGGAGCTGGTAACTTACACATTCTCACATGTATCTTCCTGGGTGTTACAAACATTTCCACAGCCAAAACCGCAGCCTCACATGAACAAGACTGATTCCTAGTTGGTAGGGGGAAAAAAAAAAAAGCAAAGGCATTATTCAGACAAATACAAATGTTATCAAGCATATAATGCTGGGAGTGATGGGAAGACCAAACAATTGAAACAACAAAAAATCACTAATAGCATACATTGAATTATTCCAGTAGCTTCTCAAGATCTCCATGAGGCATCACGCTGCTTTTCTTCATCAGTAGTCCACAAACCTGAAATTGCATACCCTTCACACCATTTTGTTTTCACTTTTTTTTTCATTCTCCTTTAATTTCAGTTTCTTTCTCTAATATTTCTCCTACAAGTCTGTGCCCATTTAAAGTAACTCAGGAACTATAACAAATTTTAGTTAGCTCTTCTAGATCATGTGCAGGCAGGTGAGACATGCACTTTCAGTGGGACACAGCTGCAGTCACAGTTCAGGGTACCATAATGCACTAGGTTCCAAGGCAATAATGTTATGTGAACCACTCTAAGAGGAAGTGGAACAGTTCATGCACCATTTTCTATCATTACATCTATGAATTCTTCTTTACAGTCCTGTTAGTGGTAGGAACCAGGTTTTCATTCCCCTCCCACAACTCCTTTAAAAACAACTAAACCTTGAAATAAAATGGAAAATAATTCAAGAGCCATTTTGCTTTCCTTTTTCTTTCTCTCACTGACACATCCCTAAATAAAGTTCACCTGGGTTAACTGCTACTTACAATACAGTTTTTGAATATGTACCAGGTAAAGCCATAGCCTGATTTCCATGGAATTTTAACATACTCCTACCATCAATAAAATAAAAACTCCATAATAAAGTAGCAAAAACTTTAGTTCTACCCTATCTAGAAACGTTTGAATGACTAAACTGTGCAAAGAACTTATAAAATCCCACTACATTTTCCCATCATACTTTTAAATGATTCCTAGCAATATCCTGAATATTAGACATTGAGCATATTCTATATTTAATTTTTGTAAGGTTTTTGTGCTTGTTTTTCAACATGCCAAGGATTTTTCTCATCCATGTCACTGCTTTGATTCAAATTCACATGCAAAGTTGAAGAAAAATACAGACTAAGTAAATCCACAACCTATCTTCAGATTACCTAAAATGCTTTTAAAGTATTTTGCTATAGCACTACTTTTACAGGACTTTTCTTATAATATAGGAATTAACAAGAGGGTGATGGAGAAATTACAGCCAAATAAGACCCCAAAAAAACAGTTAAGAGGATTTTCTATAATCTTTGCCTTGAATTAAGTTACTAATTATGTATTTTTCATTCTGAACTCCCAGCAATTACGAAAAGTCTTTGCAGTTAACATTATGCAATTTAGATAAATTACAGATTTGAAAAGATGAATCTGCATAAGCATTTTAACTTTGGGAAATTTATTAAGTTTTGCTAAGCTAAATGTATGAGTTAGACCCCCGGTTTATAAAATAGCACATTTTAATTATTTGACTAAACAGGAAAATTAAAACTTTTTAATAAGTTATATTATTCCTTCTCAAAATGTCATCTCTTAATGTTTCCTTACTAAGTTCTCAAAAGCATGACTGGATAATAGAAGTAATACCTTTATGATTTTGTGAATAATGGGTTTTATTAAGTTAAAGCAAACAGCCAGAACAATACATATGCAACTTCTACTACACACAATATAAAGAATGTAAATTATAACCTCTGTAAAACAAAAGGAAAGGTACTAAAAAAGCCAACACAGTGGTTATGGACTATTCCATCCCTGATAACAGGCTGGGTTCTGTGTTTAGAGAACAGTTGTTTGATTATTAAACTGAAATGGCATGAAATACAGAATCAAGTATAAATAAAAAGTTAATGGAGTTACACAGATTCTATGAGAACAAACTCTAGGTTAGTGAGGGGGGCGGAAAAAAAGTTTACTATCAAAAGAGATCATGAATGGGCTCAGGTTTCTATTCATAGTGGTGAGGGACAACAGGAGAAATAACCCAGGATTTTTGTAACAATTTCTTTAATAATACACCACTTTCATAACAGAAGTGTTTTACACTTGCACAATGTTAATAACTTTATTATACATGGAAGCCTGTAATAGGCTGATTACACAATAAGACTGCAAACAACCACTGGTACCTTCCTGACAACAGAAAAGTACATAAGACTGAAACATCACCAAGAGTACATAAAAAACCATCATCATAAACATCACCAAAATTACATTAAAAAACTAATCAAAAAATTCATTTGCAAAAAGTGGTTCAGAGCAGTGCCACTGCGTTTCAGCAGCTTTGAATGGCCACCAGTATTTCTAGCAGGTTTCCATGGCTCCACAGGTATTAATCAGGATTCACATATAATAAATAATGTACCACAAAATATACATAAAGTAAGGCAATAATTCCAAAGGAAAGTTCTGTTGATATTAACAAGCCACTCAAGTTCTACTTTTGTAGTTGATGCCATCACCAGAATCCTTTGATGGAATTGCAGCCTTAGGCCCTAAAAGCCTGCCATGATGAACTGCTGCAAGCCCCTCTCTCTGTAAAGAGCTCCAGTGACACCACTGGGACACTGCTGGGCACGGGGGTCTGTGGTAGCTGATCCTGATGCAGGATAGGGGCCTCACTATGTACAATTGGGAGTAGATTATTTCTTATCGTACATGGAAACCTCAACATAGTTCTAAAACAGGTGGGTGTTCATTGTTCATCATCTGATGTCATAAGACATCAGAAAGCACATCATATGATATGCACTTTCTGGAATGTAAATCTTTTTAAATGCTAGCTATTACGTTGGGGTGAGAGAGTGAGTAGGGGAAAACGGAAATAAAAGGGGATGGGGAAGGGCTGGGGGGGGCAGGTAGATAACCAAGGTCAAGTCCAGAGGAACCAGGAACACAATTAAATAGAGGAAACCCTTAACACTAAAAGAATGTGAAAAGGGGTAGGTAGAGCAGGAGATAAGACTTTTTTGAACCGTGTGTAACAAATAATGTATCCCAAAACCCTCTCTGGATTAGGACTGTAGTTTCAAGTTGGGGTTCTAATGACATGAACCAGCTGCACACATTTTGTTCTCACAGTTTGTGCCAACAGAATCTCTTTACGGAATTACAGTCTTACACAGAACTTCTGGGGACATTACTGTTCAGATTAAAGCTACCGTGCTGGGCTCATCGTGCAGACCCGAGAATATTTGCTCCACCTGCCTGGAATGAGCATCACCTGGAAGAACAGGAGTACTTTAAAAACCACAAGATTTAGGTAGCAAAATTCTTTCAGATCAGCTGACATAAGAGACAGCAATTTGAAATGTCAAAGATCCCTTCCTCAAAAAGCTGAGATATATTTGTCATCATCTGTAAATTGGAAGTTCCAATACACTAGTGGTGCATAGAATTCCCATGCTTCATTACACTTTCCTGAGAGTAAAGCAATTAGAATAAACTTTAGTCCTAGGAACAAAGTTAATTTTTTGCATTTTAAACTCTTGGGCTATTCCCTGACAATCTACATAATGTAAATTTGATTGCTAAACACTGTCACTTGAACAAAAACGCTATTTTAAAACTATTGATTTTTGATTAAAAACCATAATAAACAGAGCTAAAAAAATCACACTAACAAAATAAACTAAATATGAAAAGTTGCATTGAAAGGGCATGTTACATTATTCTTAATAGGACCGTGTAGAAACATTCCAATGGCAGTGTTGTTAAAGTAAAATTACATTAAGAAGACCCCACAGCCTGGTCACAGTCAGGACCTTACCTGTAACTCTGGCTGGTTGGGGTTTTCACTCGTGTACTACATGGCTCACTTACATCAGACATCATATTTGTAAACCCTGAGAAATCTGACACTGAAGTCCTTACTCTATGGTCCACTTCTCCATTAGAGTTAGTGATAAAAGTCATTGGCACCCTGCTGCCCGACTTGAACTGAGAACCAAACGCTTGTGCAAAGTTCTCTATCTGGTAGGTTACTCTAGGCTCTATGTCCTTCTGAGGATCTATCTGGCTGGTTAACTCCTGAGATGGGATCTGAAAGCTCGTTGAGGATTCTAAGTTTTTCTGTTCCTTCTGGCCAGTCAGTTTCTGAGATGTTGACTGGTAGTTTGATGAAGTCTCTAAGTTTTTCTGTGGATCGATGAGATCATCCAGCTCTTGAGAAGGAGTCAACTGTTGATGCGAAGCCTCCAAAGCAGACAAGTAAAAGCCTGGCTGAGAGCCAAGCAACATCCCAAACGGAGGCTTTGGCAACGCAGTTGGCAATACTGAGGTAACAGATTGGCTGAAGCCACACTCAAGTGGAGATGTAGTGTATATCTGTTTGTCTGGAAACAGAGTGTGGTTATGGAGAGTTGAAGACAAGCTAACAAACTGGAAACTGGGTCCAAAAGCAAAACCAGTGCTGTTGGTTGTTCTTTCAAAGGCTTGTTGGAGGTATTTTGAGTATTCTTGCAACATGCTTGCCTTATCATTTGAAACTGTTTGAGAGTTAGGGCTCAAGTTTTCTTCCTGAACCATGTCTGAATGTTCTCCGGTGTGCAAGTCCACACGCTGTTCAGTTATACTGAAAGGATCTTCTTTCTGGCCTTCCGATTTGTGAGAGTACTGGTCCAAAAGGCTCTGTAAGACTTCGTCAGGAATACCAGACTTGTCATGGCAAGACTTTATTTCACTGTTTAAAGATGCTGAATCGATGAGAGACAAAGGAGCTTCATTATCCATAACGCTAACACCCGGAGACTGGATGACGGACTGCTGGGAAGTCATGTGTCCAACATTAAGGGAAAAGGCACTGTTACTGCTTGCAGTTTGTAAGTATCTTCTTTTCTTTGAAAACTGCATGGCATCATCATAATTGCTACTTATTTGACCCGGTTTACCACCTGTACTTTGGAGAAGGCCAATAGTTTCTACACCGGTATTGGCTACTAGGCCTAGAGAGCCACTCTGTTTCCCAGACAGTGGTTTTTGCCCCAGAATATCTGGCAGTGGTGATACAAAATTAAGGTAATTTTTGTCTGCTTGTTTTCTGCTCGTTTTTTTCAAGACCAATTTTGGCACCTTTTTCTGAAGTTCTTCTACGCCCGTGCCAACTAGACCACCACTGGAAGACACAATAGGAATATCAACTGCATAACTCGGCATGGTCACATTACTTGTAACTTGAGATTCAGCTAGTTTGCTGCTACACTTGTTTCCTTTGCTTTCAGCGGATGTATTTTTTGTTTTACTTTTTCTCCTTGAGGAACTTGTATTTCCCTGAGACAAAGCAGCCAAGCTACCCATGCTATTTGATGATCCAGGCTCCATTCCAGCCCCTGCTTTACCTATGGCTTCACCACATGTTCTTCTGTGCTTTAACAGTCTATCAGTCCTTGAAAAATACTGCTGACAAGTGTCACATTTGTATGGCTTTTCTCCACTATGCGTCCTCTTGTGTCTTTCCATGTGGTACTTCTGGATGAACTTCATACTACACTGGTCACAGCCAAAAGGCTTCTCCCTACTGTGGATCTTCTCGTGTCTCTGCAGCAGGTACTTCTGGATGAAGCCCATGCTGCACTGGCTGCACTGGAAAGGCCTCTCCCCGGTGTGGATGAGCACGTGCCTGCGCAAGTGATAGGAGCTCCTGAAGGCAGCACTGCAGTGTTCGCAGACGTGAGGTTTCTGGCTGGGGGACGCGACGGCACCTTCTCCATCTCCCACCAGGGGGGGTTTGGATGAAGCACTTGGCTTCCGCTTGGCTTTGATTCCCTGAGTTTCTGGCTTTGGCCTCTTTGCCTTCTTGACCTGGGCGTCGTGCTTTGGCTCACCCACGCTCCCTGGAGCGCCCTCGCCTCTGCCAGTCAGCAGCAGGTCTCGGTGGGGATGCTGGTGCAGGTGGTGAAGAAGGCTGAGGTCCTGGATCACGCTCTGGCCGGTTCCTTCGCCGCTGCCCAGGCCGGGGGGTCTCTCCTCCGCCGCTCCCCCGAAAAGCCCCCCGTAGTGGTGATGGTGCTGCGGCTGCTGCTCCTCCTCCTGCTCGCTGGGCTTCTCTTGCTTGATGCTCACCAGGGACTGCAGAAAGCCCCAGGGGCTCCTCTGCGAGGAGGGCGCGGAGGGAAAAGCCCCCGCCGGCTCCTTCTTGAAAGTCACGTCCTGCGGGGGCGGAGGCGCCGGGGGCTCGCCCGCCGCCGTGGAGGAAGCGGCGGCGGCGGCCGGAGGTAACACGCACTGCGGGGGGTGCTGGGCCGCCGCGGGGGGCGCGGCCGCCCGGGCGAAGCTGGTGACCGGGGGCAGGCGGTGGTTGAACATCACCATGCCGGGGGGGAACGCTGGCTCCATGGCCGCCGCCCTCTTGCCGCCGCCAAGGAAGCCGCTGCCGAGTTTCATCCCCCGGGAAGGCGGGCCGGAGAGGAGGCGCGGCCCAGAGGGGCTGCGGGACCCGCCGCCCGCCCGCCTGCCTGCCCGCCGGCCGGACCGCGCCGGCTCAGCGGGCGGCTCCCTCGGCGGCCCGGCAGCCGTCGCCCGGGCGCATCGCCGCCTCCCGCCCGCGCCCGCGGCGGCCCCGGCCCGGCTGCACTTACGGCTCCCGCCGCCGCCGCCAGTTACAAATATCGCCGCGTCCGCTCCACAATGGAATTAGCAGCGCCCGCCCCGCCGCACATGCGCGCCGCGCGGCACGCTGGGAGCCTCGGCCGCACGGGCGGCGGGCGCGCAGGCGCGGCGCGGGGGGCGCGGGGTGGGCGCTGCCCGCCGCGGGGCCGGAACGGGCCGGGCCGGGCCGGGCGGCACCGCCGGGACGTGATCCGGGAGCCGCGGGATCCCGGCGGGCAGAGCCGGGCACGGCCTGCGCCGCCGGCACAGCCCGGATAACGGGACCGGGCACTGCCGCTCGCCCGGGAGCGGAGCGCAGGTGCTGCTCCGGAACGCGCGGCACGGCCGGTGCCGGGCTGTGCAGAGCTCCGGGCGCGGCAGCGGGTCTGCAGCGCTCGCGACCCGCGGGATGGAGCGGCAGATGCGGAAGGGCTGAAATTGGAGTGTTTAGCAAAGGCTCGAGGGTGATGCTGTTTGGTCCCAAAGCCGAGATGCACGCAGCGCCGCGGGGATCACGAAGGCGCTCCAGTCCCGGGAGCACCGGTGTCCAGCGGGATGCGCCTCGGGCACATTGGGACACGCTGCTCCCCGCTCCCTGGCCCCGCACACTGCGGAGCAGCTCCGCGCTCCCGCCTCTGCCAGCTGCGCCTGGGGCACCGGCATCACTGAGCTCACCCTCGGCTCTGCTCCCGGCCACGGCCGGCATCCTTTGGCCCACAGCAAAACCCGAGCTAGTGATGCTCACTGGCTGAGCTGCGTGTACCGAGATAATTCATCCTTATACTAGAAATGAGATTAAATTGTTACTTGGAAATAGTTCCTTATTTCAGTTAATCAGGAGACATTTCCACTATTTTTCTAATAGTCCATGCCCTCCTTGGAGGATAATAAAATATAAATAGAATTCTGCTTAATTTCTGAATATTTACTTCGAAAGTTTTTTGTGTTTCTGTTAGGTTTTAAAATGCAAAAATCAGAAGCACCTTAGCTTAAAAAGTTGGAATTAAACATATTAACACTAATTTTTGTTACTGATGTAATGGAACGAGGTGGGACAAATTCCTTGCAATTTTTTGGCTTTATCTCAAAGATACTTTCCTTTATGAGAGATGAGCCTATAAATAGCAAGTACTTTTCATAACCCTGACTGGTACAAAGGCTCTGATCAATCATATCTGATTGATGCAAAAAGTGGAATTTTATGCCATTAGTGTACTTCAAAATTTTGTTGAGTAAGTAAAACTAGTTCCTTTTATAATTTAAGTATTCTATAGCATGCAAACAACAGTTAATTTCAAAATTTAAATCAGACTACAGTAACTTAGGACTGTCATATTTAGCTAAGTGTTAAAAGACAGACCAGGAATTCAAAAAACTTAAAGCAGCAGTAAAATATTAGTCAGTGCCTATGAGAAATGAGTCTGTCCCTTTATTCAGGGTGTCTGTGTTTAATGGTAAGCTGGGATGCATATAAGCCAGTCCAAGCATGAAGGGCAGTAGGACACTCGTATGGAAAGCCAACTTTGTCCCTCAGTTATCAAGATAAGAAACCTGTCATTTCTCTCATTCACTCTGTCAGCCTTGAGATACTCCAAGCAGACTTACCTCTGTGTTGTACACCCCATATATCAGGAAGATGAAGAGACCCTGTAAAATAAAATGGAGGGAAAAAGCTGTTAACTCTAATCATTTCAGCAGTAGAAATACCTGAAATAAACTTTCCTGGGAACAGACAAAAGAAGACACACTTCATCAAGGTCAATTTATTTTTCTATTTTTCAACATTATAAGCTGTACCTTGAGCATTTATTTGATAACATGGGAGTGCATCAACTATATTGTGATATTCAACTGTTTGAAAATTAAAATCTTAGCACCGAGGGATCTATAACATTAATTAGAAAATTTAATTTTATATTTGAATGGTCTTTCAACCAAAAAAAATTATTTCAAAAAGTGAAAATACAAAGATGCTAAGAAACTGAGGAGTGAAAAATCTCTACTTCTACTATTTCTTTTTGTAAAACTAAAAGTAAGAAAACATATACTTTCAAATTCTACACTAAAAATATACTTTCACATATGTGTTGACAAATGCATATATTTAATTATTTTAGAAATCTAAATAGGGAGAAAATGAGAAATTTATGAGGACAAAAAAGAAAAACAACCCAAGCATATAGCATACATGAATCACCAAAGTTCTTTTAAGGGCTTGCTTCATTGGCCTCTTAGTAAACTAAGCAAACTAAAACCAAACAAAATACTCACTTCAATGAGTTTCTCTGAACATATTCTCCTTATTGAAGGATTGTGTACAGGATGTGTGTTTGTAGTACAATTTGGTACCAATTCTTGCAATCTGCAGGCAAAATCCTGAAAAACACACTCAAATTACTGGGAAGAATAGAATAACGAATGGAAATAAATGCAAAATATACATAGTTTGCTATGAAAGTGCTTCTGTGACTCAGATTCACTGTGGGTTTATAACCTATTTTTAAACTTATCTGTAAAATTACCCTACCTTGTAATTAAATCCAGCCACTTCAATATGTTAGGGAAAAAACTTTTGATTTTCAAATTAAAAATTTTTTCTGATAAGGAATTGCATTTAAATAGCAAACAAATTGTAACTTTTTAATCCAACATAAAAATTACTTTAAGATATTTGGATTAATTCTGGATTTGCTCATCAGCAAAATCACTATCTTATTAAGCAGGGAAGAATAAGAGGTACCATTCATATGTAATAGTTCCCAATTAGCCAATGCAGCATAAAACCCTTTGGAGAGAGAACTTCTACTTAATTTCTTTTGTTTAGTTTTTCAAAGAAGCTAAAAATCCAACACTTGCTTTCAGTTATTTTCAGGTTACATCAATGAACTCAATAAGTAAGAATAGATTCAGAAAATAACCAGCTGGTTTTGAGTGTGCTTTCTTTTCTACAGTATATATCACAATTATATTGTGATGCTCATTTGGAAACAGAGCTGCCACAATCCTGAAGCTTAGCACTTCACATAAGTGACTTACTCATAAGCAAACTATTTGTGGAATAAAATCTCAGTTATCTCTCTAAATATAGAGTTAGTGGACCATTGTGAGTCTCCTGACATAGAGTCATCTGAAATCTACATTAAAAAAGGAGGGGGTACAACATCTACACCTTTATTTCCTCCTACTTTCATTTCAAGTTCCCAGGATTTTAGGGATTTCCATCCCAAGCAAGAGGCTGCTATGGGTAGCTGCCATAGAGAGAGAGGCAATGAATAATCAGCTATTAAGTTGAAAGAAAAGAGAAATCTTTCTCAGGCTGATCCCAGAAGAGAGAGTAAAACCACATGCTGCTTGTTATTCAAGTACTTTCATGATTTAAAGTTCTTGCCAAAACTCAGTTCCAAGCAATACTGGCTGCTCTCATATAAATAGTAAAAAAATATTTTTAAATATACATTCAAGACTTCCAGGACTAGAATGCTCTTTTTAACCTAGTTATGCAAAAGCAATGTTTTTAGTTGCTTCTGAGTCTCTTCTGAAATCTGTGAATTTCGTATCATCCCAGAAGAACAAACTAGTTAACTACTTCAGTTTGGATTTCATTAATCTTATAAAAAATTTGAAACAAATTATTAAATATTCCAGATCTTAAACTAGCATGCCAAGTTTTTGCTTTTCTTGAGCTTGATAACAGCTCCTTTTAATATTTAACTGTTAGAAAAATGAAGTGCTGTGGATTTTCTTATCTTAATTCTTAATTCTTGTAGACTTCTGGGAGCTTTTTGTCTTGTTTTCTCTTGAAGTGGGGGTGTCCTCCAACATCAAATTATTCTAATAGAATCATCCCAACAAGGATTTTAATTATTGCCTGCAATGAGTTACGAGGTCTTGGCACCCGCAACTGGTAATGAGGGGTCATTTTCCACACAATGCTGTCATCAGCAATTACCTGTACAGGATAGTGTGTGGTCCATCTGTGGTAAAAATAAAGAGGTGCAGAGCCTCAGGTGGTTTGAAATGTTAATAATGTGGTCTTACATAATTGATAGGTCAGTTTCTTTAGCTCATTAATTGCAAAGGGATCTTCTCTGTTTTTTCAGTGGCACCTGATGTCAGCAGAAGTGTGGTTCTGTAAGCGGCTGCCTCAGTTGTTTAGGCTGGTCAGATGTACTTTGACTTCTGGGAATTAAACACTGTTGTGGTCAAACCAGTAATTTTATCCAGAACTGTTTGTTATACCTGGAAGAAGTATAGAAGGAAGAAGCATAGAGAGCATGTTTGTATTTTTGTGTTCCAATAGCACATGTGAACCTGCAGAGGAATTGTAGCCCATTATTCTCAGTAACAAATCCATTATCCATCCAGAATGAGCTACCTTCGCCTTGAAAAGGGAAAGGTTTCTAGACAGAAAATCTGGTCATGTTGGAGAAAAGCAGACCTGTCATTTTTCAGGTCTCATGCCAAAGTAGGATTTGTTCTTGGTAGACTGAGGAGAAGTCCAAAACCTTCGGCCGAGCTTGAATCCTGCCTTTTGGAATCCAAGGAAAGCACTCCTTAATTACAGCTCTGTCACTCTGGGCAGGGCATGAGCAGATTGCTCAGCTTTGAAACTTGGCAGGTCCTACCCAAATTGTCCTTGCTATCTTGAATAAATCAGTCTATGGACAGTTCTAATCTCTAGCAAGTTTGTCAGGCTCTGTTGCAGTTTGGGTGGTACCACTAAAAATTGACACTCTTATCACAAGTTCATTCTGCTTTAGGGCAACAGAAATTTGCATGGCAGTTGTTTCCATCAGAAGTTTTTTTCCATGATTTTAACGTTTGTCTGTCCTTCTCTTACTATTTGACATTTCCTTTTTATGGACATTATATTTCATTCAAGATTAGATAATAAATTGCAATCATTTTTTGGTGTGTTGAGACTGTTAGACTGATACTTTTTTAAAAAACATTTCAGCATTTTTTTCAATATACACATTCTCAAAAGTGTGGAATTGCTTCATCCTTCTCCTGTTTAAGCATTTGGTCTCTGATTTGTTTGACAACTGAAAATAATTTTCAAGAATTCACAGCTAACAAATCCTTATTGTAATACCTCAAAAGATCGGTTAAATAAAACCATATTAGCAAAATATGCATGTAAACACTAGATAGAAAAACTGTAGAATTAAAAACAATGAAATATATTCTAAATAAATCAGTTAAAAATTGTTATTTTAAAGGATTAAAAATTTCCAGCACTGAAAATGTTTGGATTGCAAGAAATTTTCTGATTTATGGAAGAGATAAAGATAGATCATATGCAGCTATACTGGACTAATACTGGGGTTTTTTTCATAAATTAAAAAATAATGCTATTGCAGCAATGGAAATTGCAGCCTGTAAATAGAATTCATGTTACTCTCACAATCAGTCTTTCTGTAACCCTAAAAAAATAAAAATTGTCTTAGCAAGAAGAGATTAGGAATTTATTGTTTATTTTCAATCTAGACCAGTGCTAGAAACTGTAAGCCTCAGGAAACTCTTGTCATATTACATCAGTTTTAATGCAAAGAATATCAAATTCCAAAATTATTGGATTGGAGAAGTTTGAAATCTTTACTAACATTTAAGAAGTCTGACATTTGAAACAGCACTGTTGTGAAATTTCAAAGTCACTGTCCCACAGGCAGCTATTCCAGCTCTCATTGTTATCACTCAATTGGCACTGCAGGCTTTGCAAACAGGAGCAAACAATGTGACTGCTTTGGATTTTCTGCCTATAAAAACTAGAACTAAAAAGGAATGAAACCAAGGGAAAATTTTGTAATGCTGATTAACAGATCCACAGAAATCAGGTAGTAATAAAGTGTCATAGAAAAGGTGCTGAAGCAAATCAGTAACTTACCCTGGAACTTTACTTTGCCCTTAGATAAAAATTGTGCTTTGCCTCGGTTTCATCAAGAACCAAACAGTTCATCCTTAACTCTGAGCCATATTAAAAAGGTATTTATTTCTATTAATATCAGGTGAAGTGGAAATGGACAGGTTGAGTGCATCTCTGGATTCCACACTGAGAATCTCTGCAAGGACTGAAGCACAAAACCAGTTTTTACAGTTTTTAAGGAGCCACATAGAAAATGTTGATGAAATTATGTGTGACTGAACAATTTTGGCACATCCCCCATTTTCACATTTTTCCACAGCAAATCAGTTCTGTGTGAGTTAGATGTGGAGATGGACTGTAAAAGAAACAGTATTTGAAGCCTCATTGCAAATACATCCTTTCCGACTAGTTTAGGTTCCTGGTGCTGCCATCTTCTATGAGCAGAAAGCCCTTTGGGCTTTCAAACAGGAGTTGTGCCGGAGTACAAGAAGGCTCTTAGCACACATCAGGACAGTTATTGGTACAAACTCCTTGAATTATTAGAAAAAGGCATAAAGACAACCCTATGTGCTCCCTTTAGTTCAGCCATTGCAAGGACAGTGAATCTTTCTCTGGAATAACCCTTTCCTGTTATTTTAGAGGAAGATCTCTGTATCTGGTGATTTTCAGACATTACTGTTGTCCTGTTGTTGGATGCAATAACTGCCTTAGAACTTAAAAATATGTTCATAAAAAATGTTGTCCTTAGAAATAATTTGAATGTCATTTCTTAATAGATACATTTCTATTTCTGATTTTCTGAGAGAGAGAATAGTCACTTAGGTCCAGATTTGCAAAGGTCTTCATACATCTCAATTGTACTGATTTCAAAAATAATTTCTCAATAAATTGGAATCTAACTGCTGTTGCAGATCTGGGAAATAGTTGATGGCCCCATAATAGTACCCTGGTATTTTCAAAATTATGTATTAAATTATTGATGTCTTGGTGTGGATCTGAAACTTATCCAAATGAGCAGCTGACCAGAAACAGACTAGTGAGTTTGGGGTTTTTTATTGCTGCCTGTTTTTCTGTCTTTTAATCCTTGATTGCAAGTTGGGCCCTGGTTTTCATGATCATATGAAAAAAGTTACAAATATTAGGGTTTTTATGTTTTCAAACGGATGATGATTCTGATGAAAAAGGAAAAAGTCAGATGCTTCCAAAGATCCACATGTCAAATGTACAGTAGATTGTTTTGAAGGAGAAACTTAGAAATTTATTCAATGTCTAAAAACGTTCATGTGAAAATAGTTTCCAAGGGTCATACTTACGTTTCACTTTGTTGCATAGCAAATATGTGTAGTTTACAATTTGAGTTCTTTCCTGAGCCAGCCCTGCCAAAAGATTGTGAAAGCCACGATGGGTTCTGATTCCTTATGCACGATCAAGCTATCTCAGCCATTTGCATTTCTATTGTATGTCGGGTTCCAAACATGCCTTTGAAATTCTGCTTTCAGTCTTGTGCTGCAGCAGTAAAACCCACCGTGCCCATGCTTTGAAGGACTCTTCATAATTTTCATATAGTATGCAATGAATTCTTAAACTGCTCACTTGAGGATGATAGTTAACCTTTAGAAAAATATTTGAAAACACTAACTACAAACCAGTATCTCAGGTATAATTAATCTAAAAAAAAAAACTTGCAGCACTTTACCTTATCAAAAGAAAAATCATTGAACTGTATGGCTGTATAACTGATTTTTAAATACTTGTCTCAAAATAGGTGCTGAAATTAATTGATACTTGAGGATTGACCCAAAATGCCTATTTGACCCAAAAACATTTTAACTGGGATGGGGAGGGTTTTTAGGGAACAAAAAAACCCACCACCCAGTAAAAAACACCCCAAAAACTTTCAAGTTTCATTTGGCTTCATTTGGAAGTTTTTAAAGACCTCACAGAAGTATATTTTTAAAAGGTGGATAAATCCAAATTAAAGCAAATTATTTACACCTAAAAACAACTCACACTTTCAAAGTACATTCTGAGAAAAACAGTCTGAGAATTCTATGTAAGTTCATGCAACATTTCTGTTGAATTGAGTTTTAATTTCTGCTCCACATCAAATATTTCATAATTCAGTTAAGCAAATTTAAAGTGGTAAGGAAAGAAATAGGTCTAATTTCCACATTAGCATGTAAATGAGACAGAGTGCTCTAACAATGTATTTTATGAAAAGCAGACATTTAAGTTTAATATTCCAAAGAATCATCTCATTTTGCATAGCAGCACCTCTTTCAGATCCCAGTGACCATCCATAACTGCCATGGAACATTTTCCTGCCGGTCTTCCCACTCCTCACACAGTGACATCCTTCTTAACATCACACATGTGATTAGCAAGGAAAGGAAAGCAGCCACTCCAGATGAGACTCAGAGCAACACGGGGACAACATGATCAGCAGGGCTGTGAGGAAAGGAAACATGAGACAAGGAAAGAGCCAAACAAGAAAAGTATTAATTAGGAGACTGCATCGGGGGCTCTGGCAGGTACAAAAAAATTAGATTTGAACAGAAGGACTAAATTTAGATTAGAACAGGAGGACAGAAATTTTGTCCCAAATGTAGGCAGCAGAATAATTGTTAAGAAAAAAAACTCTAAGAAGAAACAGTCGTTCTACAGCTTTCAAGGATCGAGATAGGTTTTGAATAGATATGGACACAATGGCATTAATTGAATGCATCAGGTATTAAATGCTCTGTTGAAAAATAGAGGTTAGTGTCTGAAGTTCAATATATTGTCAATTTGACCAGAAAGTCCCCTTAGGAGGTACAAGTCAGAATAGCACATAATGTCTAAAAATTAATGGATCTCTGTGCAGTATGATTTAAATTGGATCTTGGGTAACCACTCAAGAATGTGCTGAAAGTGGCTGTACACATAGAGATATTCAAAAGAAAAAGGAAGCTAGCGACAGAAATGAGGATGGCTTTTTACTCGTGTATTCCTTTCACAATATTTTTTTTCCATATTAGCAATAATACTATGTTTAAACATTCAGTAGCCATTTTCATTTGGCGGTACTTTGCACAACTATCCATTTACCTGAGCCAACTACAAGGGAATACAGGGCAATTCAGTTTTCTTTTAAAAATATATCAAAGGGTCAATATATACATAAACAAACTCAAGGATTTTCTAAGACCTAAAATATTTGTTAGGGAAAAGAATACTCACAGGCTTCTCCTAATAGCAAAGTAGGGAGAGTTGTTTTGGTTTGATTTTTTAAAATCACTTACGAAGAGTCAAATCAACAGCAACCCCTTTACATCACATTTAATACTTGGAAATGTCAAGTTGGTCTGGGGAACCTGTAGACATAAGCAATGCAATGCTGAATGAAAGAGGAGATTTAATATTCTAATTTATTTCATGGCAAAGCAGGGGGATTTCCCATACAACTCCTCCAAATATTTTACATTTTTCTTCTAGGAATAATTTTTCACCATCAAAGAGTAAATTTCATGAAATTTGAATTAAAGAGGCACATTCTAATAGCAATAAGCCATATTAGGGTGTGCATTACTAGACTTTTTGGCAAGCCTTTCAAGTGATTGAAGGCCCTTGGTGTTCAGGCTGTTCCTTTACCCAGGACATGCACCAATAGCCCTCAAACACACATCTCTGAGGGGCTTATTACTGCTACATATTAATCAGCATGGCAGTCTGATGTTGGTTACTAGTCATTCCCCCACAGCTGGAGAGGACTGGAAAACAAAGATTTTGTTTGCAATTAAAAGATCTTTAGGGTCTTGGGAGAAGCACAGGTTTCAGTCTGAAGAGGCAGTACTTTCAGAGTTCCAATCAGCATTTAATTTTGCTAACACTAGCGACTTCAGAGAAATAGTGGGATTCTGTACTGACACCCGATCATGAAATCAAATCTAAGATAAATTGATCCTACAGTGGATCTAAAAAGGGCAATGAAATTATCATTCTTAAGATAAAAAAATCCTTCTTATCTCAACATATTTTTTGTGATTTCAGTGCCTAAAGAGCACTTGGTGGACTCTGCTACATTTACTTTCTCCATTTACAAATCAGAGCAAACCTAACAAAAAAGTGGGGCTGAAAGTGAGAGAGCACAATTGTTAGTCTGTATAAATGCATTCATCAGTATGTACACATTGTCTTTTACCCAAATCTTCATGTTTTTGAAGACATTCCCCTGTATTCCTTGTAGAGGGTTGGTGTGCTAACTCAAACATGTATGCACAATGTGCAACACTATTTGTATTCATGGCTTAAAACATTTTCTTTGGCTGATGAACTGAATGAAAACAAGAACCCTGACTTACATGATTACTCCATTAAAAAAATAATTTGATGTCTAGTTCATTATGGAGCACATGTAAGAGCTACAGTGCATCTGTTCTGGAACTTCAGGGTTCCTACAGAATCCTGCGTGATTTGTTTATGATGTGGTGATGATTGACTGTCAGCTACTAATAAATGGTAAATAAAATAGTAACGTGTGATATTAAAGTACTACATTAGCTACATTGTGATTAAATTACAGTAACAGCACCAGCTATAAACCTTTATAGAATCTCCTCAGCCATGCAGTAATTCTCCTAACTATACTATTATGTAGAGCACAAATATTTCTTTGTAAGTCCGAAGCAATACATCAGGGAAGCATTTACTGCTAAAGCTAGATTGAGAGTAAATGCATCTTGGGTTGCTATGAATAAAGCTCTAGCTTCTCATTACTTTATGACAAGACACAGAAATTCACTTTACTTTTCATTTAAGCTTTTCTGCTCCAGTTTATAGATGTATGCCTTCACGCTTTTATTCCCTTCTCGCTTCAGCCGTATGTAATAAATGATTATAAATTTTCACATTTGACCACCTCTCTGCTAGTCTCATGCTTAATGCACAAAGTTAGGAAGCTGCAGGTAAAAATTTCACAAACACTTTTATTTATGATGTTGTCCTTGGTAACGGAAATTTCAATGTACTGAAATGAAAAGTATGATTAAAGGGATACGACGTCCTGACAAGGATAGTAGAGGGCAGCCTTCTATTTCCCACTGAAAATATATAATACTTTTTTGACATCAATTTCATAGAGAATAGACATGGGCTAGTCATGAAAAAAAAGACACAAACATGTTTCTAACTTCACTGTTGTTCTGCTGTCTTAAATGAAACTTATTCCAGAAATGTTTTGTCTGAGTTGCAAAGCTTTCAAGTTACTGTCAGGAACATAGATAATTATGTATAAACAAGATATTGTGCAGTTTAAAAAAAAGTCTTACTGATAATCTTCTGCAAAGTTAAAAAAAAAAAAACAAAACAAAACCAAAAAACAGACCACGTTAAGAGAGATATTCCTTTCTCGTTTCCTCTTGTCACTTTCCCAATCATTTTACCTCAACAATTAGATTTATTGTGTGTAGCTTTTGTCTGGTTTTGATTCTAAGTTCATTTTAGCTAACTCATACTGTGTTATGCAGCAAAAAAGTTGTGGCAGACTCAAAGCCTTTTAGAAGTAGTACCCTAATAATGATTGGAGTTTTTTTAATTAAACCCATTTTGTTTTATCTTTAAACATATAAAAATAAAACTTCCAATATTGAGAGCATTGTTCCTATTTATGGGTAAATGGGGGAACTGGAATAACATTAGGGTCATCTTACTAACATTTAGAGTTTTAGATTACGTGAAAAATAAATTAATCTAAAATCTCAGAAGTGAACTATATCTTCTTGAACAATTTTTAAAATAAATCACTTCAGTTGAGTCTCATTCTTCTAAGTGGTACATACAATTTGCAGATGTATTACCAATTAAAATAATGTTATGACTTAATAATAGCAAATGTCTGCTACACTTTATCATCCAGACAAATATTCTGTCCAATTTCCAATAGCATAGATACAAATATAGAACATTCTTTTGAAAAATAACTGTTGAACTACCACATTCCAGAGAATAAATTATGTTTCAATCTATTTATAAAGTATGCAATACAAAAAAGCTTCTACATTTAGGAAAGCTTCTACTTTTTAGGAAAAACAGACAAACCAAGCTGTGGAAAGGAAGAGGACAGTTCAGAAGTTCTGTATAGCAAACACTGAACTTTGCACCCCCAAATGACTGCTTGAAATCCTGCTTGGATTTGTGCAAACTAAAACTTGCTTTTATGCATTAGTTACTCAACAATATATACACAAAGCTCTGAGTTTATATTCACTGTCAGATGTGTCTGTGTGCAGCTCATAGTGAATGGGTTTTTGTGACTAGCATTTACTGGCATAACTAGAGAGAAATAGCAATCACCAAACTTTTCTTCTAATCCTGTGAATTTCATTGTTAATTAACTTGGCTGGGCAACTCTAGCAAGTTCCACCTTTTCTTTAATAGTGCTAATAATTTAAAGAAAAAAATACAGAAAATCATGTCAGAATTTAAAAGTTGTGCTTTTTAAACTTTTGAGGCACTGTTTCCCAGACAAGGACCGAATATTTATTCTTTCCCTTTTAACAAATTTATGGATCATTTGTTCTGTTGCAGGTACCCACTCATTGCAAAAACCTCCTGGAGGTACAGTCAGAATGTTTTTCAGTCTGTTTATGTAAGAGCATCATACCTTTCTCAACAAAAGATTTTGTGACAGATTCTACTTTTTGCCTAGCTATCACAAACCCCTGAAAAACATATTGTGTTCTTTGTCAGTTATCAAAAAACCCCCACAAATTATAATGAAAACAAAATTGCTGAGAATTATAATTTGAATGCCTGTCTTCATCCATTTCAGATCTAGTGTTACTCTGAGGTTTTACACCTTGATATTTTTTCCTCTTACCACACAGTTCCTAGCTACTGTAATTATTCCTTTTACAATCATTGCCATTATAATACCAGCAATCTACATTGCTGAGCATTCTGTGTAGTGTCCTTACTGAAGCACACCCTCTTCTAAATGCATTCTAATATTTTCAGTTCAAACCCTGACGAAAATGTCCTTAGAGTAAACATGTGGGATCAATTATGTGAAATAAAGTATACAGGTTAGAAGTACCATACCACAGCAGAGATCACACTTTCTTTTTAACTTGCTAATATCTCTGACCCCTCTCTACAAAAGGACTTTAATCAACATTCCCATATTACTTTTTTTTTTTTTTTTTAGCCATACCATTTAAGCTGCAAAAAATGTTTAGCAATCAATTATATACATCAAGTTGATATGCTGCAGGACTGAGGATCATTTAAGCTTAGAGCTACAACTGAAAGAGTTTGGGAAAGCCACATGGGGAGCAAATTCACTTTTCCCTTTTAGACTTGCAAGCAAAAGGACATCTTAATTGACCCAGTAGAGAGTGTCTCCTCAACCTTTCTGGA
Source organism: Oenanthe melanoleuca (assembly GCF_029582105.1). Lineage (NCBI taxonomy): Eukaryota > Metazoa > Chordata > Aves > Passeriformes > Muscicapidae > Oenanthe > Oenanthe melanoleuca. The sequence continues at coordinate 6,741,750 of NC_079342.1, forward strand.
GCTCTTTGTGAAAGCACTGACAACTGTTCTTTTGGGCCTTAAGAGCATTTGCTTTATGTCTTCAAGTTTCAGCTGTGCCTACATACAGCCCCAGTAAGAAATGTCGCAATCAAGTGATCATATTATATAAATTTGATTGTGATCACATGGCCTAATCCCATGCTGGAACAATAACCTAAATCTGGACCTGGCTACTGATGTCTGGTATGAGATATGGGTCAGTGAACGTAAGTGCTCTATTTGTAATCATAAAAAGAGAGATAATGCATAGGATGCTAAACTATTGCTTTGCCTCCCCTTCATCTTATGGGGAAATTGATGGTCCATATTCTCCAGAAGGAAAGGGAGAGGATGTGGCTGATTAGGAGTCAGGGGTTTGCCCTGACTATGCATCTTTTAAAGAGATTCCTTTCCTCTCTTAGCAGTTTTCAGAAGATTGTAATAATAAGAAGATTCCCTACTATTCAACAAGGGCATTGTTTTTCAGGGAGGAAAGTTTGCTTCATTACCTAATTAATCACCACCCCATTCATTGTAAGTTACTAGGCAGCCCAGCACGGTTTCTGAGACAGGTCTGCCCACTCTCCTGTGGGTTCCTGTGCAGGCCAGCTTCTTTGCTTCTGGACAAATCTCCAGGATGTTACATTCTCCTTGCAGAGAGGAGCTGCCTGCTAAACTGGTGTGAACAACTGTAGTGTTCTCTGCCACTGCCTCTGACGGGAACCAGGAAAGTTCATTTTACGTGGATTTACTTTTGCTTATATTAATCCCATAGCATCTAATTAGGGCAATCACACACTTTGTCCAGGACAAACTTAACAAACAAGGCCATTTCACTGATGCACTTATTTTCAAATAAGCACTTACTCCTACATCAAGTCAACAGTTAAACGGGAAGTATAATTTAGAGGCTTAACTTCTTTTTTCTTAGCAGTAGTCTCCAAAAAGAGGATAACCAGAATTCTTCCAGGGCCGTATATAAGGTGAGGTGTAAAGGGCACACACAGGACACAGTACATACCTTAAGAGCATCCCAGGTATTCCCAGAGCCTTGGCACAGGCGCTGCAGTATTAACAAATGACCAAACACCTCAGATCTTACCTAACAGATGTGTAAGGGTTGAAAAGATCCAGGGAAACCTTGACACATGCTAGCTCTGTCCAAAAATCTTTTACTGAATATGATTGTTCTGCGGTAAATACTCAAATGGGTTTTAGTTTGGAAGTAAGATTTTTGTTTCTTGCCAATTTTTTTGGTGGTTCTTAACCTAAACTGGGTATTTGTCTGAATTAACAGGATGCATTGATCTGACTCCAGCCTGAAGTTACTGAGGTTTTATAAGACAGCAATAAAGCTCTCTTTGCATTAACTAGCCAAGCACATCAACATTTTAATGAACTGTTTTTACATGGTTCGTTGAGTAGCTCCCAGTCCCCTGTAATACAAATCAGGTCTCCATCATCCTCACCCCTCTCATCCACGTTTTTCTGCTCAGGGTACAAACTGGAAATGGAATAGCAGTTCCATGGACATTTGGCAAATGCCACTGTAGGCAGTGCAGCTCCCAGCAGTATAAATGTTTAAGCTATTGTATCTTATAAAGGAGATCTCCAGCAGTCACAAGCAGTGAAGCAGCTGCACTGTAATCACCAAGCAAACTGCTTGGGACCTCGGAAAAAAGAACCTCTTGGAGCTACGGCATTGCACTGCAAGGTTTCAGACAATGAACTGCAGTGTTGTATGGCGGGCTAGGGGAGCTCAGTTGTCATTAATCATAGAACAGCCCATCTCCCAAACAGGTATTTATTTTATATTGACCTAAAGGTTGAAATAAATTATTGAAATCAGCATCAGTGTAGACCAAATCTCCTCAGAATAATTAAATTACATTAATGACAAGCATCTTGGTGTATTTTAGTCAACCTTTAAAAAGCAACATAAAAAGCATAAAATATTTATTGTTATGCTTTCAAATAGACTTCCTGACACGTTATGTATTTTTGAGATTAAAGATTAGTTCTAACACATGATTTAATAATGAATGCAAATTATAAATGAATATTTAACAAACCATATCGCATTTTATGTCTTAACATATCCTTTGCCATTACTGTAACTGAATGAGAAATGGCTCTGTGATGTATTGTCCTGCTGCCTAAGGCCGTGGTGTTTTCACCTTGATACGGCCTTTAAAATAAATTAATTTGTTAACATTTAAGAACTCTGTGCAAGAGTTGGTGGAAAAAATTTATAATTCTGTTTATGATTGAAGGAGCCATGCACAAATCAGGTAATACTTATTGTAAAAATAATTTATTTGGCCAATTGTTCCATGAAAAAAAAGGATTTGGAAATGTTTATTTCCAAACTTAGTTTAGGATTAAGTGGTACTAATGGTACCATAAAGATGTTATATAGTGTTAATATAACCTGAGTATTAAAAACATAATGAATTTGCTATTTATGAACCATTAAGTTTTACCTCAACCCTAGAATAAACTTCCGATCATTACAGATATATTAATAACTTTTCTGTCATCTTTTCTCTCACTTTATTCCCTTCTTTGCCTTCCTCTACATGGTCAGAGTTATATTTTTTATATTTGCAGAATTAATTAAAATATGCTTTTAAAAGCAGTATTTTAATTTATTTGGAGCAATATATTTTTAGCATTCTGTGTGCTTAAGTGACTGTATAGACTACTATCACAGAAAGAAAAATATTATTTTTGTTTACTTTTTTCATTAGTTTTTATAATGCCCTATCTACTCCTGTTGAATTTATTTTGATGTTGCAGATTAAAAAAAGAAATACAGGATTCTCAGTTTCATAATTTTGTTCAATGGCCTAGTTCAGAGTTTCTATAGAGAATAAACCACAAGCAACTTAAACCAAAACATGGCCATTGCGTTGGGTGGGAGTTTCACTAAACTCCCCAGCAAGTTTTAGTGATTGAAATAATAAATCTCCTGTCAGGCACTGCTCAGCTGAGCTGACCATGTAGATCACTGTCCTAATTTAATCAGCTAGGAATGAGACTCAGCGTAAGTTATAGTCAGAGCTTGGCTAGCAATGTTTTATATTTACATAAAATTCTAAATATTTAAACATTAATAAACAAAAATTGAAAAAAATTCTGACAAGAATTTTCTTCTAGTAGCCTTTTCAATGCAACATTTCCACACCACTTGAGACCCAAATACAGTGTTGAAAGCAGAGAGCTTCAGATATTTTAGAAAAAAATAGAACAATAAATTAAGAATGTAAAGAGGAGGATGGGTCAAAAAGGATGAGATTCAGAAGGACACTGTGACTAAAGGACAGTAAGAAACAATGAAATGGCTACCCACAGATGAGCAATAAATTAAAGGAAGAAATTAAAAAATAGTTTATTAACTTGCAAAAGAACTTTTATGATGTCAATCCTTATTCTCTTGTCCTGCTGTCAGCCATGTCTGTCTGGAATGCACAATCACACAGATGTTTGGGTGCTCAATTGCTTTCTAGATTTTTTTATCTATTTTGTCATATTTCCCAGACACGCTTACCTCTTCCTGTAATCTTCTCCCAGTCATCTCTCCTTATTAATTTTGCCATTATTTTCTTCACATTTCAGTCTCCAATGTTCTTTGTCATTGCTGTTCCCTTGTGTTCAGTTACTATTTCTGACATATGCTATGAAACCTTGTAAGACTTATTTCATTAACAATTTGGGGATAACTCCTATTTAGGCTGCATCCCAGTTCAGATCCCATTTCTCATCTGCTGCCATCACCAATTTCCCTTCATTTCATTACCTTTAAAAGAGAGCTAAGGATTTGCAGTACTACATCATGGACTGAAAATACAGTTGCCGCTTAATAGATTTGAAGAAATCTTATTTTAAATCATTAAAATTTTTCAAGAGTGCCTAATAACTCAGTTCAGCCTTCACAATTATTGGCATGATAAAGTGAAAGCAAGCAGATCCTGTTAGGATGAAAAACTAGCTGTTCACTGAGGGGCTATATTTTCATGTCCCTGCTTATACCAAGTTTTGTGACTGATCTGACTAATCCCAAGCCAACCACAGTACTGAAAAATAAAAGGTGAGAAACACAAGTGTGTGAGAGTTATGCATTGTTCATCCTAGTTTTCAACTGGAAAAGCTACAATTCACAAGACACAGGGTTGTCCTTGTGTTGATCTCTTCACATGCAGACAAAAACCAAAGCTGAACTGGATGACAGAGTAGTTTTGCTCAGTAAAACAACACTTAACTTCTCTACAGTATTATTCATGACCCAGGAAGCTTTTTTCCAAAAATACAGGAGAGATTTGTTTCTCTTGCCAAATTTTTTCCCCAAATTTGAGTTTTCCCTGAAACACAAACTGTTTTAGACACTTTACACAGTGTCTTTTCCATTTATCAAGTGAACATTAATACAGGTGACATAAAGCACCATGCCCTAGACAGGGAGAATTTAAAAACCAAAACAGCACATCAGACCCTAATGTGAGCATTAAATAAACTTAGTTTTAACTGTATATGTTCTCAAAGCGTTGGCAAATTATATCAAGCCTGATACACTTTTCAAATCTGATTAAAGTTTTTTCTTTTTTTTTTGCCTTTTTTTTTTTTTTTTTTTTTTTTTTTAAGTCATAGGACAACAAACTCTAATTCCACAGAAGAATTTTCAGGGAAGACACATGGATTTGCCTGCACTACCACCATCTTTTCTAAAATTCTCAACAAGCAAAAAGCCTCCACTGAATACCCTAATATTCATTCTGGGCCTTAATCAATGCCCATTAAAGCCAACCAAAATAATTTCATAGACTTTGGTAATGCTTTACGTGAGGGGCTGAGGCATCCAATGACCATAAATCAGCAGTTCTGTGGATTTTTCTCTCTCACTCAACTCTCCTGAGCTCTCTTAGAAAGCTCGTGGTAGGTACAGCCCAATAAGCTACATAGGACATGTTAAAATGTTAAGCAGCACTGTACACTAAAGCAAAAATCATGAAAATCACTTCAACTGTGACAACACAGAAATTGATTCAAGGTTCACACAAACTAGCATTAGGTTCACGTTTCTATTGCATCCATTCTGCCTCATGTTTAGTTACAACTTCTGCTTTGAAAATTAGCAAAATTACAGCCAGAGAAAAGGAAAGCAGCAAAATTTAGACATGTGAAAGAGCATGAAGCTGATAAGGAAGAAATAATGGATGTAAATCAAACAGCTGCTTCAGAAAGTGACAAGGTTTTCAGAATTAGCACCTGAAAACTTAGGAATGAAGAAAGCAAAAATAATTCCCAGCTGAAGAAGAGACAAAGAAGATAACCCTCCCATAGGAGCACAGCATGATAAGTAGCCACAGGGAGAATCACTGTTATCAGTCAGAAAGGCAGGAGAGTTATTAGCTTAGCCCTGAACCTCCTACTTAATGTGGGGCCAGTGGTGATAGTTAACAGACCCTGGCTAAGGTGACAAGCTTTGGACCTGCTTGAGGAAATCCAATTGAGAAGCAGCCATGAGGAACAACAAGCTAGAAACAGATGTTTCAGCTACCAGGATGTGCACACATTTAACCTGAATATGTAGAAAAAATATTATTTTCTATAGACAGTGATTTCATCTCCTCCTGCAGCTCAGGTACTGTCAGAGCTCATTATCCACAGGTAAAATTCTTCCTTCACATTTTGGAATAGACCTTAAATTCAAGCAGAATTGAATTGTGGCTACTAAATGAAGGATTAAATGTACTGGATTAATATTCTGAAGATAATTTTAGTATTTAAGCAAAACAAGGATAAAGTCATGGGAATACGAAATGTGAAATTTCAACAGTTAAAGCAATTACTAATCCCCATGTAACCCAGCATAAACCACTGGGAAAGCCAAAGCTTTCTTTCAGCTGTCAATTCATATTTAGGCAACTACATTTGATGGCATGTACATGTATCAATAAATATTCAGACCACTGCCAAAATGGGACAGAACAGGTTTGTCAGGAGGTAATTACACTCCAAGGCAATTTTGCCAAATACAACAAACAAAAAGTCAGACTTAAGCTAGTCTTTTGTGCATCTCTGGGTTCCATAGCACATGAAGGAGAATACAAAACTTTATGGGATGTTAATATCATATACACAACATATACTCTGGTGCCCATTTTCCTTTGCAGTTCTATAAATCTCATTAATATTCATGAAAACTATATATGCACCTCAAAGGAGAAAATGCCCTACTAGGTGGGTTTTTACAAGAAATTTACTATTCTCAACGCAACATATGCCTTTTACAGATTTCAAACACATTCCATTTTAGGGACATACAACATCCCTAAATAGTTACTGCTAAATTTGTTTATGGTTCTACATTAAGAAGTAAAATAAATAAAACGTGCATAACAGAAATGAATACCACTGAATGTCTACAAAAGCCTACCTCTGAGCATACATGGAACAGTGAAATATCTTTACAAACAACTTTTTTTCTATGTCTTTCTTAACTTCCAAGCTTATATAGCTTCAGGGGATAAGAGTAACTTAAACTACGCTTTCAACCTCTTAATTTTCTGTATTGAAAATAAGTTAAAGTGATATAAATTTATGTTCTCTTTTGTAGCCATTTCCAAAGAAAATAACCACAGTCATTTCCAAGATAATAATAAAATAGGAAGTCCCTGACAAAAGTTAGAATTTTTAATCTTAAGAACATCCCAAGAAGAAGTTTTTTCATAATGTAGCTTCTACTTCAGAGGAACTCAGTGGTCAGAAGGCCAGGAATCTACCTTTCTTTTCATAAATACTTAAATATTATATTTCACCCATTCTCCCAGCAGAACAATAGTACAACGTCCCTAAAATAAAACAGATTCTTGAAAAATATAAGTGTTAAAGCCTGGACTAAATAAAATATCTGCTCCACTTGCATGTAGTGTGCAATCAAGATTATTCTCTTATTTCTGCCGTCATGCCATCAAAATGTTATCTTAGTGAGCAAAGACTGTTTACTGATTGCCCATTTTATACACGTAAATAAATAGAAGGACCCTAACATCAAGAAATAAAACATCATGCTCTAAAGCAGAGTAATTAATGTAAAAAATACACTAACCTTTGAAATCTAAGTAAATTGCCAAATAAAATCAAATATATAAGAAATGTTTGTATCTCTTTCTAAAGTTAATTATTTTCATTACCTCCATGTAATATTTCCTTACATTTTAAGTAACTGAAAGCATAACACGGTAGAATAACTAAAATAAAGCTGGTATCTGACAGCAAACATGCCAAGTTTCCTGGAAAGTTCTACCATTAAAATAACAGGAAAGAATAGGTGTGCTTGCAGAAGAGATGCTGGGGTTTCACCACAGAAGGAGACTATGTCTGTTGTACACTGTGTATTGCACTGTCCAGTCCTACATTTCTTTACTAAATACTACACAGATGTTATAAAACATTTCAAATAAAGTATACAACAAAACATAAAAGCAGACATAACACTTATCTCAACAATTATGGACTATGAGGACTTATAAGAGCAAGAAAACCACTGATCAGGAAAAAGCATCAGAAATTAATCCCTACTCCTTGAAATCAAATTTTCTTTCATCAGGATATGTGAAAATGTAATAGTTAGATAACTGGCATTTATATGGTACTTTATGTAAAATTCTCTGCACTGAGGAAAATAGGAAGTTTTCATTATTCATATCTTACACTTGAAAAAGCTGAAAGACAATGCAGTAATGCAAGAAATATCAAAATATCTATGCTGAATTTCACTAGCCCAAGAGATCAGGACAGGGGTAAATAAAATCAAGACATTGTAGCTTCTACAACCTTCCTCATGAACAAAGGGTGATAGGGTTGGTTAGCACATCACCAGTGAAAGCTGCCTTGGCATCTCACATCTTGCTTATAGTTGAGTCTATATAAGGCAGTTTTTGGCACATTCAATTTCAGCTCATTCAACAGTTCAATTCCTTATTCTGAACAAAATTATATTAAATTTAATGTGTATGAGGGAATCTTCTTCCCAGCACTTTGCTCCAATAGAAGTCCAGTCACTTCCACATAGGGCAGCTGGAGCTGCAAGGATAATGGACAATTATCCAAAGTCATGGAGGCAGCGAGGATTTCCTCTACCCCCAGATTGCTGTGGGACTTTCAACACTGCTAAACTGCTTTACCTAACATGGTTATAAACTCCAATAGCCACATATCATCCCCATCAACAGGTGGAGAAAGTACTGGCAAAGAAAATTACCAAATGTGCAAAATTGATTGGGACCACTGAAGTACTAATCAATGCATGGCCCTGGTTTTCTTGCCTCCCAGTGACTGGTTTTACACAGCTACCAGATAACTTGCAAGTGATTGTCAGAAAGTTTCTTCTTTAACTGAAAGGGCTGAGATTAGAACAGACACTTGATTTCACTGTCAGACTGTACTGCTGTGTTCCCCATGTAATTTCCATGTTTTTTCTGGTTCTATATTAGGCACTATACTTGGACTGCAAATAAATTTTTTCTTCACAATGAAGAGTTATTTCCTAGTTCTTTATTATCTATTCTCTGGCTGTAGCTCATCTAGCTTCTAATTTTCAAATAGATTATTTTAAATTTCTATTTCAGTACTTCTAGAAGACTCAGTAAGGATAAGATGATTAGGGTCTGAAAAACAATCAGTATTCATATGAAATCTTATGTGCCTCTGGCAGCATCTAAACAATATATTTTCATTAAATATTCTGAAGAATACTTATACAAGGGGCTTTTTGTTGGAAAGTAGATATGAGTCACACACCACATCCAGGATACCAGAAACATCTGTAATGCAGCAGGCAAAGATCTAAAGGAAAATTGAAGGATAAAAATATAATTATTTTTTCTCCTTCATAATTTGGGAGGATTAAAAAAAAAAAATCACAGAACTGCTTTAATTGTAAAGGTGGAGGGTAAAATACCCTCAAAAATTGAAAGCAATTCCATCTCAACATAATGATTGTCACTTTGTGGTTTATATTCAAGTCCATCTTATTTGGCACTGAAGAAGTATCACAGGACAGGGTGAAAAACCCACAAAGCCCCAGTATATAGATGCCATCATCTCTACTGACCCTAACACAAAGAACTGAAGTCCGCATAGAAGGAAACAAGAAGAAAGTGAATGTCATCTCCAAATGTCCTTGCTTTTGTGGGCTTCAGTCAGATTCTATTGTCATTTGTTGGGCAATCAGGCTAAGACCCCTTTGTTTTCAACTCTATTCAAAATATAATTTCCTGATTTAATCTTGTTTGTTACCAGTATGAACATTTGTGACCCTAAAAGGTATCCTGGCAACTTTAATGACCTAAGCATTTTTTCTTAAGAGGCATTATGTCAGTTGACTGATGCAGATTCATTTTTGCCCCCCAAATAATCAAACTAAACAGAACCTCCTTCCCTTCAAATAAGAAAGTCATAAACACCAAAATAGGAGAGTGACTTTGGAAATTTATAAAATTAAACTTAAAGGCCTTTCTTTTACCAGAAAAGGAGAATTAATCTATTATTATCACCCTCCTCTCTCCCCACTCCAAAAAGAAAATTATATCTACATGAACCCCCAGTAAAGCCTTTCTTAACTTGATGATCTGTTGCTTTGACATCTTTGGGCATTATGTGTTTCATGGAGTATTGTATTAAATAGAAACAACAGAAATAAATTTCAAACCCAAGTACTTTAGATCTGTATCTGAAATGCAGATGCATGTGTCTCACAAATGAGTGGTGTGTTTAAAGTACAAAGTTGATTGACACATGCTTTCACTTAATGATGGTAATTACGAAGAATAACAACTCCAAGCCACATCTGTTCAATGTAACAATCTTGTTGTGCTATGCAGATTACACTGAAAGCTGTCAGAAATGCCAATTTTACCGCAAATCATGCATAAGCACATTTGTAAGACAAGAAACAGATTAATAAGCATCAACACTTTTCTGTAAACACTTGTTGAAGAGAATAAAAGCTGTTAGCACTAAGGAAATGATACAACAGTGGATGCTTTCTCTATCAAGCTTGAAATAAGAAATCACAGGAAGGACAAAAGTGCAGGCTGAATTCCCAAAGAACAAGACCCCCTGTGGCAGATCAAGATGTGGAAAACTTAACAATTACACTACATGTGAATAACATATAATCACATTTTTTCTTTCCTTTTAATCAGCTTTCCTTTAAAATATTCCAGTTTGGCAGCACTAGATAATATAGAAACAGGGAATTTTAAAATGTACTGAATTAAAATACCCTTTTTTATTTTATTCCAGAACATGCAAATGTAAATTGAAGCAAAACCTACTAAACAAAGAAAACCAAAAGCACTAAGTCATAAATCTATGGACTTGTTTATCATATCATTATTGTAGGTGCCTATATTTAATAGCTATTTAAGATTCAGGGTCATGTTTTTTCTATAGCAAAGGAGCATGGAATTATAGGCAAGCAGTCTCAGACAAGTCATTAACGTATCTTGACTTTGTTTGCTTTCCTATGCCAGAGGGCATTACAAGATACAGCTGACATACGACATAATCGTAGAATAAATAAATAATATGATTTTAAAAACATATATTACTCTATAAAATATAATTAAAAACTGAAATAAGATTACTTTTTTTTAAACGTCATTCAGAAGTAGTTTCTCACCAATGTGACTTAGTTGATTCTATATACAACACAGGAACTGTATGTACACTTATAAATAGAAACAACAAATCATCTCTTTTAGTTTTTTATTTAGTTAGTTTAGTTGTTATTTAGTTATTTATTTTCCCAAATAGTCTAAACTTATTCTTGCTCACAGACTGCCACAGTGGATAAACTGTACACTGCCTTGGTGGATCAGTTAGACATCCTGCAGATTTAGCCAGAGATGAGACCTTCTATGTGCATCATTTGCTTTTAAATTCAGATTGCATTTGCCTGAGTTTGATAAAAACATTTTTAATATTTATTGATAAAGCTGACATAGCTGCCTCAGGCATTTAAAGCATACAGAGAAGTCAACAATGATTTACAGCACCTAGAGGTTTTATAAAAAGACTACTTACCATCTAAGTATTATAATCTGCAAAATGTCCAGAAAGAGTAGTACAGTTATTTCCATGTTTTAGGCTTATTCATTTTCCAATAAAATGAACAAAACATTTTTGTAACTAATCTGAGAAATCCTACAGAGCATTATGTCTCATATCCTGAAAAGCACATAATTCCTAGGCTATCCTCCTGAAATCCATGAAGTTACATAAAAAGTTCAGCTCATTGAATGCCAGTTTAGAAGGGACCTCAGGGTCCCACTTTTATTTTGTATAAAATCCACATACCTATAATTTTCTGTTAAAACTGCTTGATTCCCCTTCAAACTACTGCATCAGTGATCACACTGGAGATCACAGTTCCTGTTAAGGAAACCAGGGAAATATTTCAAGACACATTCAGAACTTCTAAAACCTGCATTTGAAAATCTTTTGAACATTACAACAAAAGAGGCAACTGCCATTAGCAATAAAATTAACATTCAGGTATTATTTATTGCAACTGTCAAGCAGCAGCAGCGATATCTCTTAGCCAGCAGGTTTGTAAACTATGTTCCTGTTCCAGCCAACACTGAAAGTTCTTGACAAGGAGCCCACCTGCCCATCAGAATCATCATTTAACTCTCTCTTCAGGGTATGGCACAGCGTGCTTCCTCCTGCAGGAGGAAAGGATTCTCTAACGTAATATTCTTCATCACAACAAATATGTGAGCCTGAACAAATTGTCTCAGACACAGCTGCTTCTAGGGTATCTTGGCATTTGAGTAGATGATTTGCAGAAATTCCACTGGGAAGGAGGTACTTTAAAGGCTGCCAGGGAGTGTGATAGGACCAGAAGAAGAGTGAAGAGGCACAGCTGTGACAGCTGAAAGCAGGATAAGCTGCCACTGATCTGTTTCTATGCTTATCACAACACCCATTAATCAATTCCAATCACAGCAGGCCCACCAACTAAACTATACTCCACCTCTCAAAAACTGACTACTCAGCCTTGTAATCTTCCTGAAAAATTGTTCATCTGAAAAAATGTCAGAGGAGTACTGTATTATTTATTTTATTTTAAAAAACCTATTATATTTACATTTTTTTAAAATCAAGCAACAGTTAAAATATTCACAGGCCTTGCTTATCAAAACTGTTCAAAACTGTACTTTGATTTTTTTTTTTTGTGTGTGCAACTTTAAATTAAAATATTTTCCCTTCTGCTTTCTCTAAGTTATACCATAGTATTTTAGTATTTCAGTAAACTTGAGATCAACTGCAGGATACCTACAGTACTGTATCCTTAAAACAATCTAGAATACAAATAGTTCTTACCCTATCTTTTAAAAATAATCTCTTTGTATATATAGTTCTTTATGAAAAAAAACAGAACTACATTAAAAATGCAGAACATATAAATACATAAAATATACCAAATTTCATTAACTAAAATATAAGTAGCTATGTTTTGATTGATGGTAGATTTCCCATTCTTTTCATAACTTGCATTAATAAGTTTACTTCCCATTGATATCATTGCTACTATGAATTTGAGTTTTATTCTAAGCCGACGGCTGAGGGGACCCCACTGACCACTGTCTGTATCTACTCCAGCTCACCTGATGTGCAAATTCTTCAAGTTTTGAAGGAGTAGGAAGCAGTCTAATTTGTTCAGTACATAAGTTGCAGTACTATTTTTTTCACTAGAACAAGAGAGCAGGCAGTTCTGCAATTTGCTTATTCACTCATTTTCTGGTCCTTGCTGCATTTCATTGATGCTTTTGTCAGCCTCAGGCCTGTTCACACCAAAAAGAGCTGCAGTTTCAGATGACATAACATCAGCGAATTAACAAGGAAAATTTCAAGTTCCCTACCATGTTAAAGGATAACAAAGGAACGCGTTTGCATAGATTTTGGAGATCGCCCTTTGGACGTGCTGAGAGCTGGAAGGAGTGGGAGTGGCTGAGAGCATGGCCCCAGCTCGCTATGTCTGTGTCACACAGCCTGAGCCGCTGGTGACAGGCTGCAAGTGTTAAACTCAACTTTGCATCAAAGAAAGCACTTCAGCAGGAGCCTGCCTACTTCAAGCTACCACTTGGAAGAATTAAGTGCACTTTGTGTATCTCTTTGCAGTGTCAGTTTCAACCTTTCAAGGAGGTTTTCAGAATAACCAAATAGATTTAGAAGCCAGAGTCCCTTTACTATCTGATGGTATTTGTGCACCCATAGAACATGGCAGGTTTTGCAAACCCTCCCATTATGATACACTACTTCAGCAGCTTTCATATTTATGCAGCTGTCACACCATTGAAGAATTGTATTCAGCCCTTTTATAAAGGGCTGTATATTTTAATAGTGGTATGGGTTTACAAGAACTAGATGCCTGTTATGGCATATGTAGAATTTTCTAATTTCCATGGAATGGCACTGCTATTTCCAAGATTACATTACAAATGCATGTGATTTATAGAGCTTGAAAAAGTGTATTTGCCTAGAGTTGCTCTTATTTACACAACAACAACAGTTTTCAAGTTGATCCGCAAGCAAAAGAAAGAGCTTAGCATAATTACAGTACTATAAAACAGAACATCAAACAGCACAATTTATACTACTCATTTAAGGGGGCAGTTCCACAATTACCGCTGGCATGGAACTTGCTTAACTTTTGAATTCTACCCTTATTTAACAGGACAGTGTCAACTGTCTAAATGTCAGTCTTTCATACCCATTTTAAATCTCTTTTATTACCAGAATTCGGAGAGTTCCTATATGCTGTTCATGTGATGCATGTTATCATGAAACTATAAGATCTTTTTTTATGCTTTTTTTTTTTGTCGTTCTTGGCAAAGGGATGACTATGCTATATTTGCATTACAGAATGCACACAGTAAACAGGCTGTGGAAATCTGAATTTAGAATCAAATCATGTAAGTTGTGATACTTTTAACTGTTTTTCTAACCCTATGAAAAACATGGTAAGTACAATAAAATTACTATTTATTTTAATATGCATTATCTTCCTACCTTTTGTCATATTCATCATATTGGAGATTTAAGGATTTTTTTTCCCCTCCCTTCAAAACAGATTCAACTCATTCTTCTAGATGGCATTTCTAAATAGCATCATTTAAAAATAGTATCTGTATAAAATACTTCTAATTCTCAAGCCTTGAATAAGTTTTCAAATTCAATGCCTCCTCTTCCCCCCTCTGTTTTCAGTTCTAAATAATTAGCATTTATAAAATCTAAACAATAACAAACATCTTTACCTAAGCAAATTCCTGATGCAGCCTCTGCATTAGTGAACTAAAAAAGCTTCACCCTTTTCAAACTATTATTACAATCTGATTTTGCAATTACATTATAATTAAAAAGTCAATACATTTCTCATGTAAAAATTAACAAGGAAGTCAAGAAGTAAAAATCAACTTCCAGGGGCTAAGGTACAGGTTAAGAAAGTACAGGCACCATCAACTTAGAACTAAGCATCCCATGAAGATGGAATATACTGGTGTGCTCTGGATATAGTGACATTTAAGAGTACATAAATCATAGAAAGCAAATATGTGCACAGCCATAAAAATATGATTACTCTTTATTTTTAAAAATATACTAGCACAGAAATCCATCACAGGCCATGCTTAGAAAAGCCAAACAGGAAGCTAACAACTTGGTCCTAAACCACTACTCTACATGAATATGACTTTTATTGACTTCTTTTGATCATAAAAACAGCACTGAAACTGTCAAAAGAAATGTACATGACTCCCACTTTATACAAACAAATACTCAAATGTTACAGTCAGTAAAAGTGACTGCCAAAATAAAATTATCTTGTTCAACACAAAAGCCAAATTTCAGAGTTATATTTTCAATTCCATAGTGACAAAAGTACATCCTATTGCAACTATACAGCCCAGAAAGAAATGGGAAATGGACCTGGTGCACTGCACTGCTATGAATTATTAATTTCCTGTTGAAAATCCCTGGCAGATGACTCCTTCCTTACAAAAGACATAGGAAATTAAGACATTTCACAACAGGGGAATTTCTGCTAGGCAGTAATTACCCTAACACTGAGTAACTGTAAAAGATACCAGCATCCTGCTGTACTTGGCTCCCACATTCTAACATCTAGACAAGGCAGAGAAATATTTCAGTCACATTACACCTTAGCCTCAAAGAAACTTTGCAATTCAAGCCACAAGACCTATTTCTAGTTTTATCTGATTGTATTCAAGGTTTGATGTTTTCTAGATATTGTGAACAACAAATTCTCTCAAGGATTTCTTCTTCCATATTTAGAAATGCTATTTTCCTCTGTAAGCCCCAATTATCTGACAGTTGAAGAGAAAAGCCAACTATGCTGCTGGCTAACACACAAGGTTTGTGAAGAACACGTCACTGATGTCTTCACTTCTCTGAGCAGAGAATGCTGTAAATGCCCTCTCAGGACAGCAGCACTGCCTCAAAGCACAGAGCAGAGAATGATCTTTATTCCCTGGACAGCAGAGCCTACCAATACAGGGCTGCCAGTGCAATGTGTCAGAAATGTGTTTTATGTATTGTATATCTTAGTGAAGCCTCATCTTTCCTGGACCACAGCTGTAAACTAATAGCATGGAAGTCTAGTTTCAAGCACACAGAAAAGGGGCCATTAAATGCCAGATTAAAAAGCAGGTCCCACAAGAGTTCTAGGTACTGTAAGAACAGTCACATGTGCTCATCTAACATCAATATTAAAAAGCATGGACAGGCAAAATGTAGGGCTTACCTAAGGCAGCACTCCTAAGCTCGAGGTATAAAGCCTGCTTTTCCTGCTATTTTATACCAGGATGTCTGTCTCTACCCAGGCTGGAGTTCACAAAGTTCCTTCACAGAGCTGTAATGGGCGGACTATATTAATAGCTGAATTCTTAGAACAGCTTAGAGTCTACTCCCTAGAGGTCAAAAAAATACCACCTCAGCTAAGCAGATCCCCCCAAAGTTAAAAATCTATTTCTTCGATAAGATCTGTTCATGAGCAGATCACTCATTTGTTTTGCAACTGAGCAATAGAATAATTTCTTCTACATCTGTTGAATGACAAAGAGTTTCTCACCTTTTCAAAGCACTTTGAGACCTACTAGATGAGGAACACTAGATTTTCATGCAATTCCAGCTGCAGAACAGGAGCTAGTTTTAGCATGATTCAACAGCATCACAAGTGGAGAGGTCAAGCTGTAGCTATTATGGTCCAAGTATACTAATATTCTGCTAAGAGAAATCCTCTCTTTAAAATATATCTATTAAGATAAGCATCTACTCTGGCTTTCTTAAAAAACAAACAAAAAAAAAAAAAAAAAAAAACCAAAAAAAACCAAAAAACCAAACAAACAAAAAAAAACATCTTTGCAAAAATTAAAAACAAAAAATCCCACATACAATATTGGGAAATGTGTCCAATGTTGATCTTACTGAACTGTCTGCAAGACACAATATTTAATAATGCTCATTATTTGAAAAACAAATTGCATTTTAGGTTGGTTGCTTTTGGTATCTTTTTAGAGATGAGGCAGCTTTAAAACTATTGCTTTAATTTCACATGTACTTGTGGAACAGCCTAACTCCTTTATTCCATTGCAGTGCTACTAAAATGCAGACAAAACAATTCTGGAAGAATCCCATGCTAATAAGACACAGTTAATAAAATAGTGACTAAACCTGTAGTCTAAATTTTGTAAGCACAATAACTGGCAGGTGGGATTGCCCCATACCAATTTTTAATGTTTTTTATTGAAAAGGTGGGACTGCACAAAAACATGGATTGCTCATTAAATAAAGACCCTCTTTCTCAAAAAAAAAAAAAAATTAAATAAAAAAGAAAATGCCCGCTCTCCATCTGATTTACAACCTCACTCTCACAAGCATTGTCAAGGCTGGAGGAAAGAAAAGTACTGTTTATCTCAGATCTTCTTAGACCTTTGAATACAGTTTGAAATTATGATGTTAGACATGCTAACAAGCACTGGGGATTATTTTAAACAGGGGACAAAAGAGGTACTAAATAAGTAATTCTTAAGTGCTGAGTTTCTCTGCAGACATTAAGAGATTTTCTCAATAATAGTCTCATACTCAATGCAAACATAAACCCAACAAAACCTTGGTTTTACAATTTGAGCACATTTACAATAATCCTATTTACCAAGTTCACCTGTTAAAACCCAAAAGATTTTAAGATATTTCTTAGCTACCAGTTACAACAGGAAATTCCAAGTCAGAATTTCCGAGTTCCCTTTTGAATTTTATTCTTGACCCATTATGTGACTTGTGGAAGACACAAAGGGGAATAAAGGAATCACCCAAGCCCCTGTGCAGCAAATTAGTTTATTTATAGGCATTTTGGTAATTAGAAGTAGCTTCAGAAAGTAGTTAAAATGGCATAAAATTTGCTTTACTAGCCATCATCTCTCCTAGCTTTACATATCCCAGTATTAAATCTGAGCTTTTTTTTTTCCTGCGCTATTCATAAGAACATGACAGGAAAAGCTATTTCTCGAGACTGCTTGTAGAGTTAAGCATGCTATTTTTGAAATTTACTCATTATTGTACTGTATTATGTGCAAGCAAAATTAATGGGTTTTTTTCCTTAATAATAACTTGAAGAAAAAAAAAATAAATTCTAAACTAACAATGTGAAAAAAAATAAGTGTGAGATAATAGGTATTTTTGTGCATAGATTACAGCTGTGCTTTAAGCTGTCAAATAGTTAAGGGGCCGTGTAGCAGGAAAGTTGTTCTCTGGAGCTCAGGAGCGCTGGAAAGCGCCCTCGCCTTGGGCAGCACCGCCATCCAGCGGCTCTCCGGGAGCAGCACAGCCCTCGCAGCGCACCGCTGGCACACGGCTTCATCCTCTCAGCCCCGGGGCAAGGAAAAAACCCCGAGGAAGGGAAAAACACCGCAGCACATACCACGTTTTTTGGGAAACACACACGGCATAGCCAGCAGAACTTTCCTAAACTGAGAGGAAAAAAAATCCACAACTATAAAATTGTACAAAATGTCACTGCTGTCCTTCTGAGAATGCTGCTCAGGGAGAGTGCTGGCAAGAGGCAGAATGAAAACTGGTGAGAGAATTATAAAGTGTTAATAAAAGGCAAATGGTTATGGATAGAGAGTTACACAATCAGCTCTGGCAACGAGACTTTCACCAGTTGCTATAGGAGTATTTCATCAGCATAATCCTGGCTGGGTGCCCCAGAACAGAATCCCACCAGGACAGAGGTGAGCCACTCTAGCTCACATTCAAAATGTTGCTTGTGGTGCTTGATGTTAATGAAGCATTTAGCTCAGAAGATCTGTTTTGTCCTGTTTCCACTGCAATGATCAAATCATATGAAAATTGATTAGATTATTTTAACTGTCTCCTGTCCTAGAAGCCAAAGCTACTCATGAACACAAACATACTAAGACAACAACAAACAAACGAAAATGGGGCAGGAAAAAAATTCAAGAACAACCAGATCTTGTTACATGTACCAAAAAGAGAATACAACAAAGAAAAGTTGGCAATTGTTGGGGGTTTTAAATAGAAAAAAATAAAAATCAAGACTCAAAAAAACAAAACAAAACAAAAAACCAAAAAAACACAGTTCTTGGGGAAAGGTATAAACCCTCTTGGATACTACCAAAAGCTAGGAAGGGAATTAAAATACTGTCCTAAAATAATAATATTTTAAAAAACCAAAACTAAACAAAACAAAAACCCACCTTGAAATCATAAAAGCTGCAAAACATACAAAAGTAACAGGACTCATCAAATCACAGTATTTTTAATTAAATGAAGAATGAGAACAGCCTGTCCAAAAATAGCAGATTGTATTTGCAAAGGTGAATCAGATGTAGTCTCCTCTTCTGCATGCAGATGCCATTACTGGATCAAATTAAATCTAAACTGCAGCTTGCTGCTTTCCTTCATCTAGAATTTCCAAGCAAGTACTAGAAGAGTTTATTTATCCTTAATTTCTAAGACTAATACAAATTCTTTTAAAAGCATAGCTAGACTGCACTTTCTTCTAAAAGGTCATTTACACACAATGTGTCTCAATAAAGATAGGTCAACATTGGGTACTCTCAGAACCATTATGTCTTTTTATTAATTAATACCATTTTTAAAATAAAGTATGGAACAGATAACTATTTCTTACTCATTTATTAAAGTGACTTCTATTGTAAAGAGAATGTATTTAATTTGTTAGATTTTTTGTAGTTTTACATTTTCCAGTTAAATGAGCGTACAGCAGTCTGAGTACCCTGTCCCCTCCTTTACAGTTAAATTAAAACAAAACCCCCCTCCTTTTACGTCAGTCATTAAAACCCATGGGTCAAGTACCTATAGTTCCAGTTACTTTTTACCTGAAAGCTGACTGAAGAATAATTTCCTGAAGGAAAAAGAAGAAAATCAACGTTAAAAAAAAAAAAGCAATCTGAACAAAACACCCACACCAACACAACAGCCCACAAATTACATCAATACATATAACAAAGTAAATTCATAATAACTGCAGAAAACTATACATTTCAGTCAGGTGTCTAAACATTTCTTCATAGTACTTCCCACCCTTCCCACGTGCTCCTGACTGTTCAATCACAGTTTCTTTCAGTGTCATGGAGCTGAAGGCTGTAGATTTGAAAACTCCAAAGCCTTTCAAGATCAAATTTAGTGCTTTTAGCAGAAGCATGACTTCAGACACTGAGTAAGTTTCAGCCCAAACCATGAAAGTTCTGTCTGGGTAAGTGTGTGTGAACAGTTCTATGGGTACCTGTAGCTGTGGATGAAGAAACAGTAGCTAGACAGCAGTAACCAAAAAGAGGCAGTTGAGGTGCCTGGCACATCAAAGTCCCATCAAAGCCAATCTGAGCCTCCACTTTAGAATGAGAAGCTCACAGTTGTTGCTCCAGCCTTGTAGCCACGAGTGATTTTTATTTGTGGGTGCAAGTGAAGTGTGATGGAGTAAGTGAAAGTACTGTGTGAACAGTTACTTGCTGGGAGTAAACATCTTAATTTCATTAATAACAGTTAATGAAAGGTGTTTTAATAAATATTGGCTATGATGCCAGCTCCTTGGCACTGATAATTTCTAGATACACTGGCCTATAGTTATAAATATACCTTACCTTATAGTGCATTACATCCATGGATGGCTGGGGCCTCAGCTAAGCGTGATGATGTGTTAATGCAGCACAGGCTCACTGCTGATGTATGGGCACTGTATGGATTGTGAGAATGAAGCATTTCAATGATGTATAACTGCAACAAGGGCACCAAACTGAAGAAAACACTAGTAGAAACAGGTTTTGTCAACGTCTTACTCTCAAATAGCATATTAACAATGGGAATAAGAGAGGGATTGATTAGACAGAGTTAGTAAGCACAGAGAAGAAGAAAAAGCAAACAAAAAAACAGCAAAAACCCCCAAAACAACAAAGCCCAACTGAGCAGAAGAAAGTTATTGGCACATTTTCACTTATCCTGCAAAAGGCAAATTTTGTTATTAAGATGGCTCTTTCAAAACCTCATAGACCTTAAAAGTCTATAAAAAAATGCATTAGTTTGCATGGTCACTTCCTGAATTTCCTAAATGCTAAAATCTCAAAGTCATTTTTAGCTTTAAGTTTGTGAAAAACTTGGTTTTCAGTTATAGAAAGGCAAAAGATATTTCATAGCAATACAAATCTCAATATGTTTCCTAAGCAATGCTTCTCATTAAATACAAGAACAAAAGCTAACATGATTAATCACATGAGCACATGGAACATCACTAACACCCAAATGTAATTTTGCAATGAACATATAACACCATAATCTTGACTAGCAGATATTGAAAGGAATTGACTGTTCTAACATTGATAGGCATAGATTACTTAATAAGCACTCAGTCAATAGATGTGTGTGCTGTTAGTTGAGGGAACTGAATGCGTTTTGGTAGAGAAAAGAAATTTTAGGTAGGTAAAGAAATTTTTTAGTTTGTTTCTCTTGTAAGGTACAGAAAACACTTCTTACTAATACTTCATATTTAGACACTATAATATTTTGTGCAAGAAAGCAATACTCTCAGTGACAAAGGAAGGTCACAAAATCAACGGAAGAAAATCAACAAGAAATTTACAAGTTGTAGAAATCAGGTACATGATGTAGTTTTACTCTTTACATTTCCCATGCTTAGATAAGCAACACAGAAAAACCAGTTACATTTTTAAAACTTCAGCCAAATACAAAATAATAGATTTACACAAGTAGAAATATATCAGGCTTCTCTTCATATTTAAAGCATAAAAATCTAAACAACTGAATAGACTCTTAACCCTTGAGTAAACTTGCAAAGGTCTTTACAGTAAGAAAGCAATTAAGCATCACCTCACATAAGAAGAAAACTATCAGCTGCAAGAAAAAGTGCTGAGTATTTTTGGTGGCAGAACTGCACTGCTAGATATTTTTTAGGAAAGTATTGCAGCATACTAGTCTTTAGGAAATACACACCTGGGTTACTGGATCAGCTGGTTATTTGATTACCTTCCCTGATATCCTCTGTATCAGAAAAGCACAAAATCACTGAATAACAGCATCAATTATAACTAAAATGCTCAAAAGAAAATTATGATTGATTCTACTGCAATCTTTTCACATAGAAGAGTTCCAAGAGCCTGACATGTCTTCAAAGACTGAAATTCTCAAGATGTTGAACACCTTCCCTCAGAAGGAGAGATTACAGCCACGACTACCCACCTTGGAAGCTGAGCTAGTTTTAGCTTAGGCGTGGTTAATTTTTTTCAAGGTAGCTCATATAGGACAATGGCTTGGATTTGTGCTGAACATGACAATGATAACATAGAGATTTTTTATTATTTTTGAGCATAAGTTACAAAAGCCAAGGCCTTTTCTGCTTCTAGTACTGCCATGCTGATAAAGAGGCTGGAAGTGCTTAGAAAGTGGGGAGGACACAGCTGGGACATTCCAGACCATGTGACATCATGTTCAGTATACAGAGGGGAAGAAGGAGGAATGGGGGAACATTTGGAGTGATGGAATTTGCCTTCCCAAGTAACCATTACATGTGATGGTGCCCTGCTTTCCTGGGCATGGATGAACACCTGCCTGGCCACAGGAAGTACTGAACTGATTTTTTGTTTTTTTGTATGCATAATTTTTTGTTTTCCCCATTAAACTGTCTTTATCTCAGCCCCTGATTTTTCTCACTTTTACCCTTCCAATTCTCTCCCCAACCCCACCAGGAGGCAGTGAGATGCAGCTGTGTGGGGCTGAGTTAACAGATGAGATTAAACCACAGCAGCCCACTTTGGCATCCAATGCAGGGCTCAAAGGGGTCGAGATAACAACAGCCTTGATTGGAATGTGTTAGATGGAATTTATATTGTTATTGCTGTTTGGCTGCTTTGGGCAGACTCCTGTGCTTGCCCTGGGCTTGATGCCTTACAATACATCAGTGTTGTGCTCAGTCCAGGTCTCCTAAAACCCATGCAAATTTATTTCCATCCTTCCTATTAACTTCAGCCAGCAGACCAAAAGCAAGATGTTAAACAATAATAACAAGCACAAGAAAGTAGTGGATTGGGAAGTTCTCCACAACCTGGGATGATTTATATGTTATTTAGAAACAGATATGCTTCTATTCCAATATAAATAGTAGAGAAAATTATTTCAGCAATCAAAAGTTAACTCACTAGCAACAAACCCAACATAAACTTACTTTAGATCACTTTAAACAGCATCATTGATGCTTTAAGCCCAAAGTTGTCAATGAACCTAAAACCACTTTAAAAAGCATCCATCAAATAAGTTTGTAAGGTACTTTTACTAGCTGTCATTGTTTTCCTCTACATAAAAAATACATAGTTTTTGCTCAGTTTAAAAAAAAGGCATAAAAAACAATTTCAAGTTGCAGTAGCACTACTAGACCATAATGCAGCTGATTTGAAGCAAAAATTTTAAAAAATCAAATTATTTCTTATAAACTTCAGTAGTAATAGACTTCTATTAAAAGAAAAGGAATCATATTTTGATGTTTGATAGCCTCTTATGGAATGTATTTTTTTCTTTGGTGAAATATAGGCTACTTAAACATAACATTTTACTTTTTCACTACTCACTAAAAATAACAGCAATAAATTTTAGCTTTTTGTGATATGCTGCAACAAGAAAGTTTTCTTTAATTTCTTGATAATAACATTTTATACCCATTCTATCCTACCAGGTGAAAGCTCTGGAGTCTGTGTGCATTCTGGAATCCCATTCCATTTCCAAGCAAATTCAACCTGATCTGTTTCAACATGCCCTCCTCGAGTCTCAGTAGTTTCATTATGAATAATTTGAGATTGCAGTGATGGGTGTCCTTGTTCAAGTTCAAAATTCATAATAAGGGAATCAACCAGAGAGTCCAATTCATCCAGGTTCATAAAAGGCACATGCATTTTCTGGTTAGGGTTGTTTGCAGAAGACAAGGCAAATAAACTGAAATAGTTGTTAAAATATCCAGCAATGACAGAAATATTTTCTGCAGAGCTCCTGAGAGGGCTGGTGTTTCTGTACAACCCTATGAGAAACAGAAACAAGAAGAATCAAATGCAGCATTTTGCACATACCAAAGAGCCCTCTCCCTTACTTTGCAAGTCTTCTGTAGCCCATATGTTACAGGTGGTAACTCAGCTAAATACCTTGTAACATGGAAGAGACAATTTGACAGACTTCAGTCAGGCACTGCTCCAATTCCAAATACTTCACAGCAATCTTAGTGCTCTTCTTTATTTCTTTATATAGAGAGTCTTCTGGCAACTGAGATTGTGTTTCTTTCTGTATTAATAAAGATCAATTTAAAGAGAATCAAATACATCACAGTGTATTAACTACTAAACATGCCTATTATGGTTTCAGTCACATAGATCAAGCCAATGCTGAAATACAAAATCAAATCAATGCCATATATCATATAAGATAGCACTGAAAAGAAGTGCACATGGTTGACAGAGTTAGGAAAAGAAGAAAAAAAGCAAATGACATGAAAATCCAGGAAATGCCTGGCTCTTAGATGATAAATCACCCATCCTGGCTTTTAATTCAAAATACCAGTGACTGTGGCAGCTGTTATAAAATAATTACAATAGCAAAGTTGATCTTTCAACTTAAAAAAAAAAACCCAACACAACAGGTAGTTACGCTGTTCGAGATGAGCACAAAAAGGAAGATACAAGTACCTCCAGAAATTATTTATCTTTAGTAAAATTAAAATACAAGAGCTTTGAGTGGAAGTGCAGTAGCAAGGGAAGTTAGCATTCCAGTCACAGGAATGCTGCTGTGACAGAAAGTGTCATCATGCAATTGTAAATACACAGTATGAATGTGTATATATATATATATATATATATATATATATGTATGTGTGTATATATATATGCATTCCTCCTATTCAATAAATACATCATCAAAATTTAAATACCAGACTCAAAGCACACATTCTGTGAAATATTTCTCTTACCTTTCTGCAGTAAGGCATATTATTTTCAAGGAATTTGGCTAGTGCCATCACGTTATCCTTTATTCGATTTTGAATCTACAAAGAAACTTCTAATTATTCAAGTCGAAGTACATTAAAAAAAAACAAAACAACAAACAGTGGCATACTAAAGAGATAAATATCCAAAAGAAATAACATTTTCTGCAACTAAATATGCAAATTTTCAAAGAAAATATTAACTGGTAGAAAGCATTAATTACATCTGCAAGGTTTTAAAACCCCTTACTATGGGAGGATCAAATGAACATATTTAAATATTCACTAAAGAAATGTTGTCCTATAATTTTATTTATTCTAAGTGGAAGGGGGAGCTCTGGTGTTTTCTTTCCATTTTCACAGTAGTTGCACCAGAGACAAGCATGTACAGATGCTGAAGATACTTTAGAATTTGCTGCAATTTGGACATTATTTGGAAAGCAGAATGCTCAGCTCCTTTTGCTGGAGACACAAAGCATTTGGGTGTTACCCAAAAGACACTGATAAATAAAATAGTTTGGATAGTTTCACTACTATCTGTAGCATTAAGAATGACAACAGCAAAAATCTGAGCAGGAAGAAATTTTTACTTTCCTTGAGAGGAACACTTTGTCACTCAGAAGCTTTCAGTCTTTCCTAGGTATTTTCTTGGAATTCAACCATGCTCTCTGTCAAAAGGGCTTACCCAGTAAGAAAGAGGGTACCCCTTGGAAAACACACCAAACTTCCCTACTGGAATTTTCAAACTGTTTCAGAAATATTTTCAACTATGGTGCTTACTCCTTATACTTTATTCTCTGCTTCATTTAACTCCCTACAGTATCATCATCTTCATAATTTAAAATACAAGCACAAAAAACAAAACATGATCAAATGTCTCTAAGATACAGCAGCTGTTTTTAATCTTCATTTCATCTCACCTCATTTTGAGGACATTGTTTCACAAGTTCTTTCTGTGCTATTCTTGCTTTCTCCTGTACAGCATCAATGAGACACTCCAGTCCTGAGCCTACTCCATCATAAATGGCAAGTACAAATTCCTTTAAAAACAAAGGTTCAAAATGCAATGGTTAAAGAAAACTGATGTGGTCTTGGATTAAAACAGATTTTCTACAGAAGATTAGAAATAATCTTGCTTTGACAGGTCTATTGAGACGTATCTTTCTCAGACCATAGGAGCTCTGTTCAGATTTTTGTAAATTTAATGTGGTACTTAGACACAGATTACTAAAATATAAGTAGTGTAGAATTTCACTGAAACAGATAGACTTCTATCATCTCAGTGCAGGTACAGTCCTAAAAGCACCATACACTTCTTTCTCTTCATAGGTTTAATTTACACAGATTTAAAGGATGTGGTTTTTAAGGAAAAAAAGAAAGTCAAGGGCATTAATACAACCATTTTCACCCTAAGTTTCAAGTATTAGATAAACTCTAAATATACTTAATTCAGTTGATGAAGATGGTATATGGAACAATTTGCTCCTGAATACAGTTACTGATAGTAAGTGTAACCTCAATACTAGAATTACTATTCAGTATCAATATTTTTAAGAAACATTTCTTCACCTGTAGACTTGAGGCAGGAATGTTGTTCTCTTCAGGAAATGAAATATCAGTTGTTGTGACTACTGCCATGTGTCCTACATATTTCATTGTTTGTTTTACCGTTTGGTTTACTTTGCTCCATGCTTCTGTTACCATCGAGGATATATCTGAAGAACACCCCTGGGAAACAAAGGCACATCTTTCACTGATGCCAAAAAGCACCTCTGGTCAAAGAATATACACTTTCTATACTGTAAGAATTCCTAGCACACAATACTTAGGCATTTTCAGCTTCACATCTTCCTACTTTCAATGGCTTATCTATCACAGCTAAAAAATCATGCCTTGCAACCACAGAGCAACAATAGCGTTATGCTACAAAGTTTTAAAAGGAAAAAAAATTCACAAGTAGCGTGCACAGAAATAACATTCACTGGCCACTGGTTTATGAGTTTATAAACAGCAGCACTTAGTAGTCTAAACTATCATTTGCTCTAATTGTGTGTTTAATTTTACAATTTTACGAGTAAGAACCAATGCTTCTGTCAGGGCCTGGGCACAGGAAGGTCTG
Organism: Oenanthe melanoleuca; assembly: GCF_029582105.1. Lineage (NCBI taxonomy): Eukaryota > Metazoa > Chordata > Aves > Passeriformes > Muscicapidae > Oenanthe > Oenanthe melanoleuca. Next base: position 6,768,470 of record NC_079342.1, read on the forward strand.
CATTACTCTCCACTAGCACATGGAACTACCAGCTTAGCCAGCTTGGCTATTTATCTTCCTTAGGTGCATTGGTTTGTCATTACATGCACTGGACATATAAGTGCTTTTAGGAAGTCTGTAATAAATACTACATTAATGCAGAAAAGTTTTCTATACACAGATGAATTCTTTAATATAGTTTACCTGCAACAGCAACTGTAAATAACCTCCCAAGTTCTTTATTTCCTGTTTCATTTCTTCGTCAACTTTTCTAGATCCAGGACACTTTTGGATACTATTAAGCCAGAGTTTACTTATAACCACAATCTGGTCAAATGCAGAGACAATTCTGATGCTGTAGGACTGAGCAGCACGATCAAGAGAGAAAACTACAAGAAAAAGAGATGCATCGCCTTTGCAAATGAAGATTAATTCTTGTGACAGATAAACTTGAATGCTTGTGCATCTAAAGACAAGTCATTAGAAATGTTTAAACCACTATATGAAACTTACAGTTTTCCTGACATTCTTCATCTTGCTGTTCATAAGCTTTTGAAATGGCAGACGCTCCAGAAAGAATTATAAACAAATTAGTTAGGAGACTATCTGGTATGCTTTTTCCTCCTTCATGATTCTGTTCCAGCAAATCTAAAGCTGAACTTATTGATTCCTTGCAAATGCCAGGAAGAAACAATTCAGAAGTGCTTGAGCATATGCTGGGCTTGTTCAGTGAATCTATACAAGGTAAAAGCAAAACACACATGCATGAAATCCTTCATAGGAATGAGCAGTCAGTGTGTATTTTTAATGACTTTCATATAGACATTCACCTACTCAAGACAGTCATTCAGAAAAAAAGCGTAAAATGTTCTAAATAGTTCATAAGATCTGTTAGTACAAAGAAATTCCAAAGTGAAATTCTTTAACATGAATACATTTGTTTCAACAATCAAATCCACATAGAAATAAAAGTAAAACCCAACCAATCTAAAATAAGTGAAGGCATTCAAATATTTGGAAGACTAAAGCACGCTATATTTCAGGAAAAAAAAAAGATTGTAAAACCTGGCCAAAAGCTTGGGGACACCTCAGTAATTGAATGAATATCAACAACTCAAGCAAATGAAGACTTCATATTACTGTATCAGGATTCAGCCTCTTTCTCCAGTTAACCCACATAGTTAAGCAGAGTTTTAGATAGATTTCTTAAATCAGGATCATAAAGTGCTGGTGAGGAAGTTTTTGTCCTCAGAAAGGATAATCAAAAATACAGAAACTTCTACTGTTAACAGCTTGACATTATAAATTTGATGGTATCACAGTCAGGACATTTTTAAATTTGCTTTCCAACCCACAGTTTTTAAACAACTATCAGAAGCATCTATGTTTTATGCATGTAGTAGGTTCAAATTCTCAGTATGAAATGAAAGGTGTTCTGCCATTTAGCAAGTACCTGATATGTAGGAAGTCTGTTTATTCTGAATAGATTGCAATTTTATCTCAGACAAACATCCAGAAATTCTCTTGTTCTTCATGAAGCTTCTACTTCTAAGCAAGAATGATAAAAGAACATGAAAAACCTTGAAAAGAAAAGCATTTCTCCTCATCAAGCATTTCCATGATTAGCTACAGCTTGCACAAATGTGTGAGTCAGTTATAAATATTGTTATAAGGCTAAAACTTCAAGTACAAGATCCCAGACCATATACAATTTACTCCTTAAAATCAATGCTTTGATAAGTGGGAAGGAAACATTAAAAACTACACACTTCACTCTGCACTGATGCTTTGGAAAGCTCTACATACAACTTTTTTTGGCCATGGAGGAAATCCAAGAGAATAAGTGAATACAAGAGAAAACTCGCCAGACGGCACAGTGTATGAGAGTGGAACAAAAGCATATTTAAATAACTACACATTTTTTCATTTTGTTCTAAGCTTAGAAGAGTAGCTATGAATTACTTTTACCTTCTTTTTGAAAGCAAGGAAATGGAACTATCTGAAAGGTCAGGTTCCCACTCATCAGCAGGATCATAAAACACATCAACAACAGCTTTATTTCTATCATTACTCTGAAAAAACAAAGGAAATGCAGGGGAGGAGGGGAGTTAAACAGAAAAAAAAAGATAAAGTAGTTAACATATAGATAAATAGAACATAATAATGAAAACTCAAGTGATGTCTTTAGAAATTCAAGTTCTTTTACAACCTAAAACAATTGAAAAACTAAAAGAATCACAAAGCAGTCTTTGCTTTACTGCTTCTTACTCTCTATACAAAATGACCTGAATAAAGTAATTTGTTTCTATTGTATTCTTTTTGTTTGATGGACAAATGCATCTGTATGTTTTTAGTGAAAAGTAGTCATGCAACTTGCTTTTTAAAAAATACAACCCAAAAAGGCATCAAGATTTTCTTCCTGCATGCATTATCTTTGATAAAATATTACTGATTACCAGTGGTTCGTCTTCAGTTGTTACTAACCTCATAGAGTTCTTTCATTGCTGCTAGTTTACACTCAAATTTCTCTAGGCTCCAGAAAGTTGTTATTCCCAGTTTGATATTACGAACCTGCACCTGAATAGAAGACACTGATTCTGTTTTATCATCAATTTTGTCATGCCTAAGAATTGGAGGAATTAAAAAAGAAAGACAAAAAAACCCACATTAATATTGCAAAAATAAACAAGATACTTGTAGATAGGATTATACAGAGACTAAAAAGGAGACACAAACACAAAAATTTCTTCAGACATCATGCATCTCACAGTTACTGTGCTTTAGGACCACTAAATACACAAACCAAAGTAGGACAGAGATTGGTATCAGAAGATTTACCTCCAAAGTACACTAAATTCAAAATTTATTGCCTATAGCTATAGTTATTACCTTTAAAGTTTTGATCTAAAATTCAAATTAGGAACTCGCATTTCAAAATTACAAGGCTCAGCTACCCACTTAACTAACAATCATCCAGAAAATAAATTTATCATGTTCAATTGCACAAGACTGTTAAAAGAAACACCAACAGCACATTGCATATCCCAAATCCACCCCCAAATATATACATAAGTATTACATGTATATATCCATTATATATACGTATTATAATTAAGTAACTCAGATACTGACCTGCAGAAAACAGTGTTTTTCCCTAATGCATTGCTAATGGTGTTTGCCTCTTTAATCATCACAGAGAGCTTCAGAGACTTCCAGTTCAGTGGAACTAATAAAGAATATAGAACACAGTGATACAGTGAACCAAACGATGTGATGCAACAACTTTAGGGTTAAAAAAATAAAGGGCAGAAAAGAAACCACAACCCAAAAGCAAAAAAGTAATTTAGCCAAAATATTTCCAAGAATTCCCAACACATTGGGAAAACATTACTCTTCCAGGTAAGATAACTCTCTTAAATGGTTGGGTAAAGGGTGTTTCAGAAACAGAGGCATAGGACCAGACACTATATTATTATTATTAATCCAAGATAGGAAAATGAAAAAACTTAATTCTGTTACTTCAGTTTCCCCAATGAGATAATGCGTGACCAGTGGAGACAGACAGAGAAGGACTTCTAAGTAACTGGAATAAATACAGACTACAGGTATGTCCTGAGTATGATTAAACAGAGCTTTTAATGCAGTCCAATACATACAGCTGAGGAAAAGGAAGGACTGTAACAACCAGAAGGCCCTTCTTGCTCAGGACCACTAGAGAAGTATTAGTGGAACAGAAGAGTTCCTGTATCAATACTCATCACTCATGCCCACTGAGAAAAAGAAAAGCCAGCATTGCAACATTATGCATATACATACTCATGACTGGTTTATTCCCACTTCCATGATTCTTCTGAAGGGTGTGTATTTCCTCAGCAATCTTCTGCTTCTCAGCTTCCAGAGCTTCCACTATCTTTGCATGATGAATAGTATGTTCTTCTAGAGCCTAGAAAATGGCAAGTGGTAAAAGAAAAATTCTAAAACTCTCATTGCTGTTTGTTGAAGCTAATTTTTTTTTCCTGCCATTTTAAAGACTCACTGAATTAATTTTATACCGGACATCTGCTATACTAATATAAAAGAATTAATTTTCAAACTGACAGTTCTCTGGGTTACATATTGCAATTCTCAAAGAAAAAGAACTGGAATTTAAAAGGAGCAGCTTTTTTAAAAAGTTGTATTTATTGCAGCAGTCAAATATATATGAACACCAGCCAAGACTCAGTCATTACTTACATTAATGTCTGGAGTAATAACTTTTGCCAAAGGCAACGGTTGCTAAATTTTGGTGCAGGAGCAAAACCATCCACGTTATTTAAGAAATAAGGTCAGCATTAGTTAATCCCCAACATTAATACATTACCATACTCAGGTTGCAAATAAAACATCAGTTCTTCTGCATATAATCACATAGAAGTATTTTAAATAATTTCCTTTACAATAATTGATTAAAAAACAAACAAACAAACAAACAAAAGTTCCCCCAACCAAACCAGAGTTCACTGCCTTAAAAGGTTTTTTTTCCATTACCTGCTTGGTAGCTAAGGTCTCCATTTCTAAACGCTTTTTACTGAAGTTGAGTTCTAGCTCAAGGCTTTTCTTTGCCTTCTCCAGCTCCTGTATTTTAGTTGTGGCTTTTTGGTTATTCAGTTCTTGGATTTGCTTCTTACGAGATTCTTCTCTCTAATATCAAAAAAGAAAAGTGAGAGTAGGAATACTCCTTCTACACCATTTCTGAGTCATCCTTCAGGTAGATATTCAATACATTTAAAACTTGCAGCCTCTGTGACCTACACAGCCCAATGTCAGCAATGATTATATCCCAGTTCACAAGCATCACTTCAGGTCTTCTATAGAATATATAAGATATAAGACACATCATTACTGTTTTACCATTCTATGCCAACTTATGCATGTTGCAACCATACTGAAAAAAAAAAAAAAAAAAAAAACACCAACTACAAAGGAGCATGCAAGTTTGGAAAGAAAAAAATAACCCTGTATTAATCAATCCAGTACGGTGATTTAAAGCATGCAATAAGGTAGATTCTGTAGGTAGTCTTCTTTGCTTACAAGTTACAACGCCTGGAATAACTCTGAAGAGGATAACTACTTTACAACTTCTGTTACTAAGACTGACTTTTTTTTTTTTTTTTTTTTTTTTTTTTTTTTTTTTTTTTTTTAAAGAATGAGGCTTTGCATTCTCTAACATGCTGCTATAATATGCAAGAGAAAAAGAAAACCAAAACCACACAAACCAAGTCCAACTGAGAACCTAACAAACAGATACCACATACTACAGTTTCTGGCTTACTTTATTAATATATTTCATGTCATGATGCAATGGCAACTTACCACCTCTGCTTCTAGAGATTTTATTTTGCTCTCATATGCTTCTTTTTGTGCAGTCAGTTCTTGTTGAACCATCTCTTTTGCTATTTGGACACTTTGCATCATTTCTTCCTTGGCTTTGAGTCGTGCCTCTTCAATTTCTGATTCAAGCCTACAAGTATTATACATTTAGATTGCTGCTGTTTGTCTCTTATAAAATTCACACAGATTATAATATTTTTTTCTGTCATGAGTGTTTAAGGTTTTTTTTAACAAAATATCTTACATACTTTGCATAGTTTTGATTTCACAGACAAAATGTAGACACTTCCAATGTAAATTTGGAAGACAATCCAGAATTTCAAAGTCCACTCAATTTCAATTTTTACTTTATTATATCCTTTTCACAAATTTAAAAACTGCAATGGAAACTCAATAAGCCACATAAGAATGCAAAATTAAATTTTAAATCAATGAGTCTTGTGGTTTAATAACACCCCATAATGAAGTATGAATAACAATTCACTGTCTCTCAAATTCTCTGCCCTCACAGAAGACCAAGGTTATTACTTTGGGTTCTTCTCATTTTGCTAAAGCATTTACTTTTCAGGCTTTAAATCTTTAAAACATCAGAAGTTATTTTCAGACTCATCATACAGTGGAGAGAAACATACTAAATAGATACACTACTCTGAGGCTCCCTGTTTCTCCAATAGTGGTCTACATTGTTGGCACCTGAATTAGCTTGTGACAATTGAACCTCAGAGATGTACATCATTTCAGCCAAGTCTGACTTCCATTATGAATGGAGTTGCTATTTTCCAACTTTCCCCATTGTGAAATAATTAATAATCTTCTGTTATTTCTAAAACTAATTGCATGGTTGAATTAACAACCGACCATATTTTCAGAACAAGAGGAATCAATACTTACTGTGCTCGCTGTGCAATAAGCAGCTCATTCTTTGCAAATTCAAAATCTTTTGGACCATCATGCAAATACGAAGTCCCACAAGAAGGTGTTTTAACTTTCTGAACCTCTGCTGGATGATTAAACCTGAAATAATGGTCTCCCCCAAGAATCACTCGATCACCCTATTGGGGAAAAAATTTTTTTCTGAAACCTTCAGATTTATGAGTGCTTAAAACATGCAGATGAAGCTAGAAATCAAAGAGGAAGAGACAAATATTTATGATTACAGAGCATTCTCAGAAAACCTGCTGTCTGAAGCTGAGATAGTAACAAAGCAAAGAAACCCACACATGCACAAATTACTATTACCAGATTAATTACTTACATGATGCAGAACTGTTGGGTCCAAAATGCATTTCCCATTTACATATGTCTTGGCTTCTCTCAGTGGAATAATACTTACTTGGCCAACAGTATTTTTAATAACACTGAAAACAAGAAACATTTGCAGTATTACTAACTCACGATAATTGCAAGTGATGTTTCTTAATAGACTAAAATGCAGGCTTTAGATGTTATTGTTTTCCTAGATGTGTATTGTCTTCATACTATTTAGGTACAACACACATAATTAATGAATGACAACCTATATTTTGGTAGAGAACCTATATTTACATCTAGGAATCCACTGCTAGAAAATTACTGCAATACCCTGCCATCTGAGAATTTCTTTGATAATGTGCCTTTCATGTTTTTAATAACTGATTAGTTAAATTTCTTATAGCATTTTTTGGGGGATCAGTTGCATTGAATGCACTTTATGCAATATTTCTGCAGTATAGCCAAGCTTCAATCTATTTTCAATAAATTATGAACTGTCAAGGCATTTCACTTTTCCACTGAACTTAATGCAACATTTATATGTCACACAGCATCATTTCATCATGTCTTATTCATGCAGAAATGCTGCAGAAGAAAACTCTGCTACGTGAATAAAATGAACAAAGAAACTAAACTACCTCGGTTAACAGATTTCTAGAAGGAGCAGAAGGTAGTTGCCTTAATCATTGAGCAGTACAAAAAATATCCCTACATAGTATTTTCTTGGCTAGAAAACTATATTTTTACTGCCATAAGGAAGAGTGACTCAACAGAAAGGGAAGGTCAAGAAGAAACTTAAAATATAAAGAGAACACTACAAACCAATGGTCATCAGCAATCAGCACTCCAGACAGCTGGATATCATGTTTTGAATTTTGTGTACATCTTCCAACTGTAGTTTCTCCTTCTTTGATCATATATAACAGCACCTCAGAAAGCTGAGGATCTTCATTGAGATTGACAAGGTTTGGTAAACGATTGTCCATTTTGAAAGCAATTCCAGCTTTCTAGATTAAAAAAAGAGCTCTGTGTTAAAAACTAATTTACTTTATGCATTCAAATATCTACATTAAATTTCTCTAAAAAGTAGCAGCAATCTGTTAAAAGATGAGTATTAAGGAAACCAGATCTTACAGCTACTCTCATACTTCTGCAAGGTTTCCTGAGGTTATATTTTCTGTACTATGTCCTATAGAAAAAATATGTACCTGCAATTCTTTTATATCTTCCAATTTCCTTTTTTCTGCTTGTTCAAGTTTTTCTTTCCAGGCCCTTAATGTATGGAGAAAATAACATAACATATTAGGAGAAAAATTACATAATATAAATTTTACCATTTCCATTTTAAATTAAGGCATTAATGAGTGCCTGACCTTTGCATTTCAGCCATGTTCCGCTCCTGCTGGTGCAATTCCACCCTCAGAGATGTTATTTCCTGCAAATAACGCCTGTATTTTTCACGATCAGTGTTCAGAGCACTTTTCTGAGCTGCCTTCAGTTTTTCAATTTCAGCTTTTAATTCTATATTAGACAAAACAGAAACACACTACACATAAAAATGAAGGCAAAACACACTTCAGTACAATAGCACAAAATTAATCCTGTTATTTATTTTAAAACAAAACAGCTTTCTCTATTTCTGGTTCTAAAGTGTAACCTAAGATTATCACCTGCATTTTGGAAAACAAAAAGGCTCACAGAAATCAATAATATTAAAAGGAAGACATCCCAAGCTCTGTCTAGTTGACAAGAGGTCAGTCAACAGAATATTAGTAGCAAGAACTCCTATAATAAATAAGCTAAACACACATGCAAATGACAATCCTGAAAGACTGCAGATGTCAATCTCACCTCTGATTAGTCTGACATTTACATCTTCATTCACTTTTGCAATGTTGATAATTGAACAAGCCTGTTTGGCATAGCGAAGGGTGCTGAGCGTCTCCTCAGTGCTGCTGCCAGCTGGACTCACCGTGGCAATCATGGTTGTCTGGGAATTGCCACCAAGACTTTCCTTTAACAGCCTGCATTGGACAGGAGAATACCAGTCAATCCCTGGCCCTTCAAAACTTCCCAATTAGAACAGATAAAATACAAAATACCCAAAGTCTTGCTACCTATTTGAGAAGAACTGTTGGCTACTTAAAACACAAATTAGGCTTCTGTTTGGTCTTTATCTGATGCAACAGGCTAATTTCTTCCCTCCACAGGTCATTTGAGAGAGCGGGAGAGAAAGGATGGGAAGAGGTGCCTCATGAATAGATGAGAAAACGAGTGTCTCAGAAATGTACATACCAAGTAAGGACGGATTCCCGGTATGGAATGAAAGTTTTCTTTCCATTTTGAGATTGTTTAGACAGTGCAGAAATAACCCTTCCAAGGGTCAACAGTGATTTATTGATACTCACACCTTCCTACACAAAGCAAAAATAAAAATATTTATAATACCATTGCAGTTTCTTGTGTAATCTTATCAACTGTACTGTTGATAAATTAGGTTTGTTCAATGTATGCTACAGCTGTACCACATTAAATGTCACCAGTTATTAAAAAAACAATAAGATGCAAGAGCATCTTCATTTGGAAAGAACAAAGACAATGCTACTTATTTTAAGGGCAAGAAGAACCATCAAACTTCTTGAAGGCAGCTTGAAATAGTGTCTCTTATTAGAAAAATCTGTTTAATTAGATGCCCCAAAAAGGGGCAAGCCTCAGCTCCATGTGATATTTGATTCATGATTTCCAAAGCCACACAGTTTCCCCTCACTCCTCCTACAGGATCATTAGACCTATATAAAATGGGGAGAGGTGTTCAAAGCAAGATCTGCCCCATTGTACAGTCCAAACAGCTTCCTCAGGCCACCCACCCTCACTAGAAAAATATGATGTAATACTGATAAGCATAAGGGCTATATACATCCTTTTATAGCTACAGTTCCTGCCCAAAAAGTCCTGTTAGGTGAACATGTTTTGGAGTTTAAGAGTGTTGTTAGGAGTCAAGCCTTTTCCACATATTTCCACTCTTGCTTTACCTTCAGCCTTTCTCCAGTGGTCTGAGCCTTTGTACAGCACTCACTGCCAGCTAGATCAATTAGATTTATGTGACTGGTGAGCCTACGATCACACTTTTCTTCATTCACAAACTCTACCTATAAAGAAAGGGAAATGCTGGCATTCAAACCAAAATAAAAAGCCTGAGGAGAAGCAGAAATCGGACAAGCTGTTCACATTAAATACATAAAAACTTCATGCTGCCATTTAATTTTTGACAGGATACTCTCATGTATATCCCTTGAAAGAAGCTAAGTTGAGGCTTATAACCATAGTATCAAGTTGGTTGTGGCTGAATAACTGCACAAGCAGAAACTGCAAACCCAATAGATGCCAAACTAGGGGGTTGGGTCTGAAGGTTGATGACTACAGTCAATCCAATTGCAGTCATCCAATAAACATGCAAATCAGCAAGCTGTTACTGACGTAGACCAATGAAGATCAGTTAAGGAGTCAGTGGAAAAGCTCAAGACCAGCTATGATGAAGAAAAAAATCAGTAACCTAGTGGTGAGAATGGCAAGGGGAAGAAGAAAGGAGAAAATTCAGGAAACGGACAAAAAATTAAACCGATCAAGAACAAAAACCCCCAACCAAACAAGTCATTTGTCAATGGAGAAAACTGACAGTCTGCAGACTCCTGAGGAGCTCTACCTATTCCATTTCTGTCTTCAGGCTCACGTCACTAAGTCAGGTTTTGTCTTTTAAGCATCTGTAAATCAGATGACGAGTTGTAGTCCCTATATCCTGGAGACATTTGGGGAAGAGGCATCCTGAAGCAAGAAAACATTTATTCAGTGAAGCGTGTTGAAATTGAGCAGAAATTGCATCTTCTACCACTTTGTTGCCCCATTTTGTTGCCTGCAGGAAGTCAGCACAGCCACACACCTAGCACAGCCTAACCTTCCTAGAAGCTGTGTTGGCAGCAGTGTGAAATTCAATCTGGCCTCAATTGGGACTCCTGTTACGCCTGAAAACTCACACTGAGAAGCTTGGAACTACTCCTAGATCTGTCAGCCTAGACATATTTACACTGCTGCTATAAATATACTTAGCACTAAGACACTAGAATATACTCAAAGCATGGAAAATAAAACAAGTTTTGCAGTGTAGAAAACCATGTTAAAATGCCCTGTGCTTCACTCAAAAATTTTCAAGTATATTCTCACAACTTCCTAGGCCACACACAAAAGAACTTTTTACTACTAGATTTGAACAGATATGAAAAAACCCTGCAATACCTTGGTTTGTGTCATGACAAGGGTGAAGACAGAATGAGATCTAGAGCTCTTGTCATTCATTACTGTTGCAGCTGTTGCTCTCTGCTTATTTCCTAGTTCAAGCCAACTCTGTAAAAGACAAAAGTCAGGACATGAAACCAAACCCTACTTTGGATGGTTAACTGAAGATTTAAATGTTTGCAAATACAGTTGTTAACACAAATCATGACTATAAGAGAGGAATTAAAAGTTAAACTTCAGAAATAACGATGTGAACAGTGACACTTGACTGTACAAATCTACTCAGCTCCATTATACAGGACTAGTCTTCATTGCTCTTTTACAAAATCAGCTGAATTATCATAGACTGCTGGACAGTCTGTCAAACATTTGCTTCCCATAAATAAAATTTATTTTTCAGCAGTAAGCAGAAAAGGAGCGGGCAGAAATATTTGTACTCCTTTTTAGTAACCAAAAAATCTTACCTGAATATCCGAGTAAGAACGGACAACATTCCTACAGTGCAGGGAAAAAACAAAAGTTTGGGTTCAGACAGTTTCCTTTCTATAGAACATACATGCTGCCTGAGTTCTGAAAGCTTTTCCCAGTTACAAACAGAATACAAATACATAATGAAAGATGCAGTTGTCTTGAGACTTCTACACTCTCAGATTTCACTAAGACAATGAAGAAAATATATCAAGCTAGTCACGGGTATGCATTTTTCTAAAACTACATAATACTGGGATCTTGCTTAATTTACTGGGGGGTACACAAGCTTTCATAGAGCCTCAAGATATCCTCTTCATACCATACATCTGTTAAAACAAGTACAATGAAGACTTACACTGTCAGGCCTTCCACATATGGTCCTAACACTGGATGTTCCCTCACACGAAGCTGATGAGAATAATTTCAAAATAAAAATTATTAGGAGCGCATTAGTTAGATGTAGTACTCAGGAATATTAGAAAAGAAGATTCTGCAACATAGATCTAGTATGTTTCTAAGTCGCTTACCCCAAAATCACTGGAAAACTCAGAGTGAAGGCACTCCTGCTTTAGACAAGACAGTAGAGTCTTAATTTCTTTATAAGAAGTCCACCTAAGTCCCAAGCTTAAGTTAAAAGATTTATTTCAACAGCAAGTTGGATGTTGCATATCATCTTTTGCATACCATCTGTTGCATCTATCATAAACTAATATTCAATTTACAGGATAGTGTTCAATGTCAAAGCACAGGAAGTACTTTTTTTGATAAATCAGACATAATAAACTCCTTCCTTACATACACTACTTAAGACAAATTTCTTTAATTTACGGTTTTACATATTGTAATACACAACCACTAAACACTAGCTAAACTTGTTTAACTAGTGATCCTTAACTAGTTAATCAGGCCAATCTTGTTTCTTTCCCTCCTCCTCCAGCTCCTTAAGAGACAACCAGGCAACAAAATAAAGAAAACTCCATGTAAATCACAAGACTGTAACTCAAGCTATAGTGCACAGAAGATTCTTATTGTAAGCTGGAGATTCAGATATATTGCAGGAGACTTTTTAAAAATGCTGATAAGATTATCTTCATTTTGCAGATAAGGGGAGATTTTAACTATTTTGATTGTTTCTACTGAATCATTTTATATCTATGTCAGCACTGTGTAGTATTTCTCTAGTGACAAGCATTTGCTTTAAGTCATGTGCTGATATTTTGATCTTTTTATTTTTACTTGAATCTCATTGTTCACAACTAATGTACTTAGATAAAAAACAATGATCACTTGCCATGTATACATTTTTGTTTCAGAATAAATGCCACTACTTAGAGGTTATGCAGATACTGGATTCTGTGACCAACTTACTTGTTTCTTCTGTCCATTTTCAGCTTTAAAGACAAGCAAATCATGAATTTTCTCATTGTATACTTCAAAGAAGCTCATTTCAAGATGATACAAAACCTAATAAAATTAATAATAATTATTTACATAGTCCACAAAACATATTCATCACCCTTTGTTTCAAAAGGTTACTTAGACTACCAGATCCTGATTTTCAATGCTATAAACATTTGTGCTGAAAGGACTTTCCAAAAGAAATTATATGACAAAAGAGTTTGGGTTGAAAGGGACCCTTAAAGGTTGTCTACTCTAACACCTCTGCCAAGACCAAAAATACAATTCATTGGAATTCCATCCATAGACATTCCCAGATGGAAGCTATAAAGCACTAAAAAAAAAAAAAAAAAAAAAAGTACATACATGCACTTCAGAAGTTTCAGAGTTGGGTTTTTAGTACATGAAAATATAATTTCCCTTAGGGGCTGTGCTTCTACAGCACAGTAATTGTCACAGTGAAGGCATGGATTGATGTTGTCAACATCCTGACATGTAACAGAATGATCTAATGGAAAGGTAAACCTTGATTCTAACTATGGCAATTAAAAAAACAAAACCACCACAACAACACATTCATGAAAATATCTTTTTCCTCTGAAGGCATATGAGTCTTTTTTTTTTATTTGTCAAAATAATGGAATTTTCTTTAAGAGACAAGGAGGATTGTAGCAAAGCCCCTTAACACTGGAATCAGAAAGACAAGACTCAAGACAATTCACTGCAATAGAATTCACTTACAATGCATAAAACAAAGGAATAAAAAAAAGCTCTGCATTTTTTAGAAGTTATACTCTTTTGCCAAGCTCAGCAATAAATAACTTTCTTAAATTCTTCAGTCTATCAAATCTCTTGGAGGATTGGAATATTAGATGTTGACAGGTATTAGGATTTGAAGTCAAGAATTCAAATATAAAGGAGTAAAGAAACTTGGAATAGTTAAAAATGGAAAAGCTTGCCTGAGAAAGATTAACTGAATGTTAAGGTCTACTGAGCCACAAGTCAGTCATTATAGACACAAACACAGGTTAAAAAAATACAAAGAAAGTGAGGGTAGTTATTTTTTGTTTCGGCTAGAATACTGAGCTGGAATACTAGAATTGGAATACTATTATGGTATATGTTGCTTTGATACGTGATGTTTAACAATAAATTCATATTTTGAGCTCTCTTTTAGTGCCTCTACTGAAAATAGGGAGCCCACAGGGATTTTGTTTTGCCTTTCCTTACATAAATCTTAAAATGTAAGATGTGTAATATAGAGGAAAGAATCCTAGTCTAGTGATGCAACAAAAATATCATGCCCATATTTCTCTCTCATATTACTGCCATTAAGGAAGTAAAACAATGTTGAACCCCATGAATCAGAGCTATGAATACAAATAAGATTTGATCCAGCAAAAGAATATGAATTAATAAAGGCATCAGCACTAAAGTATCACTTTGCTCATATTCCAATATAAGGTAAATGGCATAAGCATATCACCTGTTCCTTGTCCATTTGAGCTATTTGATTGAAAAGATCTTCACAAAGTCTTGGAATTATTCCTTGGTCTTCATCAAATCCCATCATCCTGCGGTCACAAAAATCCCGATGCTTTAGTTTTGTAATTCTCCATAGACAGTTTTCATGTTAACTGTACAGCTCTACAGTTGACATGCCACACGCTTCTAAGTTATACAACAATAAGCAACAGAAATTAATCTGATCTAAATTGGTGCTTGTCTAAGTGTGGAGTTGGACAAGGTGATATCCAGAGCTATTTTCTATTTCATCCATTGAGAAATAGGTTGAAAACCCAAGTAAAACAAAGACTGCAGCAACTGAAGAGTCTAAACCTATAGATGTTCAATATCTTAACATGCCTGCATTTTATATTCTCTGCACTCTCTACTTCCAGTGCAACCTAAGCTTGTCTCCAGCTCTGGCGCAGTTTTTTCCTGTCCAGTTCTGTCACAGCAGCACACCACTGCACTGGACTGATCCACCTGCAGTCTAGAGACACACAGGGCTGCACAGCAGAAATTTGTTGTGTAAACTTGACCAGAGGACCCTGATACTAATTTTAGCCTTGTTCAAAACACAAAGGGGTTTTGTTATTGTTTAAGTGAAAGCAAAAGAAAAAATATCCAAACAAAAACCCAACAAACCTACAAATAGGATAACAGTTGCAATCCTGAGTTTATCTTTCTTTTAAGCCAATCCTGAGTTTATCTTTCTTTTAAGCCAAGGTAAAAACAACAGTGTAAGTAAAAGCTGAGTTCATTCACTTAAAATGGAAGCTCACCCACTTAAAAGGGAACTTACTTCTGTGTAAGTACTATATTTATTGTAAATTGAACAGAAACATTTCTGGTCCACAACTATCTTTATTAAAAGTCTATAACACCTGGTAGGAATTATAAAACTCAAACTAATTTTAATAGATGCATGTTAGGAAACCAAACTGCTCACTAGGCATCCTATTTCAAAATATATATTTTGAAAAATATAAATAAGGTATAAACAATTGGCTGTAAACCCTAAAAATGTTACTTATCTGGGATTATTTTATACAAAGATTTGATTTCACAGTTAACTTTTGCTTAATTGCTATAAATACTGGTTTAATTATTTTTAAAATCCACAATAACCTTTTGACACAATTCAATCACTCCGAAATCTATTCCATTGAATCTCTTTCATTACTTAACACTGAACAACAATTGGAAGAACTTTAACAATTATTACTAGCAACTTACGTGTACGATTTTCCAGAGCCAGTCTGCCCATAAGCAAAAAGACAAGCGTTGTATCCCTCAAAAGCTCTTTCGAGGAGTGGCAGTGCCAAAGTTTTATAAATCATTGCTTGGCTTGCAAAATTAGGATGATCCTTGTCAAAAGACCAGAAGGAGAAGTCATAACTGAAGTTGTAAACTTGGTTTGTGGACGGATTTCGTACAATTGTCTCTGAACCATTCATGTAGATCACAGGGAATGAGCTTTCAGTTTTCTCTCTGAATGGAAAAGGAGGGAAAAGAAAAAAAAAAATAAGCTCCATGCTTTAAGTTAGTAATTCACTGCCTAATGGAAAATAAAAAAAATTAGTGATCATTGCTAAAAATATCTGTTTGAGGAACATACAAAGTATTAAGTTTCAAAACACTTTTATTACCAAATATGTAAAAAAACAGACCCAGACCCAAACACCAAATAAGTCAATTCAGTTTCTTAATAAATCTACCGTGGTGTTGCATGAAGCATCAGCTAATTTCCAAGTATGTATTATATCCTTATTGAATCAATGATGAAATAACAGGTACAAAGTAGGAATCAACACACACTGTTAGCACCAGAAGGCCAGGATACAAACCTGTTACTGAAGGGCCGCACCCGCACAGCTACAATCACTTTGCTGTTTTTCACTTTGAAAACATCTTCCCCAGTACTGCTGCTCTCAGCTAAAGTTTCTGTGCTCACTTTTGTTTCTGAACTTGTACCCACAGGAAGAGAGCTGGAGACAGTAGGGAGATTCTTGGCTGAAACTTGCAGATGAGGTGTTCGTTCACTTGAGGCTGGCTTGAGAGATGGTTGATTTTGAGAAGTGCTGTTCTTTGGTGTAAGTGTAAATCTTTCTGTTAAATATTTTGCTGGTGTCCTTGGTCTTTCTAAGCTGCTCTGTTTTATCATCAAGTGCTGTACCCTTTGCTTTCCAGCTAGCTTATTTATATTGCCTTTTTCATTCTGTTGTTCTCCTGACAGCCTATCAGTACATTTTGAGGTAATGAACCATTCTGATTTAGGAACTTCATTTCGAAACTTTGTGTCAGCAGTGCTTATCTTATCTTTTAAACATGTGTTGATAGCATTTTCACAGACACCACCAACCAAACCAAAGGTATCCTTGCTGTTCAGGTTATGCTGCAACTTGGTACTTGACTGACTCTCAGTTAACTTCAAGTTTGGTTTAACACCATCTGTACCCTTACTATTGTGTGGAAGTGTAATCTTGTCCTTTCCTCGTGCATCAAAGTTACCATTTCCTTTTCTAGGCACGATATTCTGATTAATTGTACTCCCCTCTGTGGAGGCAGTCCCCACACGTCTCCGCAGAGTAAGTCTTTTCTCTGTTTCTAGTTCTTCTGTATTCTGTGTTGTGTCACTACCAGACACTGAGTTTTTACTTGCTCCAGTTCTCCTCTGGAGTGTTAATCTGCCTTCCAGTTTAAAAGAAGTTGACACATCGTTCACTTTTTCACAAGCTGAAATCACATAGGTCCTATTTACTTCCTCAGCCTTATTCTTAGGACATGAAGGCAGCCCATCCTTTTCTCCCAAAACCTGTGACCTCAGCTGCTGTCCAGAAGCTTTACTGCTGGCCAGGCTATTGTGTGAGGAAGCCTTCTGGAAAGTGGCTGTGCATCGTGTCCCAGCAGGGCTCCTGGCAGGAACTGTGTAAATAGGCATCTTGTCTTCCAGCTAATTAAAACCCAATGTTGACAAGTACAGCACCTTCCCTAAAGGATTATTTCTGGTTGCTGCTTCATGAGGAATCTGGGGAGACAAAGCAAAAAGTTGTTTATGATGCTTATGTGCAGTGTGAGTTATGTTTTGCTGCATGGGTAGCTCCTCACGTATACTGCAGTACATGTTCCCAAACATTAAGAACAATTCATATCCTGTTTCACCTCAGTATTTTTAAAAAATAATTCTTTTATATTTGAATGACTACTTCCAACAACAGGCTATTTGACTTGATTTACTGAGTTCTATGATTTGTTTCAGAAAGTAAACCAAGCATCACAAAGAAGCACCAGTTGGTTAAAAAAAACAAAAAAACAATCTAACTATTTAGCAAAGATGACCATGGATATTTCTTCCAAATGATCTACCATGATTTCCAAACTAAGGAAATTCTAGATCATGTCTCCATTCACTCACATCTATTTACACTCTTTGTTTTTCAAAGCTAACAGACTACAACAGAACAACAAAATAAACCTTTAATTGGAAGTCTGTAAATATGGAAGAAAGATTTATTTTTTTTTTCATGATTTTGATATGGAATCTATAACCCAGTATCAGAACAGGACAGTTAATAAAGAGAACTATTAATAGTACCTTTGGATGTTATTTTAGTTCACTCTGGTACATAGTCACATACCAAAACAAAAGATACCTAGCCTAGGAGACAAAAAGCACGTGTTCTGTCCTTTCTACATCTAAATATTTCAAAAGCTCTATATATGCAATTTTTATAGGAAAGCATGTTTTCCCTGTTGCATCTGCATCATAGTTATTGGGTTGTAAGGGGTTTGATATCAATATCCACTGCAGATTTGCCAGCTGCAATTAATTCATGGTTACAAGTCAGCAAAAAGTCATCTGCGTTTGATCCTTCAAAAGCTGCCATATCATTAACAACAGCAGTACATGGTCAGAGGGAAAAAAGGAAAACAAGATGAAAGCAAGTGATGTAGAAGAAATCATTTAGCCACTGCTCCAACAGTGCTACACTCTTAAGTAATAGCTTTCAGAGTACTCTCAGACTTTATGCAATTACATCCACTTACACGTCACGACTGCAGTTTTCATAGCTCTCAACTTGTGAGGAAAATACCAAAATTTCAGAGCAGTGTATTTATTGCTCAATCCAGTTCGAGACAGGAAACTATTTTACATTACTAATAAAATACAAGCTTTGTGGTTACCTCTAGCAGCCAGTAAATAGAGAAACACGGATGTAAGCTATGACTGGTGTGTTTTCTGAAAAGCTCATCCTTTCCATGCAGCTTTAACATAAGTTTTGTAAGTTCTCCCCTCGTCTTGCCATAAAGCTATGCTTTATGAGTAATCATAGTCTTTCTGGAAAAAAGTGAAACTCCCCATTAAAAGTTCCTTTGTACTAAAATAAGGAATGAGGTTCAGTTCGAGAGAACTGAACTCGGAAGGAGACATACGCTCATTCCTCGTTTTTAAGGAATTACAACCACTAACTAAATAGGAAACACAAGCGCTCAAAGCTGGAACAAGCGGCAGCTCTGTCATCCCTCAGCAAAGCTCCCCTCCCGCCGCGGCCGAGCCCCGGCAGACTCCGCACGGCCAAGGGTCCGCCCTCAGGGAGAGGGAGAGGGCGAGGAGGCGGCAGCAGCAGTTCCAGACCAGCAGCAGCCCCAGCCCCGCCGCCCCACACGACCCGCACAGAAGAAGCTCCGCCGGGCCGCGGCTGCCCACAGCACGGCAGTGGAAGGAAGCCCCAGCGGGCCGCGGAGGCTCCGTGCGGGCCGGCCCTCACCTGAGCGCGCCCCTCCTCAACCGCCGCCCCACCGCGCTGCGCTCCGCGCGGGCCGCGGCGCCGCCCCCTCCCCGTTTGAACGCGCCGGGCGCGCCCGATTGGCTCCGCCAGGCCCCGCCCAGACCCGGCGCCGCGGCAGCGCCCGCGCCGCCAGGGGGCGCCGCGGCGGGCCTGCCGTGAGGCGGTGACGGAGCGCGGCCATGGCGCCCCGGGAGCGCTGCGGTCCCACCGCGACCCCACCCAGCGCCACCCGTTCCGAGGGCAACCTCGGGCTGGGTACTGCTGTCATACCGCGCTCCGCGTGCAGACAAAGCACGAGTGACAAGGGAAGGAAAAAATGGCTGGGAAGGAAAATGAAAGAACACACGATGGTTGTGACTCCTGGGCAATGCTGGCGCTCCAAGCAGCACTAGGGGAAGAAACAAAAACAGGATCCTGGAACCGACGGATATATATGCCCACGAAAGACCCGCTGATAATAAAAACGTATTGTACAAAGCCATCTAAACCCAGTAACAGTGGGTTTAACAGCTTGTTACAAGATAACAGAACCGGCGTGCTGATACAATTTTACCTTCACACAACTTGTACTTGCATTTAGTTCCCAGGGCAAACGTGATTGTAGAGCTGTTGTTTGGTTTCATGATCGTTGAACACAATTTGTGGAATTTTGGTACAGCAAGGGTGCATGCCCATGCTTCTAAACATACCAATGCCTAAACTGGGCTGCAGAAGAGTTACACAAAAACATTTTACAGGCAGGAGTGGATTATTTCAAATGAGGCAGAAAAATCAACTAATTCCACTTCTAGAGAAGACATCATTTTGATTAAATAAAATCAAAATTATAGGTTTTATTTTATGTCTCTTCCAGGAAGTTACACTAATAAACTATTTCTGATATTGCAAACTCCTTCAACAGAACTGCCAGCTGGTCTACAGCCATTAATGGAGAAACTAAAGTCTGAGTACTGTTTACAAACAGAAGTTGCATATATGTTCTTAAGAAACCACAAGAGAGCAGACTGAGGACTTGGAGAAGCATTCCCAGTGGAAGATTTTATTTAAGCTAACAGGAACAGATTTTCAGAGGCTAATCTGCCATTAATTTTTTTTCCTTGCCAGCATGACCAAGGAGTACCAGTTTTGAAAAAGGTTTCCAGACTGCTTTTACTAGGTACTACAGTAACTAAAGGACACAATAGCCTGCATTTTAAAATAAAGATAGGATAAAAAGGAGACTTCTTTAAAAATGGTACAAATTTCTTTTAAAAATGCAATATACAATGCAACATTTAATATTTACTTTTAATCATACTTTTATTGTAATTACATAACCATAAATATGCCATTATTACCTCTGAGAATTATTTTTGTTGTGTTTCTTAATAATGTCCATAATATTATCTCCTGTTACAAGGCTATTCTGTAACTGTTTAAGTCTCTGTTGTTCTCTTCTCCTTTGGTCATGCAGATACGGGGAATTAAGCAGCTGTGGGGGAAGAATGGTGCCTGTGGGTTTTACTCTCTTCACAACATCCCAAAAGAGCTTCTTACTGTTGTTATTGATAAAAGTAATTGCAGTTCCATTGTGACCCAATCTCCCCGCTCTTCCAACCTGAAAAGGCATAAATTCATTTTAAGTTAGCAATATTAAATGGAAGTCCTTCAAATAGCCTTAGAAGTTTAGTTTTTTTGTTACAAAACAGCAAGTAAACCTAAGTCACAGGGCTAAATCTTTCTCATCCTGTAAGCACAAAGGTACTTAAAACAAACTTCATGAATTCAGGATAAGTAGATCTGAAGCTGTAGCTGAAATGCATTTAAAATTATGACTTGTTTATGAGATGTACAAGAAATCCAATATTGATACTGAGACATGAGGTACAGACTATGGGCAAAGTAATCTGATCTAAACAAAAGGTTTTAAAAAATACCATAGAGATGCCAAATACTTTTACTCCACATCAAGCACAATATGTGCCAGCACAGCCACAAAAATGCCCTTTATTGTCAAAGTCCTAATACCTTTAAAGAATTTAGCACTATTATCTAAAATGCATGAACAAATTAGAAAAGAACCTACAAACACTCTCTGTTTAGGAACGGCTAACATGTTAATATTGGTATCGTTTTGATGCTAGGAAAGACCATTTTTATTTCGCTAATACATGCTTGAAACTTTAGCAGAAAGATAATTAAAAACAAGAGGTGAATACTGCAATTAAGAACACAGGATACTTGAGGAGCTCATGACAGTAGATACTTCCAGAGGTCCTCCTCATCTGCTCGGAACAAGGTTTACTTCAAAGTCAGATCAGTTCCCTCAAGGCCTTGTTTCAAGTGTCTGAAGCACAAAGGCCCCATCACTGCCTGACTCCCCTCGCTGTGAAAAATCCTTTCTCCCTGCTATGAGGCTACAATTTCCCTTCCAGAAAGTTACAACTGCTGGCTCTTGTCCTTTCCCTGGGCATCTTCAAGGAGAGTCTGGCTCCATCTCCTCTGTAATCACCCGAATGGAAGAGAGCAATTAAGTCTCCAGTGCAGCCCAAACAAGTCCAGTTGCCTCAGCCTGTCTTGAAATGTCACGTGTACCAGCCCCCTGACTTCACCTGGACTCCCTCCAGTTTTCTGCCTTTTCCCACAGCTGATGTTCTCAGAACTGTACACAGTAGCATTGTGTCTTCCTCATGCCACAAAGAGGGCAAGAATGAGTTCTCTTGATGTGCCAGCTAAACTAGGGCTAGGGACTGTGCACTTAAACACACACACATGCAACTCATAGATCATCTTTTCTAAAGCAGGAAATCCACAGGAAAAAAATTATCAGAGGAGATGCTTGACTAGAAAGAGGGGAAGAAATCAAGTTTATGACTGCATTCCTGACTCTTAATGCATAGCCCACACTGTGGATGAGCTACACCTGCAAGAGGGGCATCTGGCCTTCCTTCACACAATAAAAAATGGTTAACTTTGTTTTCTATATACACAAAATGATACAAGAGAGTACAAAACAGGAAGAAGACCACTGGAAAAGTAAGTGATTCTATGTTTTAGTAACTTAGGAGATAATAGGAACAGTATTCTAGATTTGAGTAATTGATATAAGAGACTTACAGAAGAGATATCCAGCACCATTTTTTCCTTTCCTATAAAAAAATATTCTGAAGAGAAAAATGATCTTGCTGTTTGCATTTAAATTTCCACAGATGGATGTCATATTGAAATATACTTTTCAAATAAAGCATTCGCAATTTATTTATTTACCTGGTGTACATATTCATCCATACTTGAAGGCATATCAAAATTCACCACCAGTTTGACATTGACAAGGTCAAGCCCTCGTCCAAGGACTCCAGTACTTACTATAACTTCATACTTCTCTTGAAGTAATCCCTGGCAAGGAAGGAACAAACCAAAATTAATTATTTTTTCCTCATTTGTATTTTAAGCCTCTCCAAGCATAGGTTAACAGTTAGTTATTTGGTGTAAGAACACACCCAGTGAGGTTATTCTATCGTAGAAGAGAGAATGGCTCCCTGTATTCTTGATTTAAACAGGAATATAATTCAGAGAGATAACCAGAGAGATCAAACCCACAATTTTAATTCTAAAAATTATCAGTTACAGTTAAATGCTTATTTAAATTCCCATTTCAAATAATCTGGGAAACAGTCTCTGTATTTATCTACATTTAAAACAGGATAAGTATCTGCAGTTTTTCTTAGTCCTGTCTGTCTCTCATCTCCCCTAGCAATACCTCAGGTATTACTGCAGAAAAACATTCAATTATGACTTCAGTCATTCAAATGAAGCCACATTTAAAATAAAGGCCATTTGAAATCTACCAAAACACCTTTAACATGAGCAGGCACAAACCTGTAATATGTCTGTTCTTTCCACCTGAGACTTTTCAGAATGCATAGCTGTGCACTGCAATCCTGTAATCTTATGAACAGCATCACTCAAGAGATCTGCTCCTAGTTTACAGTCCACAAACACCAACACTGGAGGCTTGAAGAGCTTCTTATCCTGTAAAATTAAACAGTTTATTTAAAAAGAGATTACAACCATTGGCTGTTCATCATCAGAATGAATTCAATTTCTCCTGATCATGAGATAAAAGCCTGACAGAGATGCAGAAAGACATGAATCATTTTATAAATTGCTCTTATGAGAAAAATATTAAACTTACATTTAGTATTTCAAAGAGTTTCTTCTTTTTAGATGGTTCTTCCACCCACAAGATAATTTGCCGAACATTGGAACATGGCAGATTCTTCTCTCCAATGGTTATTCTGACAAAATTGTGCAGAAGCTGATTTGCCAAGTGCTCAATGCCCACTGGAATCGTGGCTGACACCAGTATGGTTTGATGATCATGAGAGATGTCTTCCAAAATATCCAATACTTGCTGCTGGAAACCCATTTTTAGCATGGTATCCACCTAAATGAAAAATATTAGATTTGTACCACATTTTTTCCATGAATAGCAGGATCCTGAACTTAAATTGACAGAAGAACCATAATGTAACATGTAACGATCCAAATGCAGGAGGATTTACAGTCAGGAGAAAAGCTAAGTAAGAAAATTAAAAACAAATGGTTCACACTGGTCTAACAGTATTATCCTGTCAGGTACCTAAATCTTTACAGCAATACAATATGTGTTGTTTAAACACGTTTCAAATTGTATTGGAAAATAAAACTGTCTCCTAAGAAATATTTTTATTGTATTTTTATAACAAACACTCTGTATGTTTAATAAGTGAGACTAGCCACATTACTCTTACAGGACCTCTGTATAGGTAATAGAGCTCTGATAAATAAAAACCTACTTCATCCACCACTACAATTTTTATGCCATGCAGTTGAACAGAACTTTGTTTTAAAATCTCAAGAAGTCTTCCAGGTGTTGCTATTATCACCTGAAAAAAAGAAAAAAAAAAAAGTGAGAGGGAAAACCCCAGAGGAGTAAAAAATTCCATGAAAGGACAGAGGACCATCCTAAAAAAACCCCATGAAATTCTATCACATACATAATAATGGCAGTAATAAGCGAAATTAAGTCATAAAACTTATAAATTATGAAGCCCTAAGAGGAAATGGACCTTTTAAAAATCTAATGGAGAAGTTACAAGCAATAAAATCTGCATGGAAAACAAACTACTTTTTCCTCTCATTTACAATTTCAGTTCTTTGAAAGCAGCAATATCACACATGTACTTTTTAAACATAAACAAAAAAACAGTTATTAGATGTTCAATCAAAGGTAAAAAAGTTTTTTTTAAATGGTGTAAAGGTAAAATTTTCAGGAAGTAGCAAATATTTCAGTAGTTTAGACTTAGGAGGAAGCCATCTTTGCGTGTTCATATGTCACCAGTAACACTTGTCTTTTCTGTGAATGTGATGCCAGCGTGGCGCTCCACACTCAGGCGGCGCTCACCTTCACGCTCTGCTTGAGGCGGTGCAGCTGCGGGGGCAGGGGCAAACCTCCCACCAGCAGAACTGTCCTCATGTTGGGCAGCCCAGCCATCAGCTCCTTCGCCTGCCTCTCGATCTGAATTGCCAGCTCCCTCGTTGGTGCCAAAATAAGGGCAGAGGGAGTTTCTGTCTAGGAAGGAGAGGAAAAATCTTGTTAATGTGGAATTGCTTTATTATTTAGATAACAAGCTTTCAAATTTCCCAAAGTAATCTTTTACATTAAAAATGAGAATTATTTTAAGCTGCAAAATAAAATTACTTCTCGATATATACATTAACTTGTACAGTACCCTGAAGATGAAGAATGGGAAAGATTATATACACATGCATTTTTCATTGAGACTCCAATTTTGCACGTTACTATAAACATACATCTGTCTTGCAGACTTTAATGATAATCAGACAGAGAAACTACTGGAGTGTATATACCTTTTCTTACCTAATTCCACATAATGCTTTCGTTCTTAAACTAGAGTTTAGGAGTTGCTGGAGTACTTTAAAGAATAAAAGTTACTTAAACAATCTTTCAATTATTCATTAGAAAAGATTTACACACGCTTGTGCGTATATACATTCTATAAAGGTATCTAAACAGTGCAAAGCATCCCTAGAATAATGTCCAGAATCCTTCTAATATATTTTTATGCACCTGTTTTAGAATAAAGCCTGTAAAGCAAAAAAACAGTTCTGAACCACACACAAAGTATGTAATATTACTTTCCACTGCTTCTAATCATACACTCATAGCTTCACAAAACGTAAGTTTTCTTAATTCTTTTTCCCGCATTATAAAAATGGAGACTGTGTAACTAGAGGATTTCAGAATTTTTTTTACCCCAAATTCCTGTTATTTGACAGTCAAACAAATATATTCCAACAGAAATGACTCTGTGAAGTTACACAAATTCCAACAAATCTCTTTGAGCCATTTGATATATGAAGATACAGGAAGAACTTACAGAGGACCAGGGATTATTTTCACTTTCCATTTTAAGTAATTTAGGAAGCTCACCACAGAATTTAATTAACTTTCTCAACAAGCAGGAACTGTGTAATAGGTAATATTGACACAGTTGTTTAATCTCCTGACCAAAGTGAAAAAACATTCAACTGCATTAAAAACAATCAGCACCTCCCCACTCCAAGAACCAAATGCTTAATCAATCAAAAGTCAAATACATTACTGAATGTAATGAAAAACACTGCAATCACATTCTCCATTACATTGGGAATCCAACAGACAAAGCTGCAAACTGCTTTCTCTAACTATCTGAAGTTTCATTACCTCTTTCAAAACCTTCATAATAACAGGAAGCAGGAAAGCTGCTGTTTTTCCAGAGCCCGTGTCAGCACTAGCCAGAATATCCCTTCCTAATAGTCCAACAGGGATCATTTGCATTTGGATGGGGGTTGGGACTTCATAGCCAGAATTCTTTAAATTATTGTTTAAAGTTTCAGGAAAACCACAGTGTTCAAACTCCACAATAGGTCTTGGAACTTGCTGACCCTGGACAGAAATACCCAGCTGGAGTTTAAGGTTCATAACCTGCTCATCTTGCAAACCTAAAATAAAGGCATGATCTTTGTAGAAATAAGGTGTATTAAGCAGGTGAGCTTCTGCTTGAGAGCCCGCGGGTTGGTCAGATGTTAGCTGTTTTTCCTTTGCTTGAGTTTGTAGAAGGTGTTTGGCTTTACATTCCAAACTACAAACATCTTCATCTGTTTCATTGCAGATATACTCCCCATAACGGCCACACACCACACACACAGGTTCTCCAGGCTCTGCCCAGCGCTGGGATTTGCTGAAGGATTTTATGGGTTCTTCCAAAGAGCCATCATCCTCAGTATTTTGGCTGTCCTTTCCCAATGGTATATTAGCAACGCCAAGGTCTGCAGCTGCAGGTTCTGGGTGTTCTTGTACAATTTCACTTAAATTGCCTGTTGAAGCAGAAATTTCTGCTCCAACTGACTTACAGTCCTGGAACTCTGTGGTCTCTTCTAGCAAAGATCCTCCAGAAGATAGTTTATTTTTCTTAGCTGTACAACTTTTGTCCTCATCAGCAGTCCTCTTGACTTTAAGAGATCGTGGTAAAAACATACTTCAGTACACTGGAAAGAAAATTGTTACAGTTGTTAGTAACTGCTACTTTTGAAAAAGGTACATTTTACTGCCACCACAAAGAAAAAAAAAAAAAAAAGTCTAGCAAATATTGCCAAACACAGAAACCAATGTTCCTGAAAAGATCTTGACTGCAACAAGATTGATGCAAATGTCAAGAAGTATTTTAAAATAACAGTGGGAACAATATAGAGATCTATCTACAGTTAATTGTCAGTGTTACATCTTTGCAGCTGAGTAAACACTTCGATTTTCTCTATGTGGAAATTTATCCATTTTGCAAGTCAGCCATATTTGCACCCTTGTAGAGATCACCTGTTTCTAAGATGAAACCACATATGCAAGCATTCTTCTAAGCTATAGGAAAACACCCAAGCAATCTAAACCAAATAAAACAATCAATTTCGGAAAGGGTGTCAAATTCAATATAGGATCCATCCAAGATTATTCATTTTGTTGTTCTTTTTAAAGTCCACTTAAAATTATAAGGCTGCAAATTTGAGATTTGCTTAGTCTAGCTCAGCTTGTTCATAGTGTCCAGAAACAAGTAAAGACTTAACACAATCAATTGCCAAATATACACCGTAATACAAGACAAATTAAGTGCTCAAAAAGAACCATCTCCTATATTCTGAACTTTCAGTATTTGTCTCCGAAAGCATCAGATAACTCACCAATCGTTTGCTATCATACAATCAGTAAAAAGGTACACAAAATACGGCAATTTTATTCAGAATAAATTGTACTATGCCTACCAGTCTCTACAGACTTGTTACAGGAGTTTTTGAAGCATACACCAAGTTATGTCTGTGCGCACAGCTGTGCTCATGTAACCGGGAGCAGTCCCGAGGAGGCGGGAGCAGCGCCGGCCCGCAGAGCTCCCGGACCACAAGCCAAGTATCACCATTTCATTTTTCGCGCCTAACGAAAATCTCCCACAGCGAACCTCTCTGCAAGCTCGGCAGCCCCTCAGGCGAGGGGAGTGCTCACAGAGTGCAGGGCTGACGGACGCGCTGCTCGGGAGGGGCCCGCGGGGCCCCGGGCAGCACGACAGCCTCTCCTAGCGCCACTCTCCGGCAAGAGCCACCCACCCCACGGCAGAACAGGGCGGCGCGTGCCCTTTTCCGCCCGACACCCGCGCCCGCCGCCGCAGGCGGAGCCCGGCCCCAGCCCCGGCCCCCCCGCCTCACGCACCGGTGCCGCCGGGCCGCGCGCCGCCTCCCGCACAAAATGGCGGCGGCCGCTCCCGCCCACAGCCCCGGCGGGCAGCGCAGGGCACGGCAGGGCAGGGGCGGGCCGCGGCTGCCGCCGCCGGGCTCGGCCTGCGCTCGGGGCCCGCAGGCGCGCTTGGTACCTACTGGAATCAAATTCGCTGCCCAGTGCTCAACAAGGCAATCATACGCTCGTGAGAGATATCGATCATTTATCTCAGACTTGCGCAAGCCTGGGTGCGCGGTGGTATTCCACAAATCGAGCGCGCCAATTGTCAAAACTTTTTACCATTTATATATTATAGCCGACAAAGACATTAGTGTTCATTGGCTGCACATTACACGGTTCTCTAATTTATCAGAATTCTATCTTCTATTGTTAATGATTCCCTCACTTCTCGTGCTAATTAGTCTGCATGCTCAGTCTTTCTCTTTTGGGTTGGTGGGCCATGAGTCGGTGGTCGTGATCTGCCCCTGCCACAATTACCTTTTACCCAGTCGGAGCTTACTTGTCTGAGTTGTCTTTATTCGTTTCTTCCTTATCTTGGGAATTCTGGTGGATCCTGCAGTCCTGTAAATCCTGCATTCTTTGTGTCCAGTGTCAGTGGACATCCTTATTCCCAGGCTCTGCCAACTTCCCCATAGGTCTGATGTCAGTGGAATATGTCAAGCCCTAAACCATGACAAGGTAATTCTAGCAACAACTAATTTGTTTTTCTAACACCTGGACATCACTTAGAACTTGTTAGCTGCTCTTTGTTTCATGGATTAAATTTCCCTTCTTGTTGATTAGGCTTGAAAGTATACAAAGATCAAACAAAGAACAATCTTTATGAAAATTGTACATATTCCACATTTTGCAACACTGGCTCTGTGGAGGGGCATGTCCAGGACTCCTGCAGTTACTGCCCAAGTTGATACTACAGACCACAGATGCTATAGACACACACATTTGTACATGTGGAAAACGTTCCTGCAGCACACAACAGAGCCCATAAGGTACACAAGAGAAAAGTCCAGTACATGCCCCAACTAGCTGTGATGGGCACGGTGACACAGCTGTTTATGGATTTTAAAAAGTATACCCTATGACCATGATGACTTGGTGCATGGCAAAGATACCCTGCAAGGAGCTCTCTGGGTTGATGTATGCCCAGGCACTCCAGATGCCCTAAATCTTACTTCCTCCCTCCAACATTAATCCAATTAACCTGAAAGCATCCACATTGATTGGAGAATGACATTTCTGCCTCATTGCTTTTGTTGGTGACTACCACCATCACCATTTCTTGCTGAAGAGAAAATCATAGATCCTAACAGCCCCTTTGGAAGCACAATTTAATGGCAGTCCAGAGGACCAGTCAGAGGAGCCAGTGAGAGGAGAGTAAAAACACAGACACAAAGCTGGGGGCTTTCAAGCAGCTGCCCACAGCATTCTGTAGCATTCAAATCCAGTCACACATGAAAGAAACATGGTCTATCTTAAAGTACCCTGGATTTCTCTCTAGTAGCTTGCTACAACAGTAACAATACAAATTGCAAACGGGGAGGGGGCTTGGTCTCTGGGATTTTTAATTAACTGGTGGAATTGAAAAGATTATTGAAGATTTGGAATGTGGGCATCACTAGGCTGGAAAAACTGTCAGTCACCTTCCACCCACACTCCATACATTCCTGTGAAAATCCCCACCTTTCTCTGATTCAGCCTCTGTCATTCCCCTTTGTTTGCACTAACTTTCTTTCCTTCATTCTCCCTCCCTAACAGAAGCAAATTTCCTTTTCTTACTTCCATTTTTACAAGGTCATTTCCTGGAATTCAAAACGTCATTTGCTAAACAAAGACCAGTATTTCAACAATATTTAATATGATATGAGATGTTTCATACACTATACAGTCCATGGATCAAAATACAAACATTCTATATGTATCAGCTTTTTCTGTTTTTTTCAGTGTGTAACAGCAGTAAGAAAAAACAAACTTAGTTGGTAGAAGATTCTCCTGTTGAGTGAGAAAGACTACAGGAGATATTGAAAAAAGTTTTATAAAAAAAGTTTTATGGATATTCAGAGGCATGAAAAGGCTTGCATACAAGAAATAACTATGTAGACTCAACAGTCTGAAACAGAGATGATTAATAAAAGGTAACAAAAGAGCTACTGTACCTTGAGAGGTTCATAAAGACTGCATAATTATTGATAATTCATTATTTCTTCCAAAAAAAATTGTAACAAGGTTTATAAAAAATGCTCACCACTGAAAAGTAGTGCAAGCTCCCACAGAATGTAGTAGGTTATTCTTTATTTACATGGAGAAGTTAATCAGTATAGATGTAACAAAACCTCTTCTGAAAGAGATATTGTACTTCGTGAACTCATTGAATAATTTTTTTTTTCTGGAATAAAGCATAGACATTCTAGTTCAGTCACTCCCCTAAGTTTTCTTTCAGAATGATGAAATGTGTAAGAGTAAGAGATTCCTTGGTGAATTTAATTCCCATCCTCTCAGCTCTTGATGCTGCTAATCAGATCTAAGGTGAATGGCATTTTAATAAGATTTTTGAATTCCAGTTTTTGTACCTTTAGAGTACATTAAATGTCCCAGAAAAGATGCTCTCAGATATGCTACAAAGGGGTTTATCTCAATATTTTTCCTCCTAAAAACTAGTTAGTTCAAGCACTGGCTGAATAAAAGTGGATTTAAGTACTGCTAGAAAACCATGAGTAATTATGGACAATAATTTTTGCTCATTCTGTACAATTCATCTGGGAGTGTCATAAAGGAAAGTGTTAAGGTTTCCAAGGCAGTAGGGTAGCATTTGTATTTTGTATGATTACATTGCTATTTAATTGAGTTGGTAAAACTCCAAGACTTTACAATATTCCCATTTTGCCTACACTCATGTGTACTATAGCTGCTTAGGAAGGTATCACGTATTGTTGTTAGAACACAAATATAGTCCTTATATAATTAAAGTGTCTCTTCAGAGTAACTTCTAAAGTAAATAGTAGGAGCTACAGAAATGTAACAACACACACACAACCCCATGTGTACAAAAGGACCAATATATACAGACAGATTTACTACATAAATATACAGCAACAGATCATTTCATCTTTATGCAAATTTGTTAGAATAACAAGGACAGTAATTATTGATTAAAAGTCAAAAGAAATAATGAAAACCATAACAAACAGATTATTAATAGTAAGTGTCCCACTTTTTGGTCTATTTTAAATTATATCAAGATTTTTTCATATTTAAGGTTTATATATCAACTATACAGAAAGGATTCCTACCCTCAGTATAAAATCAGGCATTTACTCTATAACGTGTCACAGTCTTTCTTTTGAAGCATGAATCAACCTTTCCCATCACTTGCAAATAATAAATAATTCAGTAAAACAAGACTGGATTAAAGAAGGAGACTGAAATTCCTCTACTCCCAGGCACAGTAAATCCATAAGAAACAGACATTCCATGTACTAATGCAGAGACAGAATCACCAGCATTGCAAAGAGTTGCCTGACTGTAGCATCCACCTCAGCTCCCCACAGCAATACTGCCCAGAGTGACCCTGTTAATTCCCACCTGAACCAAACTGTCCCACAACGAAACCTCTCCACGCCTCTGGCAGGAAAAGTCTTCTCAAGTTCCACACGGGGATTTGTGGAACAGATAAAACCATTCCAAAGTGTAACTCTCCAAAACATTTTAATACACAGCATTTTAAGTTCCCCTTGTAGCAAAAATATCTTCACACAATGTCTGAATTTTCCACTTTGAGTGAGCACATGCAAATCTGCTGAGAATGGACTAAAGCCCAACCAGCACCTCATGCATCACTCCCTCAAGTGGCAAGTGCCAGACAAACAGATATGACAATTAAAATGCGTCTAAAATCACATCAAGAGAAACAGCTTTGTGTTTTCATTAAGCTATTAATTCTTTTAAATATCTCAGTATGCATCCCATGTTACATTATTCTAAACTACGGAATTCCAGACCCTTGCTGTTGTTGTTCAATAACATTATAATGAATGAAGAATATTAAGTTTATGAAGATGTCAATTAAAGAATAAAAAAAATAATTCTCTTGGTTTGGGTTGGTTTTTTTTTCCAAGTGTGTCACACTTGAATACATATAATTGGAGTTAACAAAATATCTGCTGCTGGGGTGGAAAGGAGGGAGAATGTCTTTCCATTCAGGAGGTACGGAAGCCACAGTATGTTTACTTGGGGATTGGCCTGTGTTTTGCCATAAATCTCTTGTTCTGTTTCTTTACTGTCTGGGGATTTTGAAGCTGCTCAGCAGATTTTTAGGTAGTTAATCTGCAGCTCTAACCCAAAGTGTATGTAATGAATAGTTCTTTGATTGAAGGAACCAGTGAGTCAATTACTCCACTGATTTCTGAATTACAGCTTTAAGGGAGCCACACAGGCAAAATCCAGATAATCTAAAAACAAATAATGGTGGCTAACCATTACCTAGACAATTCATATTCATACAAAATGTTCTGATTTTGTACAGGTATTGCATGCAGTATACTTAGTTTGAGGCCTAGTTTTTCTAATTTTGTTTAATCTAAACAGGCACATCCTACAGTTTTTGAAAGTAAATCATCAATAAAAAAAAAACTTGAACTAATATTTTCTGGCTTCCTGAGCACTCTGTTTGAAGAGCCACATTCTAAAGAAACATTGGCCAATATTAAGTCTCCGCAGAAATCCATGGTAAAATTTGAGTTTAAAAAAAACAATCTAATTAAATCTGAATCCTTAAAGCATATTACTGTGGAGGTATATTTTTTTTTTAGAGAGTAAGAAAAACAATCCACAAATAACAGCAAATCTGCCCTGAAGCTTCAGCATTAAATGCCACTAGTCCATAGGGAAATAACTCTATAGAATAATAAAATTATGAACATAATTAATGTATGTGATTATATGCTCAAATACTGCATATAATATTTACTTTGAAAACTGACAGACTCCCTAATTCAGTATCACCATACTGTTAGCACAGCAATAAAAACTACAGTGACTACAATTACCAACCTTTGTGTACAAGATAGTCTAGCTTCTTGCAATTAAAATGAATTATTTTAGGGTATGAGAATCATTTAAACTAATTTAAACTTACAAACCTCTGCTAGGTCTCTGAGACTTAGAGAACAAGCATTTGACCAAAGGACTGCAAACAATTGCCAGATTCCAGGGACTTTAGTAGGCAGCAAACAATAACTCAGATTGTTACAGAATTCAGGTGGAAATTAACAGGATTAAATAAATTTTGAAATATTATGTAATTAGAATTAAGAATTAAAAATTCTCTCCTTTTGTGTAAACTTCTCCTTCTGAGAGAATATATTTGTGTTCCAGTTAATAAGTCTAAAGGCAAAAGAGATTGTCATCCATTCTAACAGCAAGATAACTGTCACACAATATACAATTACTGAAAGTAAACCCTTTTTTCCCCCTCCTTTGTGGTCTCATTCAAAAGGATGTGAGAGAAAAAAAGAAATTCCACAGGAGACAACAGGAATCATTGAGTTCCAGCTTGTCAGATGACCTGTGTCCAATGTGTATTGCCACATGCCCATCAATAAACTCTCCCTTCATTCATGTAACTTAAAGACCTTTCTAATTAATCAGCAAGTATGACAAATATAATAGGTACATTGCATTCATAGGGAGGGAAGCAAACATACAGTTAAAATCCAATACTGTGACAAACTAAAGAAAATATTTATGGCATCAACCTTTTGAGTAAATGGCTAATAATTATTTTTTTCCACCACTAAAGCTCCTACCTAAAGCATTGCTAGTGGCAGCAGAAACTACTGCAAGAAAGGCCTGGAATACGTGCAAGAGAGCTGCTACAAGGCAGACTTTTTATCAGTCCTCCTGTTAAAATCCATGCCAGTATTAACCATTGGGTTTAGCCTTCATGCTTCCCCACATTACATTTGGTGCTCCTTCTGTCTCTGCATGAACGATTAAATTGCCCTAGTTGAATCCCTCACCAAAAAATAACAAAAGGGCACAGAAAGGCTATAACTACATTTTCAAAAACCAGTTGCTGCTGCAAGAGTAGAAGCCAAACTTGGGGTGACTGCCAGCTGTGAGCATTGCCTTTGGAAGCCTTGGGCAGCCTCTCCCCAGTACAGCATCCCTCCAGCTCTTGGACTTTCTACCAGCACTGGGCTTGTGGCTGCACAGCTCCAGGATCCAGGTCTCAAAAGTTTCCTTGATCTCAGCCTTTACCACTGCTCCAAGTAACTGTTTCTGTTGGGCTCTAGCCTACAGATTTTTGAAGTTCTCAAACATCATTCTGTGTAAAGAGTATTAAATACAGTCTTAATAGTGTAATTAAAAAATATACTTTGTGTATATTTTTTTTAACAACTCATACTGCAGGGCTCAGATATTAATTTTACAGGTATGTGATATACCTGTCACTGATTTCACTAGCACAGGACTTTGTCAGGTGCTAAAAAAAGCATTGTATGTGTTGTATTTGCTAAGCAAAACAGGATACAAGACCTGTGGCTTCATTTACCAAAAAAAGTTACAACTGTGTTAAAAGCTTTTCCAAAAGGATGGTTATGCAATAGAAATATATGCTCACTAAGAAGGCCACTTATCCATGATTTTTTTAAACAAAAAATTAAACACCAGATGGCTTTAGGTTTGAAAGACAAAACACTTTTTTTAATCACACACTCAAGGATCACAGACCACATCAGTGAGACCAACAGGTTTGTCCTTCTGAAACTGTTACTTTCCTAAACTGTTTGTTGTGAGAACATGCAGACAATGCATTAGCTCTGCTGGATAAAACACAATGGCTATTAAAAAACAAAAGCAAACCTGAAAAATGCAACATATTTTTCACTATCATACTTGAATGACTGCTCCCCATGCTTTTTATTAGGAAAATTCAAAGATGCCAGTAACCTTACAGCTGGTGACTGTAACAGCAGAGGGTAGCAAGACAGAAATAATGAATGCCTCCTTGTTAAGCAGTGTTGTTTGTCCTGTTCTAAGAGAGATCTGCCAAGAACTTTTCATGCAAAGCTTATTTTTCTGGGATCTGTAACTTGGCGGGAAAAAAATTCCAACATGATATCCAGTTCAAAAGAATTCAGATTACAGGTTTTAAAATATATTTTTGAGCTTTGGAATAAATTAAATTTACACTAAATAATGTAAGCACTTTAGCACTACATGTATTTTTTAGTTACTTTATTGAAAGAAAATTTGTAGCTATCAAGTTTGCACCCCAGATCATTTTATGTTTTCTAACTCTTGGATATTAAATAAGTCTGAAGTACTGCAGTGTGAAAGGAGACTTTGTGCTGTATGGTCAAGACTTCACTGACGTGTATTTTCTTTTTAAGGAAGACTGTATGAAATACATATGAAACACTCCTTATTCTATCTGCCAAACAATTCAATGGAATAAATCTGTGCTAATCCTTAATACAACTCAGCTGACCTGGGTATAATGCCAGGTTGTGAAAAAAAACTGTCTCTTTAACATTTAGCACAGAATTTCAAATAGAAATTATGTCAGGTTGTTTTTGTTTTGTTTTTAAACAAATGATTCAAAGCTTTGAAACACACAAAAATCCAATTTCAGTGTACCCATTTCTTTTTTGCCTCTTGACCCATTACAACCAGATCATTTTGTAGAATTCCTGGCCAAAGTAATATTCTTTCCTGTGGCAACTAGCAAGATATACAGAAATTAGATTTCAGGCACAAAACAGATTTCAGCCCAAGCTAAGGAAGCTTTCTATCAGGTAATAGCCAGGTGTCAAGGAACATGAAGGCTGCAATAGTTGCTCAAGTAGTGGAGATGAAGTGGTGGCTTAGGCTTACACCTATCAGGAATAAACCTCCTAGCAATTCAAAACTGAAGGAGATAATCAAAACATAAAAATATCATCTATATCAATAAATCATAAACTTTTCTTAATATATACAGTGAGGTCATGTCAAAGGAAACTCTGGAAGGAACAGGGCCAGAAAAAAACCCAAAAGACAGAGTATCATAAAGTTTCTGCTGATTTTCCTGACTAACTTGGGTTTACCCCCCTAGATCACATTATCCCCCAAAATATCTCTACCTACCTTACAGTTCAAGACAAATCAAAACTATGGAAGTCTATGGAACAACAGTTCCTTTAAGATTATTTGCAATTCAGCTAACATGCTGGGTGTATAAAGACATTACCATTCTTGGAGAGTTTGCATGAACTGGAACTTGGAGCAAAAAGGCAAGGTTGCCAAAAGGCTTCTGTCTTACTGACACTGTCTGCTCTGCAAGCAGCCACAAAGGGAGGCAGTGGTTACAAGAGGGTGTTGGCCCTGGGAAGAATGACATGTCATCCTTTAATAATTAAAGAGCCAGCAGAAGCACAGACACACCATCTCCATTCAGATGGTTCCTAATCTTCTGTTGATACACAAGGAACCTGTTCTCTACCAGCAGTGAGGATATTTCTGTGGGACTGGGTTCTCTTAAATAACAAAACCAGAGCAATGTAGTAATCAAAGCCTTTTTTTGTTACCCTTTGCCTAGTCTTACAATGTCTAAAACTTGTATTATTCTCACTCTGAACTAAAATGGTTCAACAGTTTGTTCAGCATTTGCACCATGGTATCCTTGCCTCTGACTAGAAAACCTATGACATGCTACAACAGAAATAGCATGTCGTTTGAGCTTTTTCTCTTTTACTACTGAACTAGTCCATCTCCAGTTCATCTCTTTAACCAAAAAAGTCAAGTAGTATTACTAATTACACTAGTACAATACCACTTAAGACCTTGGTGGTAAAAGAGAATAAAGCATTGCTGAACGCCCTTCTACTTTGAACATGCTTTCCTACTGAGACTCTTTTTGCTTCCCCAACACTTTTGGTGACCACGACTTACTGCTTTTCCCACCTCTGAAAGTGCAGACTACCGGCTGCAACAGACACTTTCAAGTACCCTATTTCAACAGTTACCCAATGCATAGCAAAATACTCACTCATCTGAACAAGCTGGATCTCTATCACACACTGGCACATTGCACTGAAATCTGTTCTGATGCCCTACATCCTCCAATCTGGCAAGTGCTTCATTTCTGTTAAGAACAAATAAAAAAAGGAGGAAAGATTTTGACACAAACAGAGACGTGCCAGAACAAAGGGAATAGGTATAAACCCCAGCAAGTCTCCCTCCAGTTACTTTTGTTGTTTCATGGAATGATCCCCTTGATTCAACATAGTGCCTGCTAGCATCTTCTCCCCCAGGCTGATTCTCT
This sequence comes from Oenanthe melanoleuca, assembly GCF_029582105.1. Lineage (NCBI taxonomy): Eukaryota > Metazoa > Chordata > Aves > Passeriformes > Muscicapidae > Oenanthe > Oenanthe melanoleuca. The sequence goes on from NC_079342.1 coordinate 6,805,632, forward strand.
ACTCCTTTAGTAAATTATCATTCATAAGAACTGAACTATGGCTGTCAAAACAAACCCTGGACTATGGGGGACTTTCTGACTATGCTGAAATGGGAGTCCCAGGGGTTTCAGGCAGCTTCCAGGGCAGTGGCCATCACAACTGGGGCTCACAAATGCCCTGAGCAGCAAGGTCAGGGCCTCCTTCCTTCATCCTTATTCAACTACACTGGTGATCAAGGAGAAAGTCTGTTTCCAACACCCATGAAGATGATGGATGTTTCTCTTGTTTGTGCCAACAAGTGGAACCTGACTGCTCCCTGCCCAGGTGAGATAGCAGAGATAACACTCCAGGCTTTAACGGAGCCATGTATATTATACAGCAAGAATACCACAGGAGGACAGAATAACCAGAGAGATGTGTCAACTTTTGTACTTGATTTCTCTTTTGAAACTTTCTACAAGAAAGAAACCACTCAGGGTTTCTTTCTTCAAGTACAGAAACTGCATGACACCTTTAATCCAAAAAACCAATTACATACACACTTATATTTAATCATGTCTGTAGCATCAGTGATTTCAAATGGGAGCAACACATAAGATTAACCTAAACTTAAAAAAAAATCTCATTGGAGCCAAGATTTTATTGCTAAATATATATACACACATTTGGTTTAAGGCTAGTATTAAAATAATTGTTGTTCTTTCCATGTTTCTAATATATATTAAAATTGGAGGAGTATTTAAATCAAATTGTTCTGTACATGCTTGAAACATCCCATGCATTTTTCCTATCTTGAACATGTTTTCAAATGAATCATAAGGCAAACACCCTGTAAAGCGACTCAGAAAGTATTACAAACAAATTAAGTTGTTCCAAAAGAGAATTAAATGTAACAGAGTTCTATACACTCAGGTTTTGATGACCTTACTACACACACATAAATGGTTACAATGAAAATCTTTGATATACACTTTCCACAGCCGATTTTTAAACAGTTACCAGCTATGTACACCTGCTCCCTAAAGTAATTTAAAAAAAAAAAAAATCCTCAATAACATGAAATTTCTCAGTAATTTAAGAGAAATGGAAACTTCCTAAAAATATCAGTGAAAATTTGGATTATGATATTTCAAAAATATATTAAAAAAAAAACCAAACCAACAAACAAAAAAACCTTCATTGGATAGTTTCTATGCTATTCCCTTGCTACATTAGGTCAAAGCCAGGTTGAGGAAATTAAACCAGTAGCATCCAAGTAAGAAGAAATTACTGTTAGGTGCCACACTTAATTCTCATTGAGCAGCTTTTTGGTTGTGTAGATTTAAGTAGCAGTAGTGAGCTAAAGTAGCTCTTTCTCCAATTTTTCTTTCTTTTAGTTTCAAAAATCACAGATGATTCAAGTAAAATGTCATACAAACCTTTATTTTCCCTTTGGCTCATGACTGCTAGAATGTATAAAGTTGGTAAACATTTCTTCCCTCATTACTTTCTGATTACAAATTAATGGAAGAATTATTAAGAAAAGACAGTAATTATGTAACTGTTCTACTTTTGCATCATCCTGAAACAGGAAGAACACATTCCCTTCCAAAATCATGCTCTGAGAAAACTCCAAGCTTGCAGAGACTACATATATACATGTTAGTAATAATGGAAAAGAACTTCTATCATTCAGACAATCATTCACTTGATTATCATGGAATAGCCTGGTTGGATGAGACCTTAAAGATCCCCTCGTTTTAAGAAAACTGTTTTTAAGAGCTGCCAGCTTCTTTGTCCCTAGGGACAGTTTCCCAGGGAATCTCATTAATCAACTTCTAAACAACTGGAAGTTTGTTCTTTCAAAGTTCAGGGTCCTGACTTAGCTCCTTGCCAGGCTCACAATCCTTACAAATTCCACCAGGGAGTGGTCAATGCAGACTGCCACCAATCTTAATCTCTCTAATCTTAACCACCAACCTCATCTGCACTGGTAAGCACCAGCTCCCATAATATTTCTCTTCTGGCTGGTTCACTGAATGCCTGGACCTGGAAAATGTCTCTACACACCCCAGGAGTCTCCTAGATTGCTTATAGCCAGCTGGATTGCTATTTAAAAATAGAATTTCTTAACTCTTACAGTTTTATCATTACCCATAAAGAAATATATTTAATAAATATGGTTTAAGAGGCTGGAATACCAATAATTTCATTTCATGTGTCATCCTTAGGCTGTAATAACCTCACACAATGATTTACAGATTACCTGTTTGACCTCACAAATATAACACAAAACCTGCTGAAGTCAACAAGCACATTCCTCAGGGATCCCACTTGGGACAGGACTGGTTCTTGGTTTGTAATTGACAGCCTGACAGCACCACATCAAGTTGTGCATGCAGCCTCACTGATGAGGTTACAGGCCACAGGGTGCACCCCTCCCCTCAGCCAAACTACTTCTATCATGACTGATACCCTCTAAGCTCAGGAAAACAGATGGGATCATCTTAATTAGGCAAATTTGATAACAGCCATTAAAGATAATATGCCCGCAGTGTTATTCCAAGTCTGCTTCCAACTTCAAAACTGAAGAATTACTCAGCAGTATAGTTGCTGTGAACTGCTATGTTTGTGGATTTGCCCTAATACAACCAGCTAATCTGAAGTGGGAATGTTTTTACTATCCTCCATAGGTAGCCTGATAAGCTGGCTAGGTTCACTAGCACTCAGTCTGGCTACAGACAGTGCCATTGCAAAAACAGTCATGGTATTTCTAATTTAAAACATTTCACTTTGCCTTTATAATCAAGTGTTGTGAAGTAAGAAACTATGCATGAAATGTTATTCCAGATTGAACACTGTAATCTAGTGCTAGCCTGAAATTAGTCTACTGGCTCCTAGTCTACACATAGCCTTTTCAGAAGGCAAGTGAATCTTGAAACAAGTGGAAAAATATGTATGAAATTGTTAGTCAGGACTCATTCCACTATCTCCCAAGGGTAGAACTATTAGCAACAACTGCCATGCACACCATTATTCACAGCTTCACAGCCATATTGGTTCCTGTTGCCTGACACTCACTACAGGCTTGGTACACCCACTGTGAAAATGGCCAGACACATGACAGTGAACAACCAGGCTTATGATGTAATCACAGGATAAAACTAGTCAAATGGGATTCTAATTTGGGGTAGAGGGAGGGGAGAGGAAGGGAGAAAGAAGGCAATAAAATAAAAATCTGTGAGATGCTTGTTTTAATGCTTTGTCTTTCTGCTTGGAATTAATGCTAAAGTATAAAACATTGTGCAGCAGAAAGACTGCATACAGGAAAGACTATCACTATTTAAAATATTTCAAGATGTATAAACAGGATCAGAGCAGAAAGGGACGACTCTTCATTCAGTTTTCCTGTTTATTTACTTTGAGCAATTATTTAATTTGAGCAATTAGAGCAGATTTTAATCATTTTCCATGTTGGCTGTTGATAGCTTTGACAATGCAATAAGCAAGATGATAGTTTGGCATGTTTGCAAAAGTAGAACTGGCACAGGAACTCCAGCAACCAGTGGTGATGTCTTCTTTTGCACTTATTTATATTAGATTTTATATTCATGCATTCACTTTTAAAAGCACTAAGCAAGTGAAACCCCACTTTGATTGCAGTTACCACAAGACAGCTTTTTTAGATTTTGTTTGGTCACTCTGAAACAGGTTTCATCAGCACAAATGCTTCACACACAAAAAATTCCATTATAGCTAAATAATGGCCCTACAGTTTTTCTAAGCATGTTTTTCCTATAGGCTGATCTAATTTGGAGGTATTTTCTCAATCATACAAGAAACAAATGGATTGGAATCTGGAACTTAGTTTTTTTTTTTTTCTTCTTAGCTCTAATAATTTGAGATTTTAAAGCTTATGAATTTCAGGTGCTTGTTATTAAATATGCAGGAAGAATTAAAATAATTTTCTACCAGCAGTGTAAAAAATAGTTAAAATAACATGAAGTGTCTAATGCAACTTATTTCCAAAGTATGCATAAAAAAAATTCAGGAAAATCTGCAAACATTAAGTGTTGAAAACTAAGCATATGGTCTTTCTTAATAGAGAACATTTTCCAAGTGCACCTATATGTTAATTTGGTATTATTATTACTATTTCTGCTGCAGAGAATCTGGGAATTTCAGTCCTTAGCCTGCTAAAGCAAGGATTTCTCAACTTCCTCCTCCCCTGCATTCTGCTGAGCACTGCCCACAGCAGCTCCTAGTTTTGTAGCTAGGTATGCACCACTTATGAGTGGTATGCATGACAGTTTCGGAATCCCATCCCACAGAGTGTATGGGGAATACTCAGCAACCATTTCTTCAAATGCTGACCTACACAACCCTTCATTTACTCATTACTAATAAATATAGAAACTGTAAAGTGCTCTTGCCTCATAATCATGATGTTTGTCTCACTGTGCACCTGAAGCGCTAGAAGCACACGTAGCCACACAGCAATGGGAAAATCTCCGTGCAGATCAATTCACGGTCCACTTGAAACACAAAGAAAGAACAGTCTGGGTGGAATATTATTTGAAATCTTACAATGTCATGCTTAGACTTCGTCTAATTATTCTTTAGGGGAAGAAGGGCAGACTTAGACATTACCCCAAACACATATATACAGATATACATATATATGCATACATACAATAACAATATACCCACAATAACCTACAACAGCCATTTGCTGCCAGAACGTGCCGATTCCTCCCCTCACCGCCGCGGGCCAGCCGGTGTCACCGAGCCCGGGCCGGGGGAGCAGAGCCTCCCGCCAGCCTCCCCTCACCGCCACGGCCGCGCCCTCGGACCCGCACTCGGGAGCCAGCCCATCCAGTCCTGTTTGAGTCACTCATCACGCAGTTACTGCTTCCTACCGTGACTAATGCTTCCCTTCACGCAGCCCACTGTTACACTGTTACAGTGCTTCTGTAAGCTCCCAAAACCAGCCCAGGTTCTTGTGAGCAACACGGGAGATGGTCTCCAGGGCAAATCGCACTCCTGCTGCCTTTAAAGTGATTGCGTGACCAGGCCCTGAACCATTTGAAGGCTTTGTCATTTTTCTATCCGAGTATTCTCAAAGTTATATATAGACCCCATTTAAAACAGGAGGGTCACATGCCCGAGGGGATGCTCAGCCCGCCTCCTGGGCAGCGCGCCGTGCTCCGGCCACCGCGGCCCGGCCCGCCGGGGCTGCTCCGCACCCAGCGGCTCCTCAGTCCCCCTCACAGACGAGACACGCAGGGTGATCCCGACCTTCCCCGACGGCCCGTCCGGCCACGCCGCGGAGAACGGCGACGGCGGGGCGGGTGGACCCGCGGCCGAGGGACACCGCCCTTTCCCAGGCTTTCCCAGCACCGCCGGCGCCCCCTGACCGCGGGAAATGCTCCCCCATCTCCCTCCCGCTGCCGCCGGGGCAAGGCCGGGCTGGGCTGGGCCGGGCCGGGCCGGGCCGGGCCAGGCGAGGCCTGGCCTGGCCGCGCTCCCGAGGCCGCCCCGCCCGAGGCCGGACCCACCTCGAGCGACCCCGCCTGACGCGGCGCCCGCAGCCCCCGTGGGAGGGGGCGGCCCGGCCTGGCCCGGCCCGGCCCTGCCTGGCGCTGCCCCTCGGGCTCCCGCCCCGCCCGGGCGGGGAGGCGCTGGCGGCACATGCGCAGCCGCCTTCGCCCGTCCAGTGCGGCAGCCGCGGGTGGAGAGCCGCAGCGGCATCGCCGAGCGGCGCGGGAGCGAGGCGCCGGTCGGGGGGCGCCGGGGCCGTGGGGCAGCGGCGAGGAGCCGGCTCTGCTCCCGGCCCTCAGAGGCCGCCGCCGGGGCGGTGCGGGGCCGTGCGGCGTTTCGGGGCCGGAGCCCGGCGTTTTGACATCCCGGCGCCGGGAAGGGCCGCGTCCCGGCCTGCGGCGGCTGCGGGGGCCCTGCCGGCGGCTCCCGCCCCGGGCCGGGGCACTGGCGGCCGCCTGGGGCCCGCAGCCCTGGCCGCAGGGTCTCCCCAGGGAACGCGGGGCCGGGGCCGCCGGGGGCATTTTTTCGGAGGCGGAGGGACGGCGGCGGGAGTGAATTGAGACAAAGAGCGAGGAGGAGGAGGAGGAGGAAGAAGAGGACACTCGGACGGCTACATTCCTGTGCAGAGAAAGGCGGGAGGCGGTGTTAGCCCTTTACGGACAGCTGGGTCCGGCGCTGCTCTCAGCTGCTGTCGGCGTATTTACAGCCGGCTCTCCCGGCCGTGGGAGGAGGAGGAGGACGGAGAAACAACCATGTAAGTTCCCAATTGCCGGGGGTCCTGTGAGAAGATGGGGGATGCCGTTGACGCCAAGGAGATGAGGAAGACTTTCATTGTTCCTGCCATCAAACCCTTTGACCATTATGATTTCTCCCGAGCGAAAATCGCCTGTAATCTGGCCTGGCTGGTGGCCAAAGCCTTTGGGACAGGTAGGTGGCGTCTCCTTCTTCCCTTTCTTTGATGCTGGTTCCTGCTTGGTTGCTTCTCTTCTGAGGACGTGCGAGCCATTCCCTAAGGAGCTGAGAAGGGGTGGGGGGAGATGTGTGGGAAATGCTTTTGGTCTTTTCCTTATCTTTAAGATCTCTTACCCCTTGTGGGGTTTGTTTGTTTTTCTTTTGTTTTTCCTTTATTGCACTTAGTCTTTGTCGAGTAGTCCCACTGTTTCCATCAGCAACTAAATTTTGTGTATTGTCGCTCATATTATTTTATTTGAGTGAATCGATCCCTGTAAATGATGTTTTATTTATTACTCGAGTCACACTTCTACGATGCGAAAAAAACCTAATAATGCACGTTTGTCTGTCATCTTCAAAATTTTCTTGATATTGCTTAGGAGCAGAATTGGGGGCTAGCAATGGGAATGGGTGCGTGCTCTTGGTTTTGACATGTGTGACAGTAGCCTGTAGCCATTTGAGTGGTTAAGCAATAAGAAGGGTTTCAGGAGAAGGAGCATTTAATGCCAGCTTTTGGTCTGCACTATACAGAAGGCTCTCCTTCTCTGTGAGTGTAAATGGAATCGATTTGTAATGCCTCCAAAAGGCATCAGTGCTCTGTCGTTGAAAACCTTGGACCTTGAGGAATACCAGACCTATTATTCTGTGCCTGAAATATTACTGGGCATTGAGAAATACCAGACTTGCAAAGGTCTTCTGGGGGAAGCATTATGAAAATGTACCAAGCTGGGGGATTTTTGTTTGGGTTTTAGTTGTTTGTTTTGGATTTTTGTTTGGTTTCTTTTTTTTTTTTTCCTTTCATTTTTTTTGAGGGGAGGGAGGGTTCTTTGCTTGTTGTTTGTGTGTTTTGGCTTTAGTATAGCTGTGGTATTGTAATAATTTGATTTTCTGTGGATTAATAAAATGGATTTTTTTGAAAGGTGAGGTAGATATCAACAATCATTACTTTTGCCTCTGTTTTTTGTAAAATAACAGGAAGAGGTTACTCCTTATGGAATGTTGCACCTTTTGCATTTAGGGGCAGGATGCTGTTATGTATTTAACCAGGGTTAGCCTGTATTTAGCATGTCTTTATGGGACATGCTTCTGGGAATTCATAGTATTTGATGTGATGCTTCCAAAAAGCCACTTCTGAAGTGCTTGAATCTACTGACATTTCAGTGAGTGCATCACTTTAAAAAGAAAGAAAATATCAAAGTATTGTTTCTATATAAAGATTTGTTGATAAAATCTACTTGCTTTTCTTTGTGAAATCTGAACAAGTAATATTTTGGTATATGGTTTTATTAGCTATGCAGGTGTAAGAGGTTAAAATAGTAGAGAAAATTCTTGGAAGTACTTAAGTCAACGTTTTCAGAGATCATTATAATTTTAGGCAGCTTGGTTCTATAGCATCTGCTCATGGGATTCTGAGTGTACAATGCTTGTGCAATTATATAACCCAGCCTTCTAACCTGAAAACTTTTTTCTACTGGAGTTGGACAGACTCTCATCCTATGGTTGAAATGTCTTGGTTTATACTGGTTGAGTTTCTATTGGATGTGTAAAGCCACTTGCAGGGCACTTTTCTGCTACTTTTTATAGAAAGTGTGATCCAAAACAAATTCCTTTACTCTTTATGACTGGGGTTGTTCTGAGATGCTCAAACGAAACACAATTAGAGGGAATAATTGCTCCATCTGCTCTCTAAACACTGCAGTAATGTAACAGTAGGAAGAGAGGTAAGCACACACATTTGTAGTGTTTCTGATCCCAGTTCTTCCACTAGGTTAATGTGACTAGGAACTTCAAAGATTACTTTGGTTGAAGTAAGGAAAGGCAGTATACAGGACTTAAATGTCTGCAGTACAAATGCTTCCTTTATACTTGGAGTGAAACAGAAGAACTGGCCTTCACCTTTTCCAAGAAGGAAGGAAGTTTGTGTTTGTTAAATTATTTTAGTTCTTGGGAATAGAACCACAGCCACAGTCATGTCTTCCAACTATTGCTATGTACATTTGTACAGAGGAAATACAAAGGATGATTAGTGTGTTTATGGGGGCCTCAATTTTTTTCTTTTTTATGCTTGAAATATTGAAGTTCCCTAAGCGTGCAGGAGAAGGTGAAGAGTTTTCCCCTACCACCTGTGAAACAAAGTAATGCAGTTCATTTTCTTTAAGGAAAAGCATAGGTTGTTACAATCGTGTATCCAGTAAAGAAATCAAAATCTCTTTATGCATCAATGGGGTACATCTTTCAGTGGATGGCTTTCACAGTCTTAAAACTCTATTTCAATACAGTCAGAGTTGTGGATACAGCTTTACTGCATGTTGTGAATTTGCTTTTGCAAAAAGACTTTGAAATAGGTACTGTTCATTGACATTAGTAATGACTTTTGGTGTTTCATTGATACCTGAGTCCAAAATCTGAGAGACAATTGTTTATTGCGATTGTGAGTTTGGCCTACAATGCAAGCAGGTCAAAAGAAGTTGTCCAATTAGTGAGGTGTCATAGGAGAGTAAGAATGTACTAACAGTCATGTTGAAGGCATCTCAGATGAAGAATTGTTTGTTTAAGAAATACTAATTGAAGAAGGAATTCGTATTTAAGTGTTGAGGGTGTGTAGGATTTTGTGCCTTAGTGTTTTGCTGCGAGACAATATATCAATGTTAGGACATGCCAGATTAAATGTTTTGTAATAACCAAATTGTTTAAATGACACAACTTGCAGTAACAGAAAGGGGGAAAATTAACAAGTGTGAAGTATGAAAGGGGGAAATGTTTGCCCTTAGAAATTAAATGTGCAAATACTTAATTTCAGCCTTGTCTCCCAATGCTGGCAGTTAACCATTTCAGTTAGAATTTCTTCCCAAAGAACTGGATGAACAGTACAGACACTATAGCCTTCAACTTAAAAGTATAATGGGACTTACTTCATAGGAATAAGTTGAAAAATGTCTTGATGTTGTGGTAGTCTGCGCACTCTTTATTTCTAAAGCAACAGAAGTAGGTTTCACTATTTTGGAATGTGAAGGTTTTGCCTTTTCAGTCTGCTATAGTAATAAAAAATGTGCCTGAAAATTTTGTTATCCATCCGTGCTCCTAAAGAAAGGCTGAGCTAAATATATATCATTCCTGACAGATGTTTGTTTAGCCTGTTTTTTGAAAATCTCTAATTATAGACTTTCTAGTATGTCTTCCAGTCAGTTTTTGCCTTATTTATTTTTAGATGTTTGAACAGAATCTTGATGTCTTTTGCTACATTGTTAAGCCATTACTTACTGTCTTCCTGGTGCTTTTGAGAATAGTGTGCACCTTAAGTTTTTGTAACACCTTTCGTATATAAAAGCAATGTCTGTTATATTGTTTAGAAAGAACAGACTTTTTTTCTTTTTTTGTAGGCCAAACTTTTTTGCTCTCTGTATTTATTAGGGGTTGGTTTGGGTGGTTTTCTGTTTGATTGGTTTTTCGTGTAATTTTTTCCTGTGGTTGGTTTACATGAGCTCTGTACTTAAATGTGGATCTATTTGTCCAGTGAAACCATTAACAGTACAAGGTAAATTTGAAAAATTACTTCATATTTCCAACCTATAATGCTCTGATTTATTCACTAAAATATGGTGTTTGCCATTTCTGCATCAGCCTAGAATTGTTGACTCATGCAGTCTGTGATTCACTGTAGCTCTGTATCTTTCTCTGCAGAGCTGCTGCCTACTCAGTTGTTCCCATCTTGTAATTGCACTGTTGTAGGTTCCTGCTTTGCAGCTCTACTTACATAACTGCATCCTATTTTCAAACCACTCCTTCCACTTGTCAAAATTATCTTGAATTATAATTTTGTCCTCCAAAGTGCTTTCAGTCCTTTTGTATCTTGGAATCACTTTTCTACAACCTTGTCTAGTGTGAAGAAAGATGTGAGTTGTTGAACCTGGAAGTACATGTTCTTCCCGTTTGGTTGGGGACATCTGAGTACTCTTGAGAAATGGTTTTTCAAACAGCTTTTCACCCAATTTTTAGTTACAAAAGTTAAGAGTATCTCTGTGTATGATTTTCAGAAAATTATGGGAACAGTTTTAAGTCAAGTTAAAGCTGTTGCTACTTTACTATCCATACAACATATTATTCTGCTACAGTAATACATTTAACTGGTTGACATGAGTTTTTTGTTGTTGTTGTTTTTTTTTCTTACAGGAATAAACTAAAAGCTAAATAAAAGCTGCATAAGTCTGAGCAATTGTCCTAAACATTATTGTGTTTTCTGAAGTCAACAAAATAGTCCATATACCTTTTAACATTAAATGTATTCTTTATAGGTGTTTGAGGCAATAGATTACAAATTGCATAATCTGTAACTAAATATTACCCCAGAAACTTAAAAATAGCTTTCTGCTGATGATTAATGTTTTCAGAATTCATATGTGGCTACTTACTGCTCTTTGCCCATGTTGCCAGTAGAACCATGAAGGGAGAAAATGAACATTGTGTATCTGACAGAAACAAGTTGTAGCTAAATATTCTCATCTGTTTTGTTGGGTGTTGCAGGCCAGAATACATTTTAATCTTTTTCTAGCAGACCTCATTTCTTCACTTGTATTCAGTCTGGCAGTAGCAAAACCTTGGAGAAGGGTTTGGATTGCAAAAACAAATAGTTGAGATTCTAGTGAGAAATTTCTTTTTTTTTAGATTCCATCATCTTTCTAAAATAGTTGCTGACAAATTGATAATTCAGTCAATCCTACTAAAATCAGTGGGTTAGACAAATCATCTACTGAGATGTTTTACTCGGAAGGTATTTGTATATCACTCCTTTCTGTAGAAAACATTTGTAATGTAGTTTGACTGTAGATCACTTTTTTTGAAGTAAATACATAAAATTATATGAGCTTCTGGATCTGTTAGGTTTGGCAGAGTCCTCTGAAGTTGTAGACTGTGCAGGTACAAATGTAAAGGAAGGTGATCAGTAGGGGACAGTTGCAGGATTGGCAGTAGACAATGCACCTCCTTGGGATATAGAACCTGTTCTTTCAATGACTCAATCCATGCCTTTTAGCCTGTTTGCCTTTACAATTCTAGGTGCTTGTCTGCAGAATGTAACAGACCTGACAAAGAGAGTGTAGCCAAACACTCACTGATTACAGGTGATGAGATGAAATCTCCCTATACCTGGTTTCTCTTTGTACTTTTTGACCACCATTGCAGTTACTGCTGCAGAAATAGTTTAAAATTTTCTCCTTCATCCTATGATTTAGGGTAATCTGTTGGGTTTCTTTAGTGACTCCATGTTTAGAAGTGGCTCTCATTCAAACTTGTATGCTGTTGATCACGAATGTGTCACTTTTTCAATAAGATGTTATGCAATTTCCATTCTACAGCTAGTACAACTGGATACAATTCCTCTCCTGAAATTAGTAACTTTTATTACTTGCTCTGCTAAACCCAGAGCTCTGAATGATCATTTTTGCTGAGAGTGAAAAACTCTCAAGACTTCATAAGAAAAGTAGAGTTCTTCCTCCACCCCCTTACTTTTTATTTTGTGCAGTTGGACAGTACATTACTACTGCATCAGATGGTAATAATAAACATTTCTGCTACAGAGGTGAGATGCAGTGTTTGAAATCTATTTGCCAGATGTAAGATTTGTATAGTTCTAGCTGTTTCCTACACATTTTCTTGTATGCAGTTAAAAGCAGTCTTACACTAAGAGAACCTGTAAGCCAGACACCAAAGAAGATGTGTCCATTCACATATATCTACTTGTGGCTGGCAAAAAGTTTTCTTTGGCTTAATAAAGCCTAATAAGTTAAAAAAATGTTTATCTCTAATTTTCTGAAGCTTTTTCCATGCTACATAGGATACTTAAATCATAACTTGTCTATAATAGTCATCAAGGTGCTAGCTGGGTGAGATAGGATTATAATTATACTATTATCTTTTCATTTCTCATAACTTGCCTCTCTCAAAAAATAAGTTCTGAAGGCATTTATGTTAATGAAAATTGATCCCCTTATTGGCAGTGTTAATTCTAAGTCATTCCTTTGTTTATTAAAACCTGAATCAATACACAGGTTTTAGTAAATTAGATGCTAATCTTCCCATTTTAATAAGAAATGCCAGTACCAGACACATTCTGTAGGTTTTGTGAGGAGCTACTGAAGGCAGAATATTGGATGGAATACATACTTAGTGTGACAATTAATAGAGCATTTCTTACATGACTTTCAGTGCTCAAAGAACAACTGAAGTCTGGTTAGGCTATGAAAGTAGAACCGTTGCATGTTTTTTCCTTAAATATTTTGGAGTTTGTTTGTTTGGTGTGTTTGTTTTTGGATTGTGGGGTTTTTTAGTGTTTGTTTGGCTTTTTGTTTGGTTTGGGTTTTTTGTTTGTTTGCTTCCTTTTTTTGAATGAGGAATCCTTTTTAGGTGCTGAACAGCTGTTGAAGCAGTAGATAATGATCTATTTTTGTGGCATCTAGAGGCAGGAGGGTAGGATCTGTTTGTTCATAGTATTTCTGTGATGGTAAATTCAAGAATCTCTTGAGTTCATCTTATCGAGATGGACAAAGTTAAGAATGGTTATCCTGGAGCTGAGTGTGCCATAAATTGAGTGTTGGCCTTTCAGATACTTGTCTCTTGACAGAAGTACACCTACAGCCTGCTAGCCAACAGCAATGGAAGTGGCAGACTGATTCAACAAACCAAAAAGTAAAAATTATTTTGTAATCTCTACTCTCTCATTTTGTTTTTCACTTCCTGACTGAAGTCTTATTTCTTGATGGTATCTCCAAAATAAAATAGTAAATTGAAATGTCTTCCTCTTCTATTGAGTCCACTTATAAAATTCATCAGAAGTTAAATAGTATAATTTTGTCTTCTCTGACCCATTTTCAATTCTTGGATTCTTCTGTGCTATCTCTGCTGTCTTGTGCCCAGATTGTAAATGTGGCACCAGAATTCTTGTTGGCAGTGGGAGTCTGAATGAGGTAACTTGACACGATTACTTCATGGCAAAAGCATACCTTTGCTGACCTGCAGAAAACTGTCGAGTCCATTAAGATTTGGCATGCATTCATCTACTGGTTGTAGAAAGGAAGTGGTTAAAGGTACTAGAATTTTCATTAAATAATTCTGTATTATACCTCAATCTTCTACAAATATTTTTTTCTTCTTAATGTCTTTGTGCATTGACGTCAGTAACCTGTAATGAGCAAGTTTTTTGACTGAGGCTTAATGTGGCCTTATGGCTCCCAAAAATGACGGCATCATTTAATTGGAAAGCCCATGGCAAAATATTTTAACTTGTTTATATTGTCCTCAGGAATTAAAAACAAAACAAAACAAAGAAACAAACAACATGGAGACCTTGTTGACAAAGATTTCTAAGCTTTTGGACATTCTTAAGGCAAACATTCATAAACCTGAAATTGTTCACTGATATAAACTTGAAAAACTTAATAATTGTGTAAGGGATTGTATTCATCTGTGTGGAAGCATGGAAACTTTACCAAAAAAAAGCAATTTGTTTTTAAAGAAAACATAAACTTTTCACATTTGTACTGTCTTCCAAGGAGTAATTCATACCTATTTAAGTGGAGAGGTTTTTTCATAAAGCAACTTTTAAAGATAAATTCTGTAGTGCTATGCGTGAATTAATTTTAAACCATTCCTTTCCTTTAAAATGGTCTATTTAAATGGAAAATTACGTTGCATTTCTATCTCACAGTGGGGAGTGTTCTGGTTTTGTCTGCAAAAGAGTGAGTTGTGTTCCTGATAGCTGGTGCAGTGCTGTGTTTGGATTCAGTGTGAGTGCACTGTTGATAACACACTGGTGTTTAGTTGTTTCTCAGTGGTGCTTTCTATAAGCCAAGGACATCTCTGTGCCTCGTGCCACCAGGACATGCAGGAGCAGCAGTGAGGGAGCGTGGCCAGGACAGCTGAGCTGAGCTGGCCACAGGGCCACTGCAACCCATGGCTGCTGTGTTCAGGAGTAACTGAGGGAGTTGGCCAGGAAGGGCTGATCACTGCTTGGGAATGGGTTCTCTCTCTCTTTCCCTTTCATTGTTATTATTGTTAGAATATTTTACTTTATTTCAAATATGAAGCTGTTTTTATCTCAGCCTGTGAGATCTACCTTTTTCTAGCTCTTCTTCCCGTCCTCTCATCCCAGCAGGGAGAGTGGGGTAAAGAGCAAGAAGCTGGGCAATTTAGTTGGGGCTGGGGTTAAACCAAAACAGGGAGCCATAATAATTCTGTGTTGGCTTTAAAGCTTTGAATAAGCTCTTAATTTTATTTTATTTTTTTACCTAAAAAGAGCGTCTGCAGGACTTTTGATTCCTTGATCATTTATGAAAAATTACCTCAGGATATCTTGTTTTTTTGAGTTAGCCTGATGGTTAAATTTGAGTTGCAATTTTGGGCTAATGGGCTTATTTCTGTTTTCTTTTCTCTGTGTCTTGAACTTGCCCATTAGCTTCATTTATTCTCTTCATAGTACAATATTTACACATTTCAAAATGTCATAAGGATTTCCAGAGCTGTGGTCCTGCTCACAATTCTAGGAAAAAATAGGGTGGTCATCTAGTTCAGCCTCCTTCTCCAGGAAGGGTCAGCCTCAGAGTTAGAAGAGGTTTCTCAGTGCCTCGTCAATAGTTTTGGAAGTCCCTGTGGACTGGCAATTTCACAGCTGGATCCCCAGGCAACCTGTGCCTATGCTCTGGTGGTCTCTCTTGAAAAACTTTTTCATTGCATCAGCCTGAGACCACTGCCTTTTATCTAAGTCCATGTTTCTAAAACCTGTTGGTGCTGGAAGAGTGCAGATGGATCCTCCCTTCACCCTCTCTCCAGCACTGCCCCCAGTATGGGGGTCTCCTCTGCATTTCATGTGCTCATCTGGCTGCGCTTCTTGTCCCCAGCACTCCCCCTGACACAATAACCAAGGATTTCAAGGTCACATGTACTTTATGGCAATATGTGCTACAAGGTATTTCTTTTAAAACGGGTCATTTATCTCAGAGTTAAGTCTTGAAAGATTCTTCTTTGTCAGCTGGGCAAAGGAAGGACTGGTAAAATGAACTCATAGGGGATCAGTGTTAAGGTTCTTCTCTGCCTAGCAGAGCCTGTTTAACAATCTCTAGTTCTGACAGAATTGTTAATAAAGGCTATTGACCCTGCTGGTTGTTCTGGTAATCTGCTGAGAACTGGATGGAGCCTTGAAATTCCCTGCCACTGGACTCCAGAGGCAGCACATGCCAATTCTGGAAGGACTTATACTCTGAGATGGCTTTCTCTGTCTGTTACCTATCTGCTGTGGGGCTTTTTGTTGTCTTTTTGAACTCTAATGTGAGAACACAACTTGAACCTTCTATCAAGAGCTATTCTGATATCAAACAGTTTAATACATGTTATGAAGTGGGAGAAAGTGCTGTGTTTCTGCCTGTGCAGAGGAAACTCTGACAGGAATTTTTGTAGAGCATTCTGATCTTGTTGCACCAGAGATTCCTTGTTTTTATGCTTTCACATTTTTTATACGTTCAGAATATGCCTATAGCCACAGCTTCTCTTCCTAGCCCTTTGTTTCCATATTCTATTTTTCTGGCTTTATTTTTATGAAGATCAGTAAGTTTCTTTTCCAGGTTTATTTTTGTGTACACCAATGAAGTAAAAGAAATGGCATACATGTCATTTTGTCTTTTTCTGTATTTTTAGAAGCGGAACTAAGCTTTATAAATAATTCTATTTGCCTTTGCTAGTCATCATGTTGATTTTTTGTTGTTGTTGTTTTTAACTGTATTGAGTTTTTAATTACTAAGTCGCAGCAGCGGATGCCATTCTTTCATGATAAATGCATTTATTGCATCTTATCACTTTAGGGTGTGCTTCAGTGATACAGAAGATGAGAATTAACAGGTGTTGGGTTTGTTATTTACTGGCTTGAGATTTCACTTCTGGGTCAAATTTTCGGACTTGAAATCTGTCATTGTCTTCAGTGGATCTGAACCACAGAGTGTGTGACTTTGTGTAGCTAGGTACTCCTGCCTTAAGGAGGTTGTTTTTTTCATGTAGGAATGAGGTTCTTGAAAGTCTTTTATGAAATTACAAATGGTTTTCTGTTCTTCCCTGCTTCCCCCCCATCCCCATTGAAAATCTCATCTGCTTCAAAACAGGGATGTGTGGATTTTGGTTTGGGTTTTATTTGGTTGGTTGGGTTGGGTTTTTGTTGTGGGCTTTTTTCTGTTTCTCCAAAAGCAAGATCTGCTGCGTGTGCATTGTGCGTTGTGAGATATTTGCAAAAAAAAAAGTTTTCTAATCCTCTCTAGCTTGAAGAAATAGCATAAAGATGCTTTAAGAGTTGGCATTTGGTATTGTAGAGGATAAAATCCTGATGAGAATTGAGCTCCTGGTACTGGAGCTAGATCATTAGGGACTTCAAAAATAACAAGTTTAGTATTTAAATAGACCGTGTGTGGACAAATAGGGAAATGAAAGATGGTCAGGTAGAATTGATATAGATGTAAACAATACCTGGGGAAGCAGGTATCTAGCAGTGCTGAGATCCTCAATTAGAAGTGCTTTTTGTTGGACTGGATGAGTCTGGATCTTATAGTCAGTAGGTGAAGTTGGAAAGTGGAAGGGAAGATGGAAATGTCTCCTGACACTGGTAGATATTTTTGTTAGCAATTTTATTGTCATCTTGTAAAAAAGTAGGGCTGTTAGGCATTAGATTAGTGTTTTAAAGGGCAGAGTGTTTGTGCTGATGGTATATGTTGATCTGTATTCTAAAGCAGAACTGTGAGTTTTCTTGCCAAATTTAGGCTCATGGTTTAAGCAAATTACAAACTATGCTTCTCTTTCCCTTGATACTCTAAATTGACAAAAGAAGCAGCAATATCTTACCCTTTCCTACTATCCTTCTGGCATTTAAAGCATGTGTTAATATTTCTTTCAGTTTTTGCACTCTCTAAAACATATCTTCCTCTCTAAAACATATCTTCCCTCACAGCTAGAAGGCAGCTGGCACCTTCCAAAGCCCATGATGGAAGCACACGAACTGCAATAGAATATGCATGAGGAGAAAGATAATCTGTCATTATCTTGTGATGGCATGTTCTGTTTTTTCTCTCTCTTCTCCTGCTCCACCCTTACTGGGCTGTTTACTCCAGACTGATTCAAACCTTGATTGTTTGGCCATTTTTCCAGCTGAAGGCAAAGGGAATAGCAACTTAGAGTTGCATCACTGCTTTCCTACACACTTATTTTTTCTTCTAGCAATTAAATAGGCTTTTTGCATTTGGACTCAGGAAAAGAATCACATGCTCTTTATCCCCTAAATGTTGTTGGCTTAACTAATTTTACAACAATAGACAATGAAATTCTTCCAGGAGGAAAATGAAGCATCTTGTAGCGTGTATGCCTGAAAATCTGAAAGTTATTTTCCACTTGACTCATGATTTAGTTTAATTTGATCTAGTACCATTTTTAATTAATTTATAATTATTACTTTTGTGGTAGACAATTATAAATATAATCTGCTGTATTTTGTTATGTACATTATTTGAAAAATTGTTGGATTGTCTTGGAATGCTAATTTTGGAGTTAAGATCTCAGCATAGATTTGAAAAAATCTTGCATAGCTTTCTCTGGGTGCTAAGCCAGCTCACTGAAAAAGGAGGAAAACCACAATTTCAAGGGAAGTCAGTAACACAACAAGGCCAATAAGAACTCAGTATTTTGTCAGAAACAAAGTGATAGTATTTTTTCTTCTTTCTCCATTCTTCTAATTTCTGTTAAAAGCCCATATATTTATGCTTAACTGCTGTATTGTCATCATTCTGTGATGCATGACCTTTAAAATAAACAGTATAGTAATCAAAATTCTCCTGCATATATGGAAACTAGAAGGCTGCTTTTTGTCTTGAGTTTTTCTGAGCTGAAACATAATGTTTCATTACCATTTTGTTATTGTAATAGAGTCCAGGGTTTTTTCTAAATGGATGTTGTTCTGTCTTTCTATGTCTGACCTATATAATATTATGCCAAAGGAAATGAGAATGTTTGGGCATGTATTTGGAGAAGCCAAGACATTTTAATGTAATGGTGCTGTAAACCACGATTGGTCTTCTGTTGTGGCCTTTGTAGTGTGAGACACTTTGAATTTCTTTCAAGTTTCTATTTATAGTTCAAATATTATGTTTGTCTGAATTTTTTCCCAGTATTTTATAACATAATTGCTGGTATAGACTTTGGCCTCCCTTTGGTTAAGCTTTCTTTGACATAATTTTGAGTTCACGTATAGTTTTTAAGAATCCCCTAGTACTCTAACTGTCCTTTCTCATACTGACTTGTGCTCTCTTTGTGTTTGTAGAAAATGTTCCAGAAGAACTCCGAGAACCATTTTACACAGACCAGTATGACCAGGAACACATTAAACCACCTGTTGTTAACTTGCTGCTGTCTGCTGAGCTCTACTGTCGTGCTGGGAGCCTTATTCTCAAGAGTGATGCTGCAAAACCACTTCTAGGTCATGATGCTGTTATACAAGCCCTGGCACAAAAAGGCCTTTATGTCACTGACCAAGAAAAGTTGGTGACTGAACGAGATCTTCACAAAAAACCAATTCAGATGGTGAGTGTTCAAATCTTGTGTGTTACATCTCTTTTCTCTTCATCTGTGTACTCCCAATACCTACAGATCTGTCTTCTAAAATGCATCCGTATGTTGAAGTATTTTTCTCAGGAGTTCAGTGGGATTCATTACTGGGAAGTTTATAATTGTTTTGGTTTGAGGGGTTTTTGTCATATCATCAGCTGTCAGTGCAAGTGTATTTCTTCTGTATTAATTCTAGAAGACACCTATATTCCTACTTAGTTAAAATGTTACATTTTTCAATATAGCAGTGACAATATGATCACTTTGATTTCAGTTTTACAGCACTGACTCTAAGTGAATATTTCTGTGTTGGAAAAGTTTGAAAACATAATTCTTGGGTAGAAATCTTTGGTTAAAAGCTTGAAAAAATATTTGAATTCAACCTAATAACATTGAATAGTCACCTGTTGCACATTAAGTCATGTAAAACACACAACAATGGTATTTTTTCATGGAGACATTTAATAATATGTCTTTGCTTTATACAACTGCTAATTAAAGCATTAGTTCAACTGATGACTGATTCTATTAGTAAGCTCCAAAGTAATGGGTTTTCTTCTTTGTTTGGAGTTGAGTTATAAAAAATTAACTGTAAAAAGGATGTCTACATATGTTTGTTTAGCAAATAGCAGCATGGTATAATAAGATGCTAATATATTTAAAGTGAAATATTTATATTTGTATTTAATATGGAGAATAATATAGAAAGTAAATTAAGTAAATAAAGTATTTGTGGTCAGTGACCTGTAGCTGCCTCTAGAATGAAGGTGTGTGGAAATGAATATAGCTATGGTGATCTTACAGGTGTTTTCCAATCTAAATTATTCTATGTTTCTAAGTGATGCAAAATTTTCAGGATACTTGCAATACTTGTGGGTGGTTAGGAGTGTTCCTAATGTTCACATTAGGAAATCAGAGCATTTAAGAAACAAACTTTCTGACTGATTATGTTATTGCAGAACTTAATTCTGTCCTTGCTTCTGAAGGAAAATAAGGTTACTGACTGGCATTTATGGGCCTCTGGTTTCCCCTTTTGATTGTTTTAATTTGATCCCTGTCTAGAGTAGTTGTAAGAGTCATGTCTTCCCAGAGTTCTCAGATGAAAAAAAAAAAAAAGGTGTAATTATTACCTAGTTTGGTTTGCTGATGTTTGGTTTAGTAATTCATGTTGCTTAAAATGCATTTCAATAGTCCTTTTCTATTTCTCCCATGCTTGTGGGGCTGTGTGTTTTCCCAGTGTTGTTTAGGTATAGTCAGCAGGAAGTTATTGACACATGAATATCCTGAGAGCTGATGTCCCCAGGCTCCTGCTGTGCCCAGGGCACTGGTCCCCACTCCAGTCCTAGTAACAGATGGGTGCACTGTTGCTGTTGTCAGTTCACAGGCAGCTGGACTATGATGAGGACAGGGAACACAACTGGCTTGGGCAGAAACACAGCCTTGTCCAAAACAACTGTTACCAAAAAATGGCTGTGAAGCTGTAGTTTCCATACTAACATCCTGAGCCCATGAGTTTTACTCTGTCAAACCATGCTCTCATTCCTATGCAAGCTCCTAGCAGCAGCATTAAATTTTAATTGGAAAGCCTCAACCCTTTTCCTTATGATGCTATTAGTAAAGTTGGCAGAGAACTTCAGATCTGGCTGTTGCAGTATTGACAGTCTTTTTCCTTGATGCCTTTCCTATTATTCCATATGTCACAATTTCTACAAGTCTTACAAATTTAAATGTATATCCTGTTTTAGAGTATGGAATAATTCTTCTTTTTCAGTTATGTAGAACATAAAGTTTTCATTTGTAATTAACACATGTTCCTCTAGCAGACCAGATTGTGT
This sequence comes from Oenanthe melanoleuca, assembly GCF_029582105.1. Taxonomy (NCBI): domain Eukaryota; kingdom Metazoa; phylum Chordata; class Aves; order Passeriformes; family Muscicapidae; genus Oenanthe; species Oenanthe melanoleuca. The sequence continues at coordinate 6,826,539 of NC_079342.1, forward strand.
TAAACCCATGTAAAATGCAATTTTGAGTAATTTAATAGAACATAGTATGGCTGTCATTCCCTTTGCTATCCTATCTTCCCCAGGAATAGGGGAAAGGTGTTGGTGTTTGTTAGTGGCTATTTCTTGTTACTTGCTCGGGTGTACTGTATTTTCTCTAGCTGAAAAGGGGCAAGATATAATATGGAATGGAACTATGGAAAGAGATTTGAGTATGGAATGTTTTAATTTTACACGTGTATTATAACGTGTGTAGCTGTGGCCAACAGACTTGGAATTCCTTGGACTGGATGTTTGCACAGTGACGTCTGTGGGGATGAATTGTTGACTTAGTTCACGTGTGACTGTACAGTGGAGCAGGCATTTTGGTCTTCTTTCTCTTAGGTGGAATTTTTCTCAGAAGCACCTCACATATTTAAGTCTGAAAAATCTAGCAAATGGATGTGCTGCTTTGTGCTGGGGTCAGGATAGATGGCACTTTGTCAGTTGTGACTGACTTGGTTGTATTAGTATCTGATGTGAGAGGCTGCAAATGTGTGTTTGTGTGTTTCTCTGTGTGTGTACATGCATGGGTGTATGTATGAGTGTATACAACTCAGTTTGCCCCGGTGGAATGGGGTAGGAAAGAGGCACTTGGGAAATTAACCCATGGCAGCAAAGGCTTCTGTTAAAGCCTCCCCTATGTGGTCTGATTAATTCTTTTACTCTTTCTCGTGTTTGGTTTGTTCACATCTCCTATTTAATTTCTGGTAAAACCAAAACCTAGGTTATTCAGTGGTATCTCAATTTCTGTTCTCCATGTATTGCAAGATATTAAAACTTAATTATGTGCTTATTTTTGTTAATTCTGTGTTTGGTAGGATCATCCTGTTTTTAATTTTGGTAGGGGAGCAAAAGAACCAAATAGCATGTTATTTCTCTTCTGGTTGAAATTTATATGGTCTTGGCTCTGCTCTGCTACACTTAAAACAGCGCAGAAATAGTCTAGAGCTTGGAATTGAAAGTGTTTAACCAAGAACCAGAGTCTTTGTCTCCTAGAAATTATACTTCTGTACGAAAAGAATTATCTAATGTTTAAAGAGTTTATGGAAGCTAATTTGTAAAAAAAAATGCAAAGATATTTATGTCAGTTGCCAAGTTCCAATTGCATACAAAAAAAAAAAAAAAAATCTGTCTTCATCAGGTACCCCCGTATGGAAATGTGAGATTTTGACCTGCTATAGAAATCAGAAATAGCGTGAGAATCCAGCATGGTTCTGATAATGATGCAATAGTTTTCTAATGCTTTCAGCTATAATATATATAGATCACTGTTCAAGTCAAGCTTAGCTTTGTTTTTATACGCTGATTTATTTTTTTAAGTTTGGTATTTCCTTCATTACCCAAACAGACTGAAATCTTCAAATGTCACATACACTAGAAGTCAGTTTGGTTTTTTTCATATTTTTTCTCATATAAGCATTGGATCTCTTTGTTTTAAAAACATATATATCTGTTCTTACAGGGTAGGTCAGAGGAGACTATTATACAAATTTCTCCATTATGACAAGAATTTTATATTAACTGAATAATTTATTTTCCATGCCAAATCATTTTACAAGAATTTTGATATTTAATCAGGCTGGTAACTTGGTATTCATATGGTCTCTTTCAATTTGCTTCAAGTGCAGGGAAGAATAAACAGATTCAGAGGGGCATTAAGAAATGCTTTCCTTCCCTCATTCCCTGCATTGCACTTCTGCCATGTGGGGAAAGGAATAAAAAATCAGCATCTCAGGTCACTTTGCAGGGACACTGAAGTTCCATAACTACACCAGCAGTGAACTTCTGTCCCTAATGTGACAGGGCCAAAACTATCTGAATTTCTAGCTTGAGGAGTAATAATGTCAAATCTTGAATACTTGTTTAAAACCAGTGTTTTTGGGGGGTATAGAGATACAGTAATATTACAGACTTCTACCAAATTTGCACCAGAAGAATCTATTTGCCTAAGCTTAATATTGTATGTTGATAAACCATTCTCAGCTGACTACAAAAAATAGTTATTAACTTTTTAAGGCATTTTAAGATATTTAGTTCTTAAATAAAATTTAGTGACTAGAAAAAGTTTAGTGAATACCCTGTGTGTAAATACTATATCCAAGAAAATATGCCATACAAATATTTTTTTATATTTTCAGTGTGGGAAAGTATAAAAGCCATGCTATGCTTAATATAATTGAAAAGCATAACTTGTTAAAAGTTGAACTCTCAATTCAGAAGAGTAGTGTTGCAAGAAAGTCAACCAGCTGAGCAGCTTCTTTAACCTTGCACCCATTACTATCATTAATCAGGTAACACCTAAATGCTTCATAAAATTCTACAATTTTCAGCCAAGATGGAAAGGGAATGAGAGGCTCCTGCAAAACCCCAGCAATAAGTCCACAATAGCTGGTAGGAATAAAAATTGCTGATTTGCTAATTCTGACACATTATTTGCATGTATGGGGTTTAAATATAAGAAATAGTGTACTGTCATGCAAGTTGTATATCCATTTAGCTGCAAATTGCCTTCTTCCTTGAAGATGTCTGCTGTGAGGAAGTCTGGCAGTAATTTCTCTGTAGCAGTTTGTGACTCTGGACTATAGCTGAGGTATAATTAGGTGTGCCTGTATTAGCTGGTTAGTAGTCATCAGGAGTACATATTTGAGGCAAACACCTGCATTTCTTCCAGTTACTCCTTTCGTGCTTTGCAGTGTGGGGGTGTCTCATGGAGCACAAATGCAGGTTTTTTGAGCATGTAACCTGGGAGTTGGGCTCTAGATCACACCTATGGAAGCTCACTTGCCAAGGGGTACTCATTTCCCAGAACTGGAACAGAGCTGACTGAAGTGAATCCCCTGAGCAGGGAGCAGAGGTGAGTCCAGGGACCTTTGCACAAGTTTTGTTTTTCAGTTGTGCAGAACTGATTGTGGAATTAATCACAGCCAGCGAAACTCCTGTGGAAAGCAGGAGGACTTGGGGGATTGGTGGTTCTGGGTGTGTATGTACCCACAGCCAGAACCTGGCTCTCCTTCTGCGTGAGATAACAGACAATAAGTGGTTAACTCATCCTGCAATCCAGACTTTTGGTCTCCCTGGCAGACTGCATTCATTGGAAATGACAGTGTCTTTCATCAGAGGTGTGTTTCTCCTTGAGGAAGGGCTGCAGCAGCTCACCCAGGTACTTGCAGCTACATGCAGCAGTCTCTGCACTTCCAGGCTGTACAGCTCCTTTAACTCTGGTCTGGAAAGCAGCACAATGTGTACTAAGCACTGCACAGAACAAAGAAGTAAGATGTGGTTTCTGCCCTGAAGAATTTTTTTTTCTGGTTTTAGGCATGATGCAACAAGTTTCCATTCCATGCTATTGTAAATGAGTTATTAGATGAAGACACATAAAAAGAATTTGCAGTTACTTGACTTCAGCCCATAGATACCTTAATTTGTTAGTTAAAGCACCAGATTCTAACTGCCTTGTGATATAAAATCATCCTTGATAGTAGTGTGTTCCATAGAAGATTAAAATAATAAGCAAATATAGTGGTGAAACAGACCTGACTTCAGTGAGTCTGATGTGCTGTGTAGAACCAGTCTGCTGTGGGTTTGGGCTGGGAAAATGTAATCTTTAGAGGTTCCATATTTTTTGTTCCATTTCTAGTCTCCTCTCTCACACTCATTCCTCATCAGGTTCTCATTTGCTTGAAAATAGGGATCCAGTATTTTTGCTGGATTTGCTGTGTCAAATATACCATCCCACTTCAGTCAGCACTGCACTATCAGCTGTTTGCTACTGTAATGTTGTACCAGGCTGCCTCACACACACAGGGTGCCAGTTCATGCTTGGGCCACAGGAATTGCTACAGCTCTCCACAGAGCTCATTCTGCACTTACCATTTTAACTTAGAACTTAATATCCTATTTCTTGTTTTCAAGCAATTTTTGTTGACTCATAGCCTGGGCATTTTGTTTTGCTTGCTGTTTGTATTTAATTATGTTTTTCTTATATGTAGAAAATGCTTTTTTTCTGTGTCATGTAAATAGAAGCAGTCTTGGGATGTTTTCTGCAGTATGTTTGTCTAGAGTTTAGTGAGTGCAAAACATGCAGGTTACCAGTGTGAGTTATAGTAGGGTTTGTTATACATCTTTATATCCATATCAGAAGTTTGTGGAAGAAATAGATAACCACAAAGGCCTCTGCAACATCCTTTGGATTTTCATGGAATGTTGTCTGCTCAATTTGTGCACCGAGTGTGGCAACTAATGTGGAAGGTAGCAAAACTACTTTCGCCCAAGTTGTGTCTATAAAGAATACAAAGGAGGGATGCTTTCCTCGTCCTTTCCAGCAACTCTAATTGAGTTGCTGGAAAGGACCAGGACCTAAGGCTTTCTACAATTTCTCTAGCTTTAATTTTAGTTGTTGCTGTTTGTTTGTTCTGTTTTTAAAATCCAGCATCCTTAATTTCAGTACAAAAATCTATGTATTGTTTTGGTCTTAGGGTTTCAGCACCGTAACTGGAATTTCAAACTTGTATTACTAAAAATTCTGGCCTAGAAGGTAACTAAATCTGTTCTTTTTTCCAATTCTTATGGGGTTGATTTCAGTTGTGCAGAGCTATTTAATAAACTATACTGCTTGTATTGCCTTGAAAGTATCTTCTCAGAACCACCATAAAATCCCTGATGGATACAGATGTTTACAAAGCTGCCCTTACACTGGCCCTTGCCAGCTGAATATAGTAGGAAATATTTAGAAATAGGAGCACATTTTCTCATGCTTAGTCTAAAGTAAAATTGTGGTAACTACATTTAATCTTTTACTAAAATGAGGAGAGAATATTGCAATACATTTTCCAAACGAGATACATGATCTACTAAATCAAACTGCAGCTTTTGGAATAATGACAGGAAATTAAATGAACCTGAAGAGAAGGTAATACCTCCCAGAGTCAAGTCTCATGCCTCGCATGAGAAAATAATGCAGTGCATTATTATTGTCTGTTGTCTATCTTGCTCACTTCCTTGCAAAATAGTTTGCCTTGAACAAACTCAAGTTTTGAATCAAAGAGCTTCTGATTGTGTTCTTAGTTATTATTCCATCTTGTGGTGCTTTCAACCTGCGGGGGAGGGAGAGGTGGAGAAAAAAGGGGTGATGGTGGTGATTTAATTAGAAAACCCAAAACAACCACCTGAGAACAGACCAAAATCCATTGCTGAAGCACAAAAAGAAAACCAGTTAAAAGGAGGAATAAATTATGAAAGAAATATGTCATGAATTAAGCCCATAAAAAATGCCAGATACCATGTCTAAAATGCCTTCTAAAGAGGTCAGGAAGTATTTTTATTAACCTTGAAAGGACTATTTTGTTAAACACAGTTTAATAACATTTTCTTCCTGTTTCAATAGCACTGAGATGTAGTATGGTTCAGCTTATGGCTGTTGGTTTGCTGCTGTGAACTTTCTTTGTAACTTTAAGTAGGTGAAAAGGTTTATTTAAATAAATGTTTAGTAATGGTCTTACTTCTACTGGGTTAAGTATATTTTGGAAAACACTGACTGAGCTATGAGGAAAAGACGTATCTGAATTGTTTTACAGACTACCTACAAGGAATTTCTTCATCAGTTTGTTTGAATCATGGTAAGGAAGAGAAATCTTTCTTAATACCCTTGTACTGGCTAGCTCAAAGCTAAAAATCATACATGGTTGTAGCAGGCAGTTCAAGAGCACTGCTTTCTTCCTATTATGGAAAATAGTGAGCAGCTTTTAGCAGGAGGTGTGGGTCTGTCATGTAAACATAAGGAGAGCTTCACTACCAGCTCTGTGTAGTACATACACACAGCAACAAGGGGACAAAACCACACTGGCTGTTGAAGGAATACAGTTTGTACTCCCCAAAATGCAGCAGCTGCTCCAGTCTAGTACAAAAGAACATTTTGAATCTGCATTTGTTAATCTGCACACATAGTCCTGGCAATCTGCCTGCCTTTATCAGCAGAGAACACACTCTGTCATCACAGTAGATGTATCATAACAAAATCTTTGTTCTTACAAACTTTATGGAATTTAACATTATGAGATTTTCTTTTCCTGAGGTTGAATGAACAAAATATCTTAAGGTCTCTGTAGTATATCTACCCTTCTTGTCTGACAGTTAGGGAAATGCTGTAAATAGCAGTGTATGTCTATTATTTATAGGAACTGGTAGGTTTATATGAACTAGTAAAAAATTGTATTACCTTACAAGACATGCAGCTCCAAATCAGTCAAAACAAAATCCAATAGAATTTGTCCTATGTAAATATAACAAGATTTACATTAAAAGATTATCTGATAACTTGTTGAATAGTTTAAGTTGACTATAATTGTGCTCTATAGGAAACTATCTACTGTAAATGCAGATGATGTTCAGTTTTCCCTCATGTATCAGAAGGTCATGAGGAAGGATGTCTCCCAGTATATTTCTTTGCCTTCCCAAACTGTGAATCTAAGACCAGTGGAGAAATTAGTAAAGTGTATGTTAGAAATCCTGCAGCTTTATGATTTTAGAATAATGGAAAAAGTTATCTTTAGCACAATTTATATAATCATCTAGCAGTAGCCAGGGATCCAAATCAGTCAGCTGTCAAGACTGTTGACATCCCTCTAAAGCTGAAATGGCAAGAGCTTTTATAAAATCTAAGTTGGGTGTTTGGAATACAATTTAGAAGACAGAGCAGTCAGTATTTATGACTTAAACATATACAATATGAAGTGTGTATTGAAATTCTTTTAACTGTTTGGTTTCATAAAGAAGTGGCAGGTTAAAAATATTGTGGCCTTTAAAAGAAGAAAGTTACAAGAAGAGGAGAGAGAATATATAGATACTGAGTAAGCATGTAATGGGTCATCAGATTAATTTTACATTATGCAATTATTAAATATATATAGCATATGAATATGAAATCTCATTATATATGAACGTGTTTCTTAAATATGAAACTGATGTATCTGTTACATTATTAAAGGATACTCATATATTGAAGTAAATTGCAGTAAGTGGTATTTAGGCAACAAACCACTGCAGTAGGTGCCAATTAAGTGCTGTTGAAAGATAGATGGCATTTTCTCCCTGTTTGTCAACAACATTTATTCAAAAGTGTAGTTACAGGAGTTGTACCTTACTGATGCTGGCCTGCTGACCTGAAAATTATAAGTTAATTTCTGGGGTAAGTGGAGGGCTTTATTTTGCCATATCAGCTGTCAGAAGAACCCTTCTGAGAGAGACTTTCTAACATCTATTATGTAGTATCAACTCCTTAATTTCTACTGTGCCTATGTGAACATGAGCAGTTTATTCCCTTCCTTTTTGGGGCAGCTCTTGTGTGTGGGCAGGTAAGGTCTCTCAGGCCCTTAGTTTCCCAAACCTTTTCTTCATTCCCAACACTCTCCATTTCGTGGCTGTCTTTCTGGACAGGTTGTGCTGGAAACTGGACCCAGGATTCCACCTGACCATGTCAAGGCTTGTAGGGCTCGTGGCTTGTTGGGTGTTTTTGTGAGCGAGAGCCTGCAGGTGACCCATGTGTGTGCCAGCTGCCTCTCCTGCAGTGACATTCTCTGCATGCTCCTGTTCTGCTGGTGACAGTCTCTAAGCTCAGATTGTGCCTGCTGACCAGTGATTTACTTGTGTGTTCTCTACCCTGGTGCAAAAGGTTAATACAGACTTTTTTCTGACTCCCTTCTCCGTCATATTAAGATTAATTTGGAACTGATTATACCATATGTTACTGAAATAGACTTCGGTGGAAAATACCCAGCAGTTGATTTCCCTTCTTAAGGGCACTCTGTGAGGTAATAAACATTTGTAAAAGCTTCCTGGTCTATTACACAGAAAGAATTGTGCAAATCCCACTGGTATGTTTCTGGGGCATTGTTTTGCCAAGACAGCCAATTCACTTTGAAGCATGGACTGAAGAACAAAAGAAGGTTAGAGTGAATTACAGGTCTCTGCCAGGTTACATCCTAAACAATGAAATGGAGAGAAGGTTGATGGAAGAAAATTCACAATTATGAAGGTTTTACTTTTTTGTTTCTTTTCCTTATCCCTGTTCTTAACTTCCCTGCTCCCAAAGGCAAAACCAAACCATCTAATGGTACTTAGAAATTCACTGTAAATACAGCTATGTGTATGTGAGGTTAAAAGTAGTGTTGTGGTTGCCTATAGAAAGCTTGTAAATTAATGTAGTTCACTATATCATTTTGTCAGGAAGTCTCATAACTTCTGTGTTGAAAAATTCTTTATGGTAAGATGTATCTCTTAAGATAGATACCTGCAAAGGATGAACTTATTCCAACTCCTGCTTTTAGCTTTTCTTTAGCAAGAGGAAGAAGTACAAAGAACACTTTACGTATGCAGTTGGGAAGTAAAATAGCATGGTTATACTAAAGTTGATAAAGAAATACATTTACATGCTACCAAAGAACTGCTGGAGAGAAGAAAATCCTGATTCTAAAAGTATAATGCATATGTATGAAAATTCTTATTTTTCCAGGTCAAAGCTTTGGGGGAAAAAACCCCGATCCTCCTAAAGTACTATGTATTTTCAACAGCAGCAGCAAAAATACTCATATGCCTCCAAATGCTGAGGGATAATTTATCTGGTTTTCCCAGAGCATTGGGAAACTGAGAACTTATGTAAGGGGCTACATGTACTTTGGTATTATTGGCTTGTACTGCTTATGGGGGAAGGAGAAGGATAATACAGCCTTGCTTATTCTAACAAGATCTAATGTCTTAATAACTTAACACAATTATGCTCTTATCGTATCTATGGCTGTAGTGTCAATTATTTTAGGTTCATTTTCTAAAACAACATTAAACCTTCCTTTATTAGAGAAGGCAGTACCTTTCTGATCATTGTAGCTTGCCTTTTTTCAGCTAAGGTGGGACCTTCCATTTCTGTGGGACTTATTTCTCTTCTTACCCTACTAAATTGAGAGGGAGAACTGATTACTCCTGTAATTCATCATTTTCCCACAAATTTTGCTGTCTCTTTAAACCTGATCAGTGATGAGTTTTCCTTCCAGGTCACTGGTAAAAATAGTCAGAGATGGTGAGCTGATAACTCATTCATGTGGTGTTTCTTGAAAAATTCACCAATTCATTGCTGATTCCATGCTCAGGGATGCACTATAAATCAATTTAATGTATCCAGCATTAAGAAGTCTCTTTAATCTGAATGTATTAGTATCGAGTTAGATGCCTACACTCATAATAAGCCTTGCACTTTTCACTTATATTTATATGTGAATTTAGAGAGTGGCTTATGTTCTGTTAGTTCATGTTTAAATTGGCATGTATTCATTTATTATACATAAATCAAGCTGCTTGTTGACTCTGAAATTATTTTACATGAGATCAGAAGAAGAATTTGGGGCATTAAAATTATTTGTATTGTCTGTTGACTCAAAAAAAAAATCTATTATTTCATGTCTTCTAATCTTTTGGAATGTCCCCAGTGTTCTTAAACTTATTGGAAGAATAGCTTAATGTGTACAGATTACTCCTCTTTAATTCTTCTGCAGTTTTAAAAACATGGCATTTTTTTTCTTTCCATGCATGCTCCAGACTGAGATGAAGATTTAGGTTAAGCATGAAATTGGCAGACTTGCAGATAATGCAAAGACTATCAAAAATTAATATATTTTCTAGAAGACTGAATTAGAACTCCCTTTTAAAGAGGGAAAGTACATGACTAATGTCAACTTTCAGGTTAGTATGTTAATTCCTAACTGAATTGAGATATTTCTCTGTAGGCTCTGTATTTCCCACCCTTAAACACAGCAAATATCCTCAGTCATCAAAGAAAAGAGCTACATGCTGGCTTTTTAAGGCTGAAACCTTGGACAGCAGCACAAAAGCCTGTCAGCACTTAGATGGTTTAAAAAGGTGCTGTGTTTAATGGTATAACTGCAGGGCTCTCCTACCACTTACACCACATTTTCCCTGTATGAAAAAGCTCTTGGTTCATATTTACTTTTAGCTAATGTAAGCTGCCATCATGTTGACTAAATTAAGGATAAATCATGCAAGACTGCTTTCTTATTATTCTAAAATATATTTCATTTTCACCATATTGTCACTTTTGTTGTCTTGTCCAGATCATAGTTCTTCTGAATGTAGGTTGTGGTTTTTTCCTGGCAGTTATTTTATCTGGAAAAATACCTACCATTCTTCCAGTACAACCACTGACTAATTTTTCATTTTAGTTTTCCTGATGGCATACATTGCTGATATTTCATTCTTTGCATTGCTCCTGTACCTTTCCCACATCTTCTTTGATAATAATTTAAAATGTGATCTGAATTTGCAGCTTTAATCCTAGTCCAATGACGTTTTGGTTTTGTCTTTTGTTCTACTTCGGAATGGCCTATATCTCTCTTCTGCTGTTTATTTATTTTACAAATTCCTTCTTGTACAAGTTCTTACAAGCATATTGGAGATAGCTGCTGAACTAGAGGAGAGTGAGCCAAATTCACTCCTTTGCCAAAGGGAAGGCTGAAGTGCAGACCAAATAGCTATGGACTCTGATGAGCTTCCTTCCTGAGCCAGCACATACTGAGAATAGTTCAAGGAGGCCTTCAGGATGTAGGTCTGAGAAAAAATGTGAGCGATTAGAGGGTTTAGAAAGAGATCTTCAAGGGGACTTAAGAGTGATGGCTGGGTGAGAGAGGAAGAGAAGTTTCTCTGCAGACTGGAGCTCACAGTTCATCAATTCACAAAGATCTCTGATACAGAGCAACTTAACTTCTTCCCACTTTGCACCTTCTTGTTACTAAAAGATAATCACAGCCAAGTACTTGGAGGTGTTTCCTCAAAGTGCTTCTGTTGTTCTGTCAAAAGGACATCATTGATCTGTGACAATCCCAATAAAGCAGAGACTTCCAGATCTATGTGTAGGCACGATGTGATAAAGCCTTGTTGCTGGGAATATCTTCTTCCAGAATGAGAATATTTTTTTTTTTTCTCCCACAGTATAACTCCCACCACTCCTCCTCTGCTTCTTGCAGCAGCATCAGTATACATGGTGCTTTACAGATTAAAATAATACACTATTCATTTGTTGGCAACTAGACATGTAATTATCTCCTACTTTTTGTCATAATTTCTGGGAGCAAATTGTGGATTTATATTGGAGCAGGTAAATACTGAAGAAAAGTATGGGAATAATAATTGAACTTTTAATTTAACCTTTTATATTGTTTAGCTTCTGTACTTGCTGCTGTGAAAAAGCATATTACAGTAGGCTTATATTTACAGAAACTGTTTTTGCACTCTTTTACTTATTTCAGATGCCTTTTTAGAAGATGCAGTTAATTGCATTTGCATAAGCAGTTTGAACATGATTATATATTGAAAGCTTAAGGAGGTTTTGAGGTGAAATTGGAAAGCTTGGTGGACCACTTGTTTTCCCCTGTTGTGAATGTCAGTATGCAGTACATAGTGCTTAAGGTAGGGCTGCTTACTATTTCAGTGAAATGTTTATTAATCAAATGCAGGATAAAATGTGGAGGCTGAGTGAGAAGACTATAAAATCAGGTCTATATATGTATCTATTAATTATGTGAAAGAATCGTTTGTCTTTATCTCACCAAGCAGCATGTTTTATTATATAGCATTCTATTTTCAAATATGAATTCATTCAGTACTAGACAGTACATTCTTTATCAGTAATTGCAAGAGAATTTAAATTGTTTCGTCCAGTGTCTTGTTGAAATACTGGGATGTAAGAGCAAGTTTTAATGTAAAAGAGGAATGAAAAAGTCATCATATAGATACATAAAATATAAAGAGCTGAACAGGACTTGTTAAGCAAATGAGTGGTGTTTGTTATGGTTGATTTTTCTATACAACTGATCTATTTAAAAACCCAATTTTTTAATACCGATATTAGTATCTATAGAAATGAAATTGAGGATATTATTTATATATTTAACTGTGCATGAAAAAAAGTTTTAAAAATTACTGGCAGTACCATATACTAGAAAGCTAGGAAAAGCCAAAGTGGCATTTTCATTTGCAGTCTTGGAACTCTGGCAAAAGCATGACATTAGTCTCTAAATGTGACAGCCTGTCTTGTTCATATCTCAAAGGGATATATGCTGTTTGAATGACTGATTCATTCTCATTAAGGCAAACATCATTTGCTATGTGTATTCAAAGCCACTCTGACATCTCATTCCTGTAGATATATTGGTGTGTAAATGTGTATATGTAAACAAACGTGAGAGTTACTGAGCCAGATCGACAAGAAGGGAAATAAGGCATTTAGAATGTAGAGTTAAGATGAAGACAGCATTCAAAATAACTGTTACAGTCAGTCATTGATAGAGCTGGCATTGCCAAAATAATCTGTAATTTATGTAAAGAGACTCCCAGTATAGTCAGTTAGGGATTTATTCAAAAGTCATTGCTTAGGTCATGTTAATCAAAAATAGAAGTATTTTAAAGAGTATCCAAGCATAAGGTTTGAAGAATCACTATTACCATGCCTTTTCTTTATTTTGCACTATTTCATTATTGTAGCTTTCTGGTAGGTCAGTGTGGGCTGTTGTGGTGTGGCTGTGGAATGAATGTGTGAACATACCCTTCACTTCCCAGGGCTTCCGGCTCCGGCCAGCCTGGCTGTCCCGGCACACAGCCCCTGCTGTTTGTGCCTGATGAGGGGTGGAGCTGGGAGCACTTCCCCTTGGGGTGCTGCCTGGAAAGGCTGGCCTGGAACAGAGACTAGGCAGAGCAAAAGGAATAAAATAGGTATTTATTGAAAGGATACACCTTGGGCAGTGCAAGAGCCTGGCCAGGGCCACACCCAAATCAAATCCAAGTTGTCCTTGATTCTCTAGCTAGAAAGGATTGTTTTGTCTAACTACTCTGTGAAGAGAACTTACTAACACCTCATATGAAGTTTCAGAGTTACAGACTAAGCAGCAGAGATTCTGGAAAATATAAAAGCTAAAACCCAAAGCATCAGAGCAACTGCACACTCTGGGATGGAACAAGGAATTTGCAGGCTATAATGAAGGGAGTGAGTGATGTTCATGTTCCTCCTGTCTGTAGTAGCTCCTCTGGTTGAGCTTTTCTGTGCTTGTTCTTTGGACATGCAAAACTAATTTTGTTTTGTCTTGGTTTTTCTTCAGTGTGGGCAACTTGTATTAAACATTTACTATGGTTTGGATTTGATAATGCCTTTTGAGCTACCCAAACAATGTAGCAAGAGCTACACCGTACACTCTTTGATGGCTAGTATTTGTTTTGCATCCAAGTGCAAAGAGGATGAATGGGAAGAGTTCCAGACACAACAGAAAGCATGGGTACTAATGTGAATATTCTTACCAGTTTATCCTAATAGTTTTAGTATTTGTCCTTCTTTTTTTTTTTGTAGCAATATAACATATAAAACCGTCTTTCTGAAATGAAACTTTATTTAAAATGAGGATTACAGGGTCATGTGTGATTGTTCTCAATAACTATAAGATTGTGAACTAGTTCTTCACTCATGAGATACCTAGATCTGTACCTGCAGCTTTAATCTGTCATGGAGTAATAAAATAAAGCATTAAATCAATATATCCACTGTAGCTGCATTATGTACACAGAGTACACATTATTTACTGGAAGCTAAAATACTACAGAGCCCTCGGTTCAGGGAGAAACCATGTGTACGTTCTTCTGTAGGCTTGGCATTCCTCTAGCCTGGGTTCATTCTTGGGTCTTTATTGTACCTTGTGCCTTGCTTGATGTGTGTCCATATGTATCCAACACAGAACTTGAAATAAACATCACAATTCAGAAGTAATGTGTCTTAAAATATCAACTGTTCTGTGTCTGAGTATGAATATTTAACATTTCTAAGCAAACCCTAAATTATCAAAACTATATTTTAAAGTAGATTTTTAAATATTGACAAGTTTTCATGTTTAAGATAAAGTTCTGCAGAGTGTTTCATATCTATAATGTGTACTGTAAGATTTTTCATTGGCAAAATTGCTTACTGATTTGGGCTTGTCATATGTCTGGGTAATCAGGTAGATGCTGAAATATATCCTGCCTGTTAGCTGTTACCCATACATGTACTGTGATATTTCTTCTTCAGTGAGTACTGCACACCAGCTTTTCTAATAGTGCCCATTCCATCTTGTTCTATCACAGATTTGATTTTTTTCCTTTTTCAAATACTACAGATTGACTTGCCTATGCAGACAGCCATCTTTTTATGTTTGATAAAATTTTCCTTTGGGTATTTTAGGTAACATAAGTTACAGATACTGCCTGCAATTCTGAAATAACACGCTTGAAGCCAGTAATTTTAAATTGATTGCTGAAACATCCCATAATGTGTCTCACATGTAGTTCAGCCAAGTTTCTTAGTAATCATCCTTTCCCATTTACGGATTATAGGATTTCAGAGTTTGGATGCTTGAAAAGAAAGAACAGATGTCAGGCAATTTCTAATTTTAATGAGAAGGAGGTTTGGAAAAAACCCAAATAAACCATTGACATGAAACACAGAGCAAAATAAGGCATTAAGAAATTAAGAAAAAAATGGAAAACAACAATTTCTACTTTTCTTTGCTTTACTCAGTCCAATCAGAAAAAAGTATCAATTAAGTCCTTGCTGCAGTACCTCTCCGGGGATTTTGGGCTGGTTTGATGTCATTCCTCAATGCTTATACCAGCTTCTTTCCCACCTCATAAAAAAACGCCTGTTTTCAGTTCCTCCAAATGTTCAACAGCCAAACTGCCCAGCAGAGATTTTTTGTTCTGTGGTTTTATGCGTTTGGTTGATGAAACAATTCTGAGAATCAATGAGACTACCTGAATCTTGGACAGGACCTGCACTGATCCTTGCATGGCAGTATGGGTACTACTGATGGGACCTCATGGTTACAGCGGCTGGTCTCTGAATCCATTGTTTAAGGGCAGCTATAAAATACCTTCCAGCTCCTTCCCTCCGTTCATCTTCCCTCTTTTTTCCAATTAACGAGGTGAGGTTCATGTATGGGGGTCACTGCTTTTACCAGAGGAAAGATTTCATCATGTGAAGGGCTTGTGTGGTTTCTGAACAGCATGCAGTGATATATCTTGTGCTTGTAGCAGAAGGTTTCAAATAATATTGTTGGCATTTCTTGGTATTCTTGTAAGCAAAGAAAATACTTAGTCTAATTATTTCCATCTTCAGTAATTATTGGGAAAATAAAAGGATAGGAGTTAGCAGTTTTTCTCTTTCTGCCTTGTGATTTTCTCTTCAGCTGGTTTCTCTGTTTTGTTTCATCTATCACCATGCTCTTTTACTCAGCTTGCCTTAGTTGAGGAGAATAAGGGGAGTGATATTTTGCCTAAGAAAATGATTGTTTACTACAATGTGAATAGGTTACTGTTGCAGCTGACTTCACTGTTTCAAGAGCTACTAATTACGCAACATCTCCTGGAATAATAACATTATAAACCAAAAATGCATGAGAAATGAGAACACCATGGTGTGGTTTATTGTTTTAATCTTTTTAAAGACTTATGAACTGGCAGTTACTTCATTATCAAAGAGAGGTGGAGGAAGGAGACTTTGCAATTTATTTCCATGCCCTGAAAAATGCTGGTTCACAAACAGGTACTTGTGAAGGATGAGAATGGGTACTGTTTTACTTTGCTCACCAACTGACTAAGAAGTAGCCTCTAGTCCACAGTGGTCTCCTGTTCTATCTTAATTCTTTGGGTAAAACATTTTAAATATTTTCTGTGCATAGGCTGCAAGCTAATTTCCTATTTTATTTTTCATAATAAAATTTTCTTGAAGAAATTGTACCTCCTGAAGATGGTATCATATCATCAACTACTTTTCATGCCTTTACCAAAGTAACTTCCAAGAAAAGCTTTAGTTACTATGTCATCGACCTTCCCATTTTTGTGAAACACTCATAAAAAGTCCACTGCCTTATTAGTACGCTGTTTGAATTCCAGATTTTTTTGAAGTAGAGTGATAATTGGCAACTACAGTCCTCCTTGTAGGTATCCTGTCCTCAGCAGAACCCTTTTCTGGGTACCAATCTGCTCCTGTTGGTCTGCAGCAGTTCCTGATGCAGACAGAGCCTGGGTATGACCCTGTGCTTAGCAGAAGCTTATGGTGATGGAAACTACTGCCAGATGTCCTGCAAAAATCTGCTGCAGTAGATGAAGTGGACATCCCCGGGTCCAAGTAATCTATTAAAAAGGATTACTGGTACAATACAATCTCTATGAGGGCATGCAGATTGCTCTTTCTTAAGAATAAAGTGTATTCCTTAGTACAGTTGCTTTGAACAATGAAGAAACAGATCTTAAAGTTTACAGTAAAGTAGTTGTTTTACACCTGTGTGTGCACGTGTCTTTCTCTGAAGAACCCATATTCTACTTCAGAGGTTCAAGATGTGTCCTCAAATTTGGTGTTTAGTCCAGATTAACCAAACAAGTGGAAACACCTTTGAATATATTTATTGAAACAGCCATAAAGTACCTTTCCCACTTCTGCTATAACATCACTGTGGGCCATATCCTTGTTTAGCAGCCACTATTGTGGCTGGCCTGTCCTAATCCTTTAATAAGTAGATGAAAAAATGTTGGTCAGCTGTCTGAGTAATGCTATTAGTCAGCAGCTTGTCACTTGCAAGGTTTTACTACCTTAAAGAAATAGATTTCTTGTGATCAGTATAATTTTGTGTGTCTATTTTAACACTGCTGATAGAGTTCATTTAAAGTAGGAGACTAGGAAATTTCTTTTGACCTTGGCTGTTATTTTAGCAGAAAATTTTTGTATGGGTCAATTTCCCTCTCATGTTTTACTGTGCTGTCTTATGGTCTATAAACATGGTATTCCTAAAAACCTTTGAAGAAAAGGTCAAATAATGCAAATTCTTAATGTAATTGCCATTATAGAAATTAGTGTGATGAACTTATTTCTCTGCTCTTGTATGGTTAATAAAGAAACAGCAGGGAAATTATCAGGAGCCTCTTCATATGCAAATGCAGGAAGATTTCATATTATGTTCTCATGTAAAAATTGAACCTAGTTTTCCTCTTTTTGAAGATAGCATGTTGAAATGAACATACATGTTTTGATTTCTTAAGCCAATAGTTTGTTAGATCAATGAAGAAAGCTAAGCCTAACAAAGATTCTCATGTTTCTTTCTTACTAATAGGGTTTTGTGCATCAGCAGTTTAACAAAAAATCACAGAAGCTTTTCACAGGTTCTTCAGCAGCAGTTTTGTAAAAATACAGTAATATTTGAATTGTGACAGAATGAATCTGTCCCTAGATCTTGGATATTTACATGTCAGAGGCATTAGCTTCAATACTACATTTTTTTTACTTTATCTAAGGTGCTGAATGATATACATTTCGTCCATACAGTATAAGAATAGAAATTTGGACCAAGGAAGATAGTAACTCTCAAAAACAAAGATAGTTTTTGCAACAAAGCACCCCAAATATCTTCTTTATAACTAAAAGTTGTTCTTAAAAGGCCTTCCTCAAGAATTTAAGTCTATATTTCCAGTTTTATATTGTGACAAGTGTCTCACACAAGCTCCAGTGGGGAGGCTTATTTCCTGAGGAAACTGAGTAGAATGTAGGAGTTAAAAACATACCCTGCAAGGCCAGTCCCAGAGCTGTGTGGAATTGGAGATTTCCATTGATAATTTGGCCCTACTTTGATCCTCTTTTGGTTTAAGAAATGAGGGAAAGAACCACAGATAACTTCATCTCCTCTCTTGTAGAAAAGGAAGGATAAAACATAATGATATTGAGAGTTCAGTTTTTGAAACAGATTAATTGAACATGCCAGTATATTGTATTACTCATCACTGCAATTAAAGCATCATTAGTACTATATGCAGAAAAGCTCCTTATTACAATTCAGTTCATCAGAAACCAAGGCTGAAGATTTGTTAAATGTTGAGATTTATGTGAAATATCATGCTTTGTATTACTTTAGGTGATCTTTTAGTAAATTATTATTGTAATATCAAGTTGGTTGCACGCCTTCAATCAAACACATGTTTTACATTTATTCAAGTCTTTAAACCTTCTAAGGATTGTGAGATAAAGGGTGTAACTACCTAGTTTGATTTAAAAAAATGCAAAACTGAAATGCAGATAAGTCAGAAAGCATGTGATACCAGTTACTTGGGCTAAAAAAGCATTCAGAACTGGCTGTCAATATTTAAGTATCAGCGAATTAGAAGTGTGTGTTGTACAGTTTCAGGAGTAGTCTGCTCTGATCCCAGACTGAGCCGTGCTTAGGGAGACTTTGTCAGTGGGGCTTGCAGCATGCTGAGGCTCAGTGCCAGGCTTCATGCACTGGAGAAGACATCTCTGCATCCTTTTCCAGTCACATCTCCATGGATTAACACCTCAGCCCTACACAGATATTTTATTTTGGGATCTCTGCCTCTTTTTCTCTTTGCCATACTTACCCTCTTACATACTTCTATTGCATCACCCAACTCTGAACTCTTCACCCCAAATTCTGTAGGAATCCAGCTTGTCTTGGCACTGCTCCTGCTTGTCCATGAAGAAGCAGTAGTTCTGCAGCACTCCTGAGGCTGGGTTCCTCCAGCAGATGTTCTGAGATGAATATGCTTTGATACTTCCTGGTGATAACTGCCTCTGCAGGTGTTAGCTGAGCTGCCAGAGAAGTTAAACTGGTGGTTTTGATGTCATTCCCATGCAGGTATGAGCGAGTCAGGAAGAGGGAACTGCTTTTTTTTCATATATGGATAATACAAAGCCTTGTTTTTTCTTTTTCCTGCTCCTGTCTTCTTCAAAGAAAGAAAATAAGAAATTCAGATGATATTTAATACAATTACTGCTTGTTCTTGGTTTGAACCAGCATAAGATCAAGGAGACAATAAGTAATTTTTATAAGAGATTTTTGAGTTGTTTTATCTGGACAGGATTTAACAGTATGTTCTAGGAAAATTCTGAATTATTTGCAAAAACGAAGACCTCTGGGAATTTTGAGGCTCTTGCTATTTACTTGTTGAAATGTGTATCACTGTCTTACCAGTTGTCCTATGTTACTCTCTTACTTTAGTTTAAACTAACTACCAGTATTTATCTTTGGAACTTGGATTAGTTAGCATAAAGACACTGAAGTGCCTTTGTGGTTTTTACCATTCGACACTTGATTCTCCCAGTAAATAAGAGCAGGCAACTTGCAATTGGTAAATATATTTTTAAAATTCAAAGTAGGTCATGTGAAACTATAAAAAAAGTTAAAATTCAAATAATGTGATGAGCACCATTTGATGGTTCTTGATTCTAGTGTGTGTTGTGCAGGTATTTTGTTTCACTATGTCCTGGAGTAAATCAAAGTCTCATTTGGTCATGTCATCCAGAAAATCAGGGAGTCTCTGTTAGGTATTTAGTTAGTAGATTTAATTTAGTTAGTTACGATTGAGTTAGTAGATCAAATTATGAAGCTTCCTAACAAAAATAATGAGAAAACCTTTGGTCAAACATAGAAGTCCTGTCAAAATGCTTAATGTAGCCAATATCTCTACCTGAGAAATCCTTTCTATAGAACTGACTTATGTTTCCCATGTCAGATATATGTAGTTAGCCCAACAATGATTTCTTAATATATATATTCATATAATAGATAAGTAAATTTAAAAAGTTAACCAAATAGAGAAGGCTATAAAAATATTGAAAGCAAAACCCACTCTCCCTGTGTTGCAGAACCTGTTTGAAGGTCCTTAGCATGACTCAGTAATTCCTGTTCTTGCTGACTTAGCATCCTATCAGAGTCAAGCGCTTGTTCTTCGTAGCAATGCAGCAAGGAGGTTATTCAGCATGATCATTGACTTGCAGGACAAGACTAACTAGACAGCTGGGCTTATTTTAGGATTGTGCTAAGGATAAGTACTATGTGAGGCTAGAGAAGAATTGCATCCAAAAATCATCAAACGGAGCAGAACTGACTACTTCAAACTGCTCCATTTTGTTGTTTGGAATATTTTAGAACTTGTTTCCTTTGTGGTGTCAAAATTGTTTTAATTTTGCTTTAAAAATGATGGTCAAATGAAGAAATAGCTTTGACATTTGTAATAGAGCTATCACCTATTGGCTCTGCTCATTAATTCCTTCCTCACCTCCTACAGTATTCAAGCATTGGCCTATCCTTTCCCTGAGCTGGAACTCTACAATTTTTAATTGAGACTTGGAGTTTAGATTATATCTCCTTATGCTAGCAGATTCATTTGAGACTTGGATTATCTGGAGGAGGGTCTCTGGGAAAGGGGCCTGGAGGCTTAAGCTAGCCAGCCTCCTCAAACTGTTGTTCACAGAACCTGCAAGGAAGCTGGTTGCACAGATGTGGGTTAGAGTGGTGTGGAAGCAGATCCTCAGAGTGCTCTTGGCACACCTTTTATTGTATATTTAAGCCTATACGCACCTGCTATTACTCTCTTTCTTTTACAATGGATATGAGCAACTTTCGTTTTACCTTTTTTTCCTAAAATATTTGTCCTACAGTGATTATTCCATCTATATTCTTGGTAATCATAGTAATTTTCATTAAGCCCTTGGAATTACTGGTTTGGTTTTTTTTACTTATTTCTTTTTGCAAAAGCCAATAAAAAATCAAATCTCTTCTCCAAAGCGTTGTGGGTTTAGGGGACTTTTATTACAAGAAAAATCTCCAGGAAAGAGTGAGCTAATTATTTATTTCTATTTAGCATGAGGGTAACATTTGTATCCTCTGTTTTCTTTCTTCCCCTTTCCTCAAGTGCTTTAGTATGAAATGGGTTTATCTATGTTTTTGCTAAAGAGGGAGTTCAAAAGAGAAGTCCTGACCTGAGTTTAATGGAATATAAAAAATATTCTTAGTAGTCGGTAGCAATGTAGAAGCTGTCTGTAATTTGTGGTATTTATCCGTAAGTATCTGTGTGTACAGTATCATGTACACCTTTTGCTTAGTACACTTTTTAATGAAGTTGTTTTCAGTTCTTTAGTGGAAGTGAAGAAAGCTCTGTAATCAGATGTTAGGCAGACAGGAAAGCATTAGCAGCCATGCTCAGAATAATTTTTCTTCTGCAGTTCAGTAAGCTTCTTATTGAACTATTCAGCAGTAGAATGAAAGCTGTGGAACCTACATTACAAGGCAGAAACTAACCAGTAATTACATGAGATTGTTAAGATTAGTAAGTTAAAACTCTTGTGTTCTGTGCAGACTGTAGCTGGGAAAGACAAAACCACATTTGTGTCTTAGAAAATAAAATACCTCTAAGAATCCAGCATTTTATATTTTTTAATAAATTCTTGTGTTCTGTTTTAGACTTTATTACTTTGCACCATTGTAGTGAAGCAATCAAAGAAAAAAAAGATTTTTTGAATTGGCTTAAACCAAATCTCTCCATAACACTTAGGGGAAAAGTGTATTATTTCCTGTGTTGTTCTCTGCTACTGTGTTGATCTTGACTTTTAAAAAAGATTTCTCTAATGGTTTTGTATAATTTTATGCTACCATTTGGGAGGTATTTTATTTCTCTAAAATTATTTTTCTTTTTTCGAATTGTACATCTATCTTCATGCCTTGCTGCAATTCTGGATGTGGGAGGTGACATGTGACATGTGACAGCATGAAATCCTGCTTTGGTTTTTTAGGCTGTGTATCTGAATGGTGCTGTCTCAGAGGAGATACCAAAATTTAATGTACTGCCTTCATCCCAATCAGCAGTTCCTGGGCTCTTCCTTCAGGCATTGTGTCCAGGCTCATCCAGAGAAAGAAGGGGTTGCTGAGTGGTTGATACTGGTTTCTGCCCAGCTCAAAGGGGTTTCTGTTTCTCCCTCGGATATGAAATGTTGCTTTCTTGCATTATTCACTCATAACTGCCGATCTAACTAGTAAAAGTGAACTCTCCCTCTTGATTTTTTTAACTGTACTTAAAATATGCTGTTCAGTGAGAGAGGCAAAAAAAATCAGAAGTTTATTACTATCAACAGAATTTCTTAAAACTTGGGATTTTTTAGAGAACTTCAGCAGTTATGCTGACAAAGCCTGTATTTGGAAGAGTAGGATACTATTTATTTAGTGCAGTTTTTAGTTTTCTGTTTCTTATTGATCACAGTGAATGGAGAGATGTGGAAGAACACAGCTTGTCTGCTGTTTCTAGAATAAGTGGAAGAAAACCAGTAGGGCTGTATGTACAATTAGTTTCCTCATTCTTTATGTAACTCCTTTTAAAAAAACCCAGCAAACAAACTAAACTAAACAAACAGCTATTTTAGAAATGTTATCATATACACTTATTTGGTTGCTTGCAATTTTCTAGGGGAATAAGTCTGTATACGTTACTAGTTTTAAATATTTTAATTGTTAAAGAAACTATTTATAAAATTTTGAGTTTTGCTAGCTAAAAATGTGGCAATTTCTCAGGATAATACTCTTTCTTCTTTTTATTATTTACTGGGTTTTAAAAGTCTTCTGAGTCTCCTGCCTAGATTATAAAGAAAATGACTTGGAGTCACTTTTGATACTGAAGATGCTTGCATTTGCTTGTATAAAATAAAAGTTGTGATATGAATCTAACCAGTGTCAGTAAAAGTTTATTACACTTAGTTTTGATAGTAGAAATTATTATCTAAGGTCATTCTTCACTCTGTTTGTTTAAGTAGTTTGCATTTCATTAATGATTTGCTAGAAGCATTGAAAATGAGACTCAGTTAACAAATTGTAAATAATTTACTTTTTCTAATGTATTTATAATGTATTGAGTGCATTGGCAGTTCTAGCAACACTTCAGCAGCTTTCTCTCTCCGCTGTCAATCCACTTTGTAGATGTTCTCCAGAGAAGCTGATGATCCAGCATGGGAGGTGAAGGCTACTAAATTCCCTCTGGGGAGTTCAGTGGTGGTTTTTCTTGCAGGGTGATCTCAGATCTCAGGTGTAGTAGACCACTACTCATGGATCAACAGCTGGTCAAGAAGATGCTGCTTTCACCCCTCTGAGAGCTTCCTTGGTTGTCAGACCTCACATGGAAGACAGTGTCTTCCCTGTAGGCAGGGAGTGAAAGGTGGAAAGAATCCCCTTGTGCAGCAGGCGATGTGAACAGCTCTGGATCAGCCTGGGTGACTCCTAGCACACTCCTAGCAGTAGCATTCTCTATGAGGCCACTCTTACCTGGCTGGAAAACATTTTTGTGCACTACCTCCTCTAAAACAGCAAAAACAGCATTTTTTTTTTTGCTGTTTTAATGTATCCTTTTTATTTTTGGGGGGAGGTCCTGAAAACAGTCTGAAAATAGCTCAGGGTTTTAACCCAGGTGCCATTCAGACTAGACAAGATGTAGCAAGGCACACTGAGGCTGCACGTTGGCAATACCCTTTCTCTTCTTCAATATTTTGAGCTGCCCAGCACTTAGCTTCATTCACCCAGGAGCTTGTATCAGTATTTGCCAATTAAGGTCTCTAAAAAAGCTCTTAAGGCATAATATCAGAGGTGGAAGGAGTTTATTCAGGCTGAGTCCATCAGTGGTGGCAGCAGTGAGGAGTGCTGAGCCTTGCCCAGCTGTTCTGCAGCTGCGGAGAGCAGAGATGGACTCTGGCAGACAGGGCTTGCACCCAGGGTCCAAGGACAGTAAACTAGTCCCAGGAAGGTTGGCTGTCAGCTTCAGTTTTGTGAATGTTTCTTAAGTGTAGTTTGCCTTTTTTTGTGAAACAAAGCAACTTAACTGCTTTAAAAGGCAGTAAGTGCTGCTGCCTACTTCTGAGGTCAGCATGATCACTTTCATTGATGATAAGAGCAGCACATAGTCTGGATCTGTTCTTTTTCCTGCTGGGAATTTTGGAATAAGTGATGTGCGTGAACTACCTTAGCTGTGATGATTAGATAGCATATTGCTGTGTGACTCATGTTGTTCATTGCTGTTACCATGGCTCTAACAGCTACCTTGTGAGATGTTTATATGAATATTTTTTATAGTATTGAAGTGATGGTGTTAGCAAGTGTTGGGGATCTTTGTTTTCCTTATGAGCTGTGTTTAAAGGCAGTGTTTTAAAAATACTGTCTTTGGAAATTGTTCTGATCCATGGGAAATCTTGTTTAATATTTAGAAAGCTGTTTGTGTTTTTCTTATCACAAAGCATAAGTAAATGTGTTTAGCTGTAGGCATTGCCTTTAAAAACCACTATTATTTTGTTATTTAATCACAAAAACCTAATGTAAATCCTGGTTATCATCTTTTTTTTTTGTTATTGTGTTTTGCTGGGTTGTGTGGGGGAAATTGCTTATTTTGAACTATTACATACAGTGAAATAGCTGTCATTTTACAATATATGACACCAGAAGAAATGTACCTCCTCTTTTAACAGAAGGTACATTTTTTTAAACCTGGTTGAGTATCTATAGCTGTGGCACCTACGTTACATCTGCATAACATAACTAGTTTACTAGAAGAAAAATAGATGTTTTTCTATCTTTTTAAAGATTAGTATAATCATAATAAAAAATTAGTATATTTAAAGATTAGTATAATCATGTCTTCTTCCTGGATTAGAACTTTAAATATAGATGAACTTTCACATATTAGTGCATCATTTTCAGGACAATGAAGGTTGTATAGCAGGCAGTTTCAGCTTTTATTTCTGGTACAAATGACATTGATCAGACAGGGGGGTTTTGTTTTGCTGTCGTGACAAATTTAAAAGATGTGATGTGATGTTTGAATCATTAAACTTGCTTATTCTGTTCACTTTCAGTTCTTTAAATTTGATGTTACTTTTTTTTACAGAAGTTATTTTAATTTGCAATTTAATCTGTGTTCTCAAGTCTGTTATGTTTGTTTTCATTTGTTTTTCATTTAAAACTAGCAACCAGACATGTAACGTGGAGCATTTACAGTTTTGACCTTTCTATGTATGTGGCTATCTATATTCAGAAGCAATACATAAGAAAAATCTATTGATTTGCAAACTAATCAGGTGTTGGTGCTTCTGATTGTAGAGTGCTCACTTGGCCATGATTGACACCCTCATGATGGCTTACACTGTGGAGATGGTCAGCGTGGAGAAAGTCATCGCTTGCACTCAGCAATACTCAACCTTCTTCCAGGCTACAGAGGTACCCTATGACATTGAGGATGCTGTCATGTACTGGATAAACAAGGTATGAGTGCTGGAAAAGCAAGCTGGGGGTTTCTTTGTTGTGTGTATGATTTGATTAGAGATGAGGGGCTAGGATGTGTATTTGTGTATGTAGGTATATCAGGACTGTTCTGATAACAGACTGTTCCTTCACCTGCTGTTTATGGAATACAAAAAGAAAAGTTTGCAGAGCTAAGTTAAACATGTGTGAACCAAATCAACAGGACATCTTAGTTAATACTGTAATATATACTACATGCAACATTTTAGGTGTCACTGTCATGTTGAGATGCCACAGTTCCTGCTCAAGGGTCTCTTTTTGGCTCTTTGTAAGGTGTCATCTCATTGTGTACTTAGTTATGATTTAAACCCAAAGGTGTTCTGCTTGTTTGAACACATCTTGCTCAAAGTGATCTACCTTCACTGCATAATCAAATCAAATGACAAGGATAGCCTGTTAATCAAATGTGACTGAGCATAATAAGGGACAGATTCGTTTATACAATGTAAAGCTAACAAGCAGTGACCTTAGACTGCATCTGAGATTGACATTTGCTGGTTTTGCTTCAGGGCTATAGTCTGAAATGTTTGGTTTATCTCTTTAGTTCTGTGTTTGTGATTTATAGACCTTTTGAAGAACTTCTTATTTCTATGATGACTGAATGAACTATTTTGTCTCTAGGTAAATGAACATTTGAAGGACATCATGGAACAGGAACAAAAACTGAAAGAGCATCACAGTGCAGAATCTGCAGGAGGTCAGAAGGTAGGTGGAAGAGTTAAAATATTTTAAACAAGAATAAGCATTTATGTGTAAACAGACATTGCAGACATTGAGCTTTTAACAGCTTGTTAAAGAAAGCAAACTTGTAGTATTCATTTTGCTATTAGTTCTAACACTTTCTTAAAATACACATTTAAAAATATAGCTAACAGAGTTCCTTTCTGACAAATAAATCTTTGATAGCAGGGAAACACCTCTTATATTAGTGCTAAGGAATTTAAGAATAATGAATACTTTTGAGTGAATTAAAACCCCAGACAAATCTGATATGAAGAAGACCAAAACTTTTTTCATGATTTTTAATAGTTTTTTCCTTGTGTATTTTATGAATCTCAGAAGAGAAATCTGTGCATGTACATGGGAAGGATTGCTCTGGCTATGATCCAAAATACTGGTTGATTACAGGTTTTATTAGCTATACAATAAAACCAGATTATGTTTGATTCCCTTTCCTAACGGGAGTTTTTTCTTTTGTTTGCAGAGCTCACTTAATCATTATATGACCATCAAAATACATAGGGATAGCAGACACTTCTAGAGCATGTAAAATTAGTTGCTACAGAAAGATCCTTTACCCTATTGTTATATAACTATTATTGTAGGATTGGTAATCAGTCTGAACACCTTTTGGTATTATCCCTGCACATGAATGCAGACCAGATTTCCAAGCTGCTGCAAGGCTGTAATCCTCCTCCCCAGCCTGGCCTATTCTCACCTAAGCTGCTGCCTCCTTTTCTGTGCCACTCTGAGGGAATGGTGGGTTACCAGCCTGGATTAGATGCTCAGCTTCAAAAAATATGAATGTAATGAATATCTTTTTATTTGTAAGGGTTTTTTAGGTATAAGGAATGCCTATGAAGGTAAATGTGACTCAGCAAAAGAAAATGGTGGTTCTTAAAATAATAGTGTGACCCTGGTGCATATACCCTGCCATGGAAATAAAAATTAAACTTTGTTCAGTATCAATAGTGATAGTAGCATAGAAATCTGGAGAATAAGATGTCCTTGGCAAGTTCATTTCTCAAATTCAGATAAAACAAGTAAACAGAGGCTGGGGAAATAACCTGTGTCCTTCTGTCCTTTAGTGGTTTTTCTTTTCCCTGAAAATAATAGCAGGAAGTTTTAGGTGGTTTTTAGGTCACTTGGAAAGATGAGAACAATTTTGAAAATCAAAAGTACATGAGAGTCTTAGTATGATAAACAAATATATATATCAAAGTGAAAAGTATTATCAGAGCAATTCCATAAAATTATCTGTATTTGCAAAAAATTCAGTAATATTTATTTTCACTTATAGTTCGCAATTTATATTAGGAGTAAAAGGATAAAATTTTTAGTTTATAATTTATCTTCACTGTCCACATTTTGGAATCAATTGTTGAAAGATTTATATAGTCTGTAACTGATCTCATAAATGGACTCAGGGGAATAACACATTTACCTAAAAATGGTATTGTGGTGTTTTAGATGAATTGTGAAGCTGTAACAGAAGACAAGAGTCCAGTTGGCTAATGTACAAATGCATTGGCAAAATAGCAAAATCATGCAACATTTGCCATATCACGAAAAAAATTATATTTAATGCCATCTCTTCTGTACACTGAGTTTTGGATACTATTATCCCAGGTTCATGTTATGTTTTTTGCTTCAGTAGGGATTCAGCTGCATAAATTACATTGTCAAGTAAAATATTCTGTGCTTGGTAGTTGTTTTAGCAAGAGCATTATTGAACTCCAGGTTTTCTTTGAGAAACTGTTCAACTGATGGTTAATTTACTGCTATGATATCTCAGTTTTTCTTTTAGTTATATGTCTCACAGTATTTTCCAAGTTTCCACTTATTTTTCCTAAAGGTAATGGTTATTGCATGCATGCAAATATATGAGGTTTAGAAACATGTAACATCCTAGCTAAACCCTGCATTTCTTAACTGAGGATTAAACTGAATGCTGGCTTTGCAAGGAAAACTAATGCAGATGCATTGGATGAGCCCATTGCATCAAATCAAGTTGGCCAGCATTTCTAACAGGAGTTTCAGGTAAATTATCATGTGGCTCCTGTCAAGCATCTCTTAGTGTTTATTACCAGATGCCCAGGTGTTTTCCACTGATTATCTGTCTCCATGTTGCATCAGTATTTCTCCTTTAAAAGCACAGAATCATTGATGCTATTGGCCTTACCTCTGCACTCAGCAAAGCTGAGAAACAACTGTAGCTGAATTCCTGTACTAGGTTTGGGCCTTGTTGAAATATGTATATCATTTCTCATTTCATGTTGTGCTTGGCTTTAGTTATTAATAACAATAGGTATTCTTAGATTTTAAAAAGCTGAGCAGGGGGAATTAAATTCTGCTTTTGTATTAACTAAAGCCCTACTATATCATTTGCCATTTTTTGGAAAAATTAAACTATGCTTGTATGTGTGTGTATATATATATATTTAGCATTTTCTATGCTTATATTACAGTTGTAGTTTGATTATCAGTATCTGAATTGTTTTATTTTCTTTCTTTGATATTTTTAAATTCCTAACTGCTGCTTCTATTTGTTTTTTAAAACTTAGCATGAAGGGGAACTGGAATTATCCATTGTTCAGCTTTTCTGTCTTCCACCATAATTTTCAGCCTGGGGCTTTTAAATTTATGTTCTCCATGCTACCAAGGCATTTAGTAATTCAAATGGTGAACTCCATATGAAAATTTAAGAAGCTTTGTTATCTCTCCTTTCTAGACAAAACCTTTGTTTATTTAAGTTTCCAAGGTATAGTCAGGTCTTGAATGTGAACTAATTTTAAATTCTGAATGCCCTTTCTGCTGATTAGAGGTGGCCAAGCAAACATGGGAAGAATACATAAGTTTCCCAATCAATAGGGAAAGCTCTTCTTTAGGTTTAATTTCTGGCCAAGAAGCAGGAAAATTTGGTACCTAAAAGGTGAAACAAATAACATACATTTTCAAATAATTTCATACAGTTACACGTTTGTAAATTAATTGTGAAAAATAATTTCTGTGTAGCCCTCAAGCCTAACTGTGTTACTGTGTTGTTACAAAACTGTGGTGAATCTTTTTGCAATGAATAGTAAATTTCTACAAAGGTTTAAACATCAAATACAGATTATTAGATACTACAAATTATAAGATATACCTGTTTTCTATGTCTGGGTAGATAAAATCAGTATTAACAGATTGAGGTTGCTTTTGTTTTCTTTCCCTGTCTTCTGCTACTAGCTGTCTGTAGAAGATAAGAGAGGAAGGAGTGTGTATGATTTTTAGTTCCAGGTAGTCCTCTGTGGACCTTGATCAGCTGGTGATTTGTGGTAAACATCTTTTTCTGGTAGAGTCTCTGCATCTCTTTTCAGAATTAGGATTTCAAGTTTTCTAGTGAATAGCTTTGATTTTTCAGCCTTCCACTGAATAATATGTAGTGAGTGTACAGTTGCACTGGTTAAATTTCTGATTTTCAGTGTAGTTGGAGCTTTCCCAAAAACATGTTCTTCTTTTGTTTGCTTCTGTGGTTTAGACTGAATCAGTCTTAAGTCAAATGCAAATCCTATGAGAGAAACAAATGTAGCTTCATTTAAGTACCTGAATTCTTCAAACTTCTTATAAGATCAGTTTAAACAGTGTAACCTCTTGTGTGAAGGTAAAACACTAACACTGTAGTTCCACTTTCCACATTTAGAATTTAATGTTTCATAAATCCACACTGCTACCTAAAGCTAACCTGTCAAGAAGAAAAGTTTGCAGTAGAATCAGCTTCTTGATCGAATCAGTGCACAGCAGCATGAACACAAATGATGGTGCAAGGAAGATAGCAGAGACAAGCAGTTCATGAAAGGCATGACTATCATGTCTTGGCACCATAAGATAAGTTTATATGGAAATAAATTTATCATAGTCATGTTTAAAAATTTTTGTTAGGGAGGTTAAAAAAATCATAGTGTAAAACTATAGGCTCTTAACCTGAGGGACTATTTGTTCTTTCAGCTTTTGTTTTGTTTTGTTTTGTTTTTTGTTTTGTGGGGTTTTATTTTGGATTTGTTGTTGTTTTAAACACTGGGGAGAAGCCAGCCAGGATTCTTTGCTTTGTTTCATAGTGACTGATTTTTGTGAAGTTACAGGGCAAAATGTTTATTTTTGCTGATCTAAAGTGACAGTTCAACAACCACTGAATTCTCAGGTTGTCCAAGAGAGCTGGTCTTCGGAATTGAAATGAATGTGTGCTTTTTTGCAAAGAGTAGTTCTTCAGCCTAGCATTAAATAGACACTGGTCAACTTTTGGAGTCCAGGTCTGAAATACACTGCACTTTGATAAAGGCAAGAACAATGTTCCTGTCAGTGTTAAATAGAATAATAGGCAGCCTAGGTCTGATCTCAGCCAAGTTAGCCAAAACCTTGCTTAATTATACAGTTCAGAATTCCTGATTGCAGTTGAAAATTAAGATAATTTGTTTTCAAATGTGCATGTTTTTCCATACACTGACTATTTTTCAGTGAGATTAAGAGTAACTGAATCCTATTGAATGTGACAGAAATGTCCAGAGCCACACACTGATGTGCATCTTGTAGTTGATTTCTTCTAATTGCCTTTGGAATTCTTCCCTGCTACAATCCAGTGAAATGGAGGAGAAGGATGTTGAGAATAGCTGTGTTACTACTGCACACCCATTAATGCACAATAGCTTTTTTCCATAAAAGCTCTGTATTGTTACTGCAGTTGTTTTCAAGGTTTTATGGAAGCACAGTATTTTAACAACTACATAAAATAATAAGGTTCCATAGCAATTTGTTCCATGATAGTTTTAAACTACATTTTCACCATTTCCAGAAAATATTTATCTTCATTAAAAACAAAATAAATTCTTTGCTGCACTTCAGTAATGGGTTTGATTTTTATTTTTCTACAATGAAATCAATAGAGTGGTGATATTTTCTGTGTGTATCTATAGTACTGGTACATAATATTTTTGTTTTTAGTACTAGAAGTATTATGCCAGACTAGTGCACAGAGTTGCAGAAAAAAGTCAGTGCACTTCAGATTAGTATATTTTGATTGTGTATGAGTTTGGAGGTTTATGTATTAGTTCTGATAATTCCTCTGCCAGTAGTCAAAACTCCATCTACATTTCAGGTCATTGCACATCATGCAGCTGATGCTAATGTGATTTGTCATTGTAAAAATATAACTGCCTGTACCTCTTGTTGTCCTGAAAACTGTCATATGATCGTTTAAAAATATTGTTGAATGTTACTGTTTGGCTTGAAGTAACTAACACAAGCTTCACTGCAGTTGGGTGTATTGTACTACAGTGTGTTTATCCCTTTTTTCATTGCTTTAGCTTCCCTGCTTCCCCATGTGTGCTGCTGGAGTTCATTTTGATACTTGTGATATCATGACTTCAAGTCTCAAATGAATTCTTCAGTCGGATTGCATATGTAGCGTACAATTAGATGTGTGAAAGCATTTCATAAAACTGCATTGATCTGACAATCTTAGCTGTTCATGTGGGAAAATTATAATGTTGATCTACAAAGAGTGCAGACATATTTCTCCAGTGTTATTGCTGCTAATTAGCTCAATATGCAGAGGTTACAGTGCACTTATGCTTGCCATTAAATTACAACTCACTGTTATACAAAACTGAGAATGTTAAAGAAAATTGCTTTATAAAAGTAATTTATGAAATCTGATAAAATGTCCTTTTTTTTTTTTTCCCCTTTGCTTTTTGCTTTTATCCTTTTTTCCTACTGCTTCCTCTGAAGTCTCCTACCAAATGGTTTTGGAAACTGGTTCCTGTAAGTTTGCCCAACTGCTTCACTTTGATCAAGTTGCTTATTTTGGGAATGGCTTTGTCCATGTCATGCTGGTCTAATCATTCATTTCATTTATCTGTGTGATATAATTTTATAAGAGATTGCCCTGCAAAGGAGTGCATACTTGCAGAAGCCTGTTTTGCAAGGTAATCTGTGCAAAAGAAATATGAGATATGATGCTGGACAAGGAATTACTTTTCAGGCAGTCAGTGGGTTTGTACAGAGCGGTGCTACCTGTTATTAACACATGTCTAATGAACATTTAAAAACCATTTTTTCATAAACTTTCAGTAAACATGCTATTTGATACCAATTATTTTTTAAAAAGAAACTTACAGAAGTAGTTTTTGATTGTTGATGCTACATGCAATCTGAAATCTTATTTATTCTAAGCATATGCAATCATTACTTCATTCAACTAGAATTCCCCATTTTTTTAGCTGATTTAAGACTGCTATTAATCTCTCCCCACACAAAATGACCCAAAGCAGCATACTTTGAGATTATAATTTCACTAAAAGTAAAAAATAGCTTTTCATGTCTGCAATAATATAGTTTGTTTTCTCTGTGCTGTGTCACCTTGGGGTTATCATTACTTTCCTCTTCATGTAGGAATTCACACTTGATGTACATTCAGATTGTTTATTTGGCAAAGTTTGGCTGGGAACAGCTGTTCAGGTATATGCAGAATTGCATACTTCTGATCTGAATTCCAAAGACCTAATTCCCATCTATCATTGCTCTGAAGATTACCAAATAATTGATCTAGCAGTCCCTCAGATGTTCGTTGCCATAACCAATGAAACACTTCTTACATTGCAAAAGAAATTGAAATTAACAAGGCAGGTGCATGTAGGCAACATGAAAAATTACTCTGTGTCTGGAAAAGTAGTTTAAAAATACTGTGTCCAGCAGCCTGAGCAGTGTTCAGACTCCTAACAGTCTCTGGGTGCAATTGCTCTGTAAAGGTATCTATCTATCGCAGTTGTGACACACAGATACTCTGCTCTTCACAGTACAACCCTTTAATTTTCTTTTGGAATTAAGGTAGTGTAACTAATTGGAATGAAGAAAATGAAGAAAAAAAATAAGATGGATCATGATATCACTTTTTTTTTGTCTTATTTTGTCAAAGTAAGGCTACTTGAAAACAGTCTCAGAATGTGTTCTGTTTTTGTCTCGAGTGTTGGTTTACTAGTGAGTATCTTCCTTTGCATAAAAATGATATTCAGTTCTAAAATACTCAATCTGTTGAGAAGCTAACTCCAATTTGCCTGCCAATAATCTGTAAACAGCTTGAATTAGTGGTATTTATATTACCTGATGGTGTTAGTTCAGTAGGGATACAGTCGAACTCCAAGTTATAAAACTCAGGCTGCTCTGCTTTAGCCAGTCTTCTGTCTCTTCCCTTTAGAACAGAGCACATTTCATAGTGGCAGATATTCCTCAGCATAGAGGCAGCTAAAAACTGTTAAGTACATTTATAACATGTTATCTACTGTATGGTAAATGTGTAAGAGCATTCATTGTTAATGATTAGCTCTGAATACACACAAGCACTTAGGACAGAGTAGCTGGTGTGCGGTTGGTTCATCTTTCGCTGACCTTGTTTCTAGGCAAGTGTTTTGACTATACCTAGACTAGGTTAAGTGGAATAAGCTCAAGGATGCTAAGTCAGGATGGTTTAGGATCTCAGAAACAAGATGCCTATATTAGCATTTCTGTTTCAATTAACTCTAGAGCTTTATAATGTAGAAGTTCATCTTTTGCATTGTTGCATATGCATTTAGTAGCAAACACTGCAGCTGATGAGAATAGTTTCTTCAAATGGAAGTTTATTTAAAATGCAGTACATTCAGTGCAGTGCTTTTCATTTTTTTCAGTATAATTTATCTTTTTAACCAAATAGAAACATGATGCCTGCCATACACTAATGAACCTAGCAGGTCAGGTTATATGAGTTTATCTTTCCTGAAGTAATGTGCTTGGCATTCTCTACAATGAATTAAATCCTCTATGTCCACTTCAAAGATATGACACAGTTTCTAGCATGGGTGGCCTAAGGCCAGTGAAGGCATCATCAAAGTGCAGTGTACTTTTTCACAGGATTTACTGTACAACACCACTATATTGTCAATTTCAAGTTTTTGAATACTCCAAAGATACTATTCAAAAAATATATTAATTAAACAGAGCTTCTTGGATCATGATGTTCAGACCATCTGTATCCTGTATCTGTTACCATTATTGATGCTTAATCATAATTAAATTGTGGTATTTCATAGTTAATTTTAACCTTGTTGAGGAGAACATTCGTGGACATAATAAGATGGAATTCTAAACTCAGAGCATTTTCATCATAGTGGGTCACTGGATTGTCATTAACTTTCACTGCAATAATAATTGGCCTATTTCATTAGAGATACTAGGGAGTATTACGAACATGAAGAAAAAATGTTAATAATATGTAACAGGGAACACAATTTTTATTTGGTGTTAATGTTTCCTCTAGCACACAAAAATGGGATTTTCGTTTTTATAAAGTGTATTTGACGCACAAATACAACTACACTAAAAGCATGAAATAGCAACTAAGTCTTAGGGGTTTTTTTTTTAATATTAATTGCTTCCGGTATAAGTTCTCTGGGCCAAATGCAAGCCCTTTATGTTTCTAGAGCTGATGTGGCTGCTGTTGCCAGATTAGGCTTTTACTTAGGCCAGTTAGGGGACACTGACATTCACTAAAATAATCCCATGTGATCCTTGACAGAAATCCAGTGACAGTAAGTACAGCCCTCAGGGTTAGTCTGTGGTTCCACAGATATTTTTGCATGCACAAATGCATTCAACAATTCCTACCCCACCCATAAAACCTCCATCCGTACTCATTCACTGCAGAAACAAAGGAGGAGAGAGTTGCTGTAGCTGGACCAATGGTTTTGGTACAGTTCCATCAGCAATTGCTCCAGCACAGCCAAAAGGTGAAGAGAAGGAGGTAGGAACAGTCAGTTTTGGCCTTGCTGGGAAGAGTGATTTCCACAAAGACTTCTGAGAGACCCTTCAGGGAGAATTGTAGTCCAGTGTGTGTCCAGTGTGCATTTAAATAGCATGAGATTAACTCAGAAACACTCTACTACTCCTAAGTAGTTCTGTGGTATGAATACGGCAGTTACCCTTCACTACTGTTTTAAAATGTCTTAGTAAATAATACTAACAAAATCTATACCACTTTCTTCCACCTCTGTTTCCTTTCCCAGGAAGAAATGGAAAAAAAATGGGAATGATGTTAAGTCCGTTTTTTCAATAAGCCCTCCTCTCCTATCACACACAAAAAGAAAGAAACCCATTGAACATATATTCCCTGCAGATAAATGCTATATCAGTATCCTAACCTAATGATCTCTTTATATGCTGACTTCATTTTTTAAATATTTCCATTTGTTGCTGGGTCACTGCATGGTCATAACAGTTCACCATTAAGATTTCTCTATGTTTATGAGTGACATATGTTTATGACTGCTTATAGTGACACATGCTAGTAATAAAAATGGAGTTGATAAAATGCAGATCTCCTTACTTCTGAATTTGTCATTAAGTCAGTTACATGAATGAGATTTTGGGCAAGATACTTAGGTCAGAGTCATGTGACTTACCAGTAAACTGAAGTTGCGCTAGCTAAGGACTTGTCTCACTGTATTTGCACACAGATAATTTTTTGATTGCATAATAATGACTGCTAAATTTTAATTCAGGTATAGAATGTTATTTAGTTTAGTGTGCTGTAGAGAGATCATCAAAACCTTGTAATTTTGAAGGCTAAGCTCAGTATTAGCATTGTTCCTTTTGTCTTAGATATGATTTATTCTGTTTGAAATGTAGCATAACATAAATATTGTTAGGAAAAAGAATACTGAGAATATTCAGCTATTTCTTGAATACTGCTTTTTCACTAACAGTGTAAAATCTACAGCATGAATTTGTTTGTTCATATGTTTCAGAGCCTTTGTTTCTCTAAATTTCTCTATTTCAAACTGTAGGCTCGTTACCGGAAGGAGCAAACATTGCTGAAACAGCTGCCCTGCATTCCCTTGGTGGAGAATCTGCTGAAGGATGGTACAGATGGTTGTGCTCTAGCAGCCCTGATCCACTTCTACTGTCCAGATATCATTAAACTGGAGGGTATGTCTGGTATCTCTTGGCTTGTACACATGGGCCATAAAAGTTTAAATGTCTGTATTTGGGAACTGTGTGAAGGAAGGTGCTTAAATGCAGTATACAGCAGGCATTTTTTAATGTGGCAGGTTTAATATAAACTTTGTGCCTTTTTCATTTTACCTTTAAATAAAAGGAGCCCAGATGTCCTTCCTGGTGTGCTTGCTTTTATGTTGTCACACTAAAATAAACATACTTGAAATTATCTGCAAAACTCTTATTCTTAAAGCTTAAGTGCTTTTTGTGAATCTGAGCATTTACAGATATAAAACTTAGAAGAGTTTAGAGTTAGGCTCTGTGTAGCTTCACTGCATGGCAAATAGTTGCTCTGTATTCTGTGCTTTTAGTTCACCTGAGACCTACCTGGATCATTTATAGAGTAAACAAAAATGTATAGTGTAGAATGTATTAGTGACATGCTGTTCTAGAATAGCAATTGTCTGTGAGGATGAGCAGCTTCATCTCATTCTTTTGCTCAGTAGCCTGGTAAAGTTATACCTTCCTCTTGGCAACTAAGAGCTGTAAAATGTCTTGGCAGCTAACACCCATCATTTTCTGCCTGTGTTCTTTCTATGATACCTTTGATGTCGTGGGAACACTTATGCAGAAACATTCTGAGAAATCCAGGAATATGAAGAAGGGTTTAGAGCTTGGTAAGGGCTGAAATCTGGAATTCATATACACAACCACTTTATAGACAGCTTCAAGCACAGTAGGCATTGAAGATGAAAGGCACAAATATGTATTCATTCACCTTACTTCTGCAGCTTGAGAATTTTGATAAATAGAGCTTTCAGTTTGCATAAACATTGTAGCCAAATGCATACTATTATATGTGATTAGGGAAGAGTTAAAACTTGGGTGGTGTTGACTGGGGTAACACCTGGTACTTCTGTCTTGTTCCAGCATGGCTGAGAACACAGACAGTCTGAAAGGTCTTGTGTGACCAGCACCTTCCTCCAGCATCTGGCTTTTAATGGCAAGGCACATGTCATCTTTGG
The DNA here is from genome assembly GCF_029582105.1 of Oenanthe melanoleuca. NCBI lineage: Eukaryota > Metazoa > Chordata > Aves > Passeriformes > Muscicapidae > Oenanthe > Oenanthe melanoleuca. The sequence continues at coordinate 6,863,515 of NC_079342.1, forward strand.
AGCTTTAGTTTAATATTCCTGTTAGGTATCCTGGCATCTTCTTCCCTGAAGATACAAATGTGCATGTCATTGTCTCAGAAGTAAATTCAAAGGTACTCCAAAGCAACTGGAAACACTTTAATAAGACTTTATCATCCTCCCTGTACTTAGGTAGTATAATTTTTGATGCATGTTGAATTTTACTGAGATTTGGTTCTGTATTGAAACTGAGGAAGGCAGGTAATAAAAATACGTATGCAAAAAATGCTTAAAAATGCATTAACAAAAAAGTAGAAAGTATTCTATGGTTCTCTGTAGTCTGAAATAGATAAATTCTTCTCATTAAGTCTTCATTTCACTTTCAAATCTAGGTTTCCTTGAAGGAATACAGAACTAGAAAGGAATCCCATTGAGTCAAGATGTTGACTATGGACAAAATTATATAATCCCTTTCATGAATTTGTCTTTTTCTATCTTGAAACTGTCAAAATCTTGAAAATCTGTACTCTTCTTACCCACTGTTGTATAGTTTCCTTTTTTATATGATTTTAAATTTCATTCTTGTGTTGCACCTAAGTCTGCCTGTAACCTGTCTTACGTGCTTTTGTTGTTCTTGCAGCAGCATCCTTTGGTTTAATAGCTTCTAATCTGATGTACACATTTTTGATCTGTTTTCTTCCTCTTGTTTTAGCCCAGGCTACTGAACCAAGCCTTTTCAGGCTCCCTTGGTGAAGTGGATTTCCATTCTCCTTATTATCCTCAATAGCCTTCCTCTGCAACTTGTCCAATTTGGGTTTATCATTCTTGACTATGGATGGTTCTAATTGTACAGAGAAATCCAGACTGACATCCCATTCTTGCCTTGTGCAGTGCTTCTCTGTCACTGCTGGAAATAAATTTTCTGATAGGTTTTAGCATGATGTTTGTTTTCTCCATAGCTGCATGATGCCAAAGGCACATGTTTACAGTGGCTAATACATGATAACTCCCTGCTCTATATCACCTTCAATCATTGAATCACATTAGAATTTTATTAGATTCAAATGTATGACTTCACATTTTGCATTTCTGAATTTAATCTCATTTCAGTCAGTTTAGTCAAACATGTTTTCTTATTGACCATCATCTGTGGGGTTGGAATTATGGACTGTGTCTGATTTTCTTCAGTATGGGAATCCTTATCCTGCTGGTATCAAAGTAGATTCCTTTCATGAAGAAACCTTTTATTCTTAGCAATTCAAAACTTATGTGGAGTTCTGTCATACATTGTTGCTTTAGGAATAAAATCTGATGCATGCTCTGGAAGTACATTTAATTCTTCTCTTCAGTCCTGTCTTTTAAGAGGACTATCTTTTTTTCATGGACCTTATTATTGCTACTTAACTTTCCAAGAAGCAGTCATAAAAAGACAAGAGAGACTATATGGGCTTAAATAGTAGTCAGAGAATACTGTATAACGATACAAGTCTGTTCACAGCCACCACTTCTTTGTCTTTAAACAGCACTTTCAAACAGAGAGTGATAATTCATGTAATAGCCTTCAAGCTCCTTGGAAAACCTCATCTCAAATATCTGAATACACAAATACCATAGACCAGGCTGGTTTTTTTGCAAACATCCAGGTTGTTGATACTAAAATGTACTTGAGTCCCTGTTTAAAGACAAAGAACTAATATGTATGGAGAAGTGTTTGAAAAACGTGTATATTTCTTACTGCTGTTGCTCTATAGAAAATCTGTAGTGATTAAATGTATTTTTTCATTATGTGGAAATAGTTGGGGTGAGAGGCAACAAAAGGCAAAACAGAAACAAATTAACTTGTCAACGGTGAAAAACAAAATTCAATTTTACAAAAATATCTAAATATTTAGAAATGCAAAGATAAAATGTAGATAAATAATTTCTTTCATTTCTGACTAAGAAAAATAAAAGTCTTTGGTGGGGAGGGGTGGGGCAGAAATTATGTCTGAAATTTTCCAGTAAATGCTCCTGAATCTGTAAAAGCCAAAAAGCACTTTTTTGCAAATATGTAGTTGTATCTAATCTTTGCTTCTTTTCTTCTTTTTTAGATATTTGTTTGAAAGATACAATGTCTTTGGCTGACAGCCTATATAATCTACAATTGATTCAAGAATTTTGTCAGGAATACCTCAACCAGTGTTGCCATTTCAGTCTTGAGGACATGCTCTATGCAGCTTCTTCAATAAAGGTAAAAATATAACAGTTAAATAAAAATGCAAGCAACATCCACAGAACTATTTTGCTAATGACATGTTTAGTCTTTTTTTGCTGCTGTATGGGTTCTCTTGTGACACAGCATGTAAGAAACAAATTTCAGCAGAATGAAATTGTTGTTTATGGAATTATTACTCACTGTTCTTACTCTTTTCTGTATACGCAATAATTTCATGGGTGTTAATCTTAAAGCTCTTTCACTTTTGCAAAAGTGTAAAATTCTGAGTTGATTTCATTGGAAAATCCAATGGCTTTTTGCCCCAAATATAAGCAGTAACACAATTCCAACAAATCCAGTTGTTTGAATAAACAATTAGGTGTTTTCAGTCAATCTAAGATTTTTATCTTTTAGAAAGAGGAAAATAAAGCATTATTCTGTAATTCTTTAAGCCGTGTGTGGGAAGAAAAGGAGCAACTGAATGATTTGCCTGATTGTAGATTTAATTTTTCATTATTATGTTTTACTAAGACTTTCTTCTATATAAAACACACTTCATTTGCTTAAGATTCTTGTTGGGTTGCCTTTAGGGAATGAAATATTATTTTTTTGAAGTCAGCATATCCACTGCAGATGTAATGTAATTGGTTTCTAAATATCTGGGTCATTTCACTGCTTTTATGATTTTCTAGCAATCTCACAAGCAGAGTCAGAGGCCAGAGCTTGAATACAGCTTTGTTGTCTCCTGTAGGGTTGAACTCAATCCTTTTCAAATAAGTAATGAGCTGCCAGGGTGAGTAAGGGCAGTAGGACCTAAGTCTAGACTACTTAGCTGTTGCTGGTTTGTTTGGTGTATGCTAAGTTGTGTAGTGACTGCTTTCAGTCAGCTTTTGGTGCTGTTAGATTTCACATGCAGTGATGTACCTACATGCTGGTGAAGTCTGCTGCATTGCAGTCTGCCTTGGCTGCACCTCATATCCTACAGCCACACTCAGTGGTCTCCAGTACAACTTCTTCTCTGCATTTTGATGGTTTCTCTCTGCTTACAGACACATGGAATATGCACAATTGATTATTCATGTTTTGATTCATGACAATCAGTCATACCATTTTTATAGTAATGGCTTGAATTATTTCTCAAGCCAATATGCACTAAGAAACTTCATTTGAAAAAAGAAAAAAAAACCTATAGTAAATATTTTGTCAGTATCCCAATGCATCAGACTTTACACTTTTAAAGTGCAGCATACTCAGTGATTTTGCTGTTTCTGAGCACTGTTTTTAGACAGGATTTAGAGTTCTTTCAAAGAGTTAGAGTATTTCTAGATCTGAGAAAGCCCTTTTGTGACCATATTTTTACAAGCTGCTGTGGCATGGCTTATTTAGATGTAAATGCTACAAAGCAAGGCTGCCAAGTTTTTCTTCTAAAACTTGGCATGGAAGCTTCAGCTAGTGCTGTAAACTCTGCTTTTCCAGTGTTAAGAATTAATTTGCTTTAAGAATAAATTCATTGTTAAAAGAGCTCCTTAGTTTTCCAGTTCATCTGATTAGAGAAAGTTTTAATAAATATGTTTATTCTCCAAAAATTTTATTGTCACTTCAAAAAAGCTTGTAAGTAGATATTTCAGATATTGCACATTGAATTACACTGGTTTGTGGCAGCTACTCTTATCTCAGCCTACAAAATGTACATAGTATAAAGTCTTAGGATTTACAGAGGTGTCTTTGTTAATCAGCGGAAATTCCTGTCTGTTTGCAGAGTGGCTCATACTGCACAGTAGGTGCCACAGTGCTTTTGGCTTAAAAATCTTTTACATTCATAGTGGTGACAGAAAAAGTAAAAAAGACCAACTGCTGATATCTTACTGGAAAAAGCATCAAGAAAAAAACCATAGCAGCGTTTTTGGGATTACAGTGCTGTGCCTTGTGTGGTCCTAGAAATTACAGTAGGTATCCTGACTTGCTGCTAGTTCTTGAGCAGGAAGAGAACAGAACCTCTTCTGAAGTGATCCAGCACAAAGTACGTACCTTACATTCTTCCCAGGGCTCCCTGCACTGTCTTGGTGCGTTACATCAATGTATGTTAGAGATAGGACATGACGCAGAAATTTAGTGCAGCACTTGACCAAAGTGACATTGCCTGCTTTGGGTTTTTCCATCAAAATGCACAGAAACACAGTGACTTCACTTCAGCATCCTGAGTCTTTGATAGAGGCTCTCAGATTTTGCAGCAGATTAAACTGTTGGCTTAGTTTTGGTTTAGCACAGAGGAGAAATAAGCTTTGTCTGGATTTCTAGACAGCTTTAATGTGTTTATTGCCTATTCCTTCTCCTCTAAGAAAAATATATTTGTAAAGTTCTTCACAAGATGTTCACTTGAGCAGGGCTACTGATATTAAAGAAAAAAATATTTCAATACATTCCATGGATGCTTGGGGCACCAACCAAGGACTATACTGGTTCCTGGTTGTTTTCGTTTGAGGCAGACAAACACAAGTAGGGCGTGATTACATAAAAATAATCACAATGTTTTCTGAATCCTCCTTGCATATTTAACAAGAGGAAATAGTAAAAAATCTTGAATCTTTAGTTGTGCAGATTGCTTTTTTTCTCTTCTCCTGTAAGCAGTTTTATCTTCAGACAGAATTTATTTTTAAGTATCTTGTTCTTCACCTGTATCTGGGAAAGTACACAGAGCTGAAGGAACTGTTTTATTGTAACTTGAAATGTGCTTGTTTTGCCTTTTCAAGGAACAAGTTTGTAGAAACAGAAAACCGTGCATTAAGTGCCATCACAAGAAGTATGAACCACCCTGCAGAACCCTAAAGACTTTTTTATTACTTTGTCTGAGCAGTTGATTAGCACTGAGATATAATAGGAGGTGTGTAGCATTTGTGCTTTGGCAATCCAATGGAATGTATAAGTACTATAAGGATATTATACTGTAGTATAAGAATACTATACTGAAGAGAAAGAATTAAAATAAACATCTCACATGCTCCATTTCACATGAGACACATGGAAATTACTTCTAAAAGTTAAAAAAACACATCTTTGGTTGTAATTGATTATATTCTTGATAATTTAAGTTCTTCTCTGCCACTTGATTCTAGTAGGGCCATAGACTTCATATCTAAGAACAAGTCATTTAGGGGGTTAAGTGTCAAGGAGGGGACTGACTGACAACTGGAGTCATTTGGTGTTTGCCATGATTTGAGAGCTTACCCAGGAACTTGGCATTGCATCAATTGACAGGCAGTTAATTGTTGTCTTTTGTTGTATTCCTTTACCTGAGCCTGTACAAATATGTGGGTGTGTGCTTTGTTTTCTTTAATAGTGATCCTAAATTTCTGCTACTCATTTAATGTACACATGTTGTACATTCTCCCTTCACTGACAGAGGATTGATGGTAAGACTCAGATCACCATATTAGAACACTTTTTGTGGATTCACCTGCCATTATCAGTGGCATGATTCAGTTATTACTAAGAGATAACTATTCACACACAGCAATCACTTGCTCACAGGGTCATTTTTCCTGGGCTGGAGCCCAGCCTCATGGTCTCCCAGAAGCAGGGCCTCATTGTGGCCCACGAGTGGCTTTAGGAACATGTGCACAAAGTTTCTCAAGGAGTTAATTTGTCCCTTGGGGTGTGTATATACATATAATCTTTGCATGTAGTAACTGCTGCCCTTGTGGGTGCAGCCAGGGTTGTAGAGCCTGTTGCTGACACGGGCACGTTCTGCTGGTCCTGTAAGGACCTGGCAGAGTCCTGCTGCTCTGAGCCTGTGGGTTCCTGGGAATTCAGCAGGGCCACGGGGCTCTGCCGCCTCGGTGCTGAGGGGATTTGCATGTCCTTCAGCACAGATGCTGTTTTTCTGTCTGCTCTGTGCTGAGATCTGTAGGTCTGCTCACTCAAGCTCATGCAGAAGGCATCTTTATTACAGAATGAAAGCTTTCAGAATGTGAAATGACGCAAATCTGAGAGATGAGTCTGTGCAAATCTGAGTGCTGTATCTTGACTGAAAGGGCGTTCCTCTGACCTAGATGTGGGCCAGACTCCAAACTGTGCAGAATCACAGCTAAGCACTTGGAATAAGTACCTTAATTTTGCACTATTACTAACTAGACTGGTAGAAAAAACATTTGCACTGTCAAATCTTTTTTGATTTAAATCCAGAACTTCTTTTTTTTTTTTTTCCCACTGCTAAATTGAACAGGAGTATATGATATCTGAAGGGTTGATTTATATTAAAAAATATTTATTCCACTTGAGCACTTTTGAATACTTGTACATTGATGGTGTCTATTTGTAAACAGCATAAGCAGAGGCTATAATCAGCACCAGAGACGTGAAAAATAGTGTTCAAATACATTGCATAGGTCATCCTAGAAATTCAGGGCTGCACAATGTCCACATGTGTTGCACAGCTTTCCCTCCCACTGCCAGCCAGGCTGCTCACCTGAGTCTCAGCTGGCAACTGGAGCCCCTTAAGGACCTGGGAGAGCAGCTGGCTGTGCTTGGTGAGGCACTTATTATGTATGGTGGGAGTCAGTTCAGCCATTTCATTCCCATCTGGCCAGGTTAAAAGGATTCAGGAGAAGGAATTAAATGTAAGATTCAACCAGGGAACAGTTTTTTGAGACAGTTTTTCCCTGAGAGGGACCAAATGTTCCTGACTCATTATTTAAAGGGAAGCAGCGTGGTTTGCTTTCACTGATGTCAGCTGCTCTTCCCTCTCAGTTCTGGTCTGAAACAAAGCTTAGTGCATTTTAGAACTGAATTGTTGTGGCATTTATCAGCCTGTGGCAGGACAGAGGACAAACTGGCCACTCTTAGATCACACACAGCTGTAGTCTGGCCTTCTTGAGACAGTTTGTGACACTGCAATTTTCTGCAGGCTTGAAGCTTTTATGTTGGCATTTGTATAATAAAAAAGCTGTGGATTTGCACTGGATGCGACCTTTCCTGGCCCACTGAACAGAGATTTTAATGTGCATCATGGTAAAAATTGTACAGTGTATTTTATGTTCATTTTGCAAAAAATTCTAAGCCTCTATGGCTGCTCTCACACCCAAGTTTTGTGGAAACAAGCCTGATGATGAATTATATGTATCATTTGTGTATATGATATTGTGATTATTCTAAAACTTATAGGTATTAGGAGAGTATAATTTATTTGAAGTACTTGAAATTAAATGAGATTAAATGAAATTAAATTTAATGAAAATGTTTAGCTAATAATGATCTCTGAAGTTGCAAGTCTGCCATCTGCTGTTCAGGGGGCTTGAGCTAGCCTGGACTGCTCAGAGCTTCCTTAGATTTTATTACTGTTAAAATACTGTTCTACTTCTGAATATTACTGTAAGTGCATGTGATAATCATATGGCAAGCTGCTAGAATTTCTGTCACCGTAATCATATGGCAAAAATCTATGGAAATCATATCTACGTTCTTTTGAGTCCTGGATAGCAACATTACTATAGACCCACTGCTAGTTTTTCATCTGTTACTCAACAGTCTTTCCCTTCGATCATTCTTAATGTCCTTTTCTGACTAAAAATAACTTGTGTGAAAACATGATTTCCATCATGATGGCTCACCATCAGACATCTAAAGTAGCCTCTGTTCTCAGTGGGCTGTGCAGCACTTTCATTTTTAGTTCAGTAAATACTGCTTTGGTGGCTTTAGAAAAACAAACAGTCTTGCAGCAGCTCAGGACTGCGTAGAAGATATTCTCAGAAGGAATATCTGTCCTTCATAAAATAGTCACACTATTGTGTGTCTGTTTTTTGTTGAAATGCAGCATTTCAACATAAACATGAGAAATTGGAGTATCTGAATGCAATATTACTTTGGATGGGGACAAAGCTATGATTAGAACATTTTACGATTAAACTTTTTACTAAAAAATTGAGTTAAAAATATAAAAGTTTAAGGAGAGGGAAGGGGAGATATTCAGAGAGAATTTGTAATATTTTGAAATTGTAGTATTAAACATATTTTGTCTGAGAAGTACATCTGATTTTTTCTTGGTCTAAGCTTCCTAATGAAATCATTGTGTGATGCTATGCCTGACATTTACTTGAATAGAAAAAATTCTGCTGTGCATTTTTCCTCATTCAGTTCTGTCAAGCTGGATAAACAGTGATGGGGTTTTTCCTATTCTATTTATAACTTGTGTGTAATAACTATGCAACATCTGCCTGATTCCTTCACCATATAGTACAGTGTAGGAGTAGCTTTTGGTCTGAGTATCCCTTTGCTGAAGTATATCCATGTTAGAAATCTTCAGGAAAAATAAATCTGAAGCTAAAGTGTCAAGCATATAATCAAAATTATATTTTTAAATATACTGATGCAGAATTGATATAATCTCATTTATTATCAAAGTTTTTTTAGTAAATATTCTATTTATTTTAGAATTGCATTCTTATCCTTAATGTCTCTGATTTGTTTTTGAATTAGAATGACTTTTTTGTTTTGAATTTTTGAGAGAAACTCATTGAAAAAATTGTTTAATTATGGTTTCCCAGTTTAATGTACAAGCATTGTTTACATCTTCCGACTTTGTAAGAATGGTGGTGAAGATCTGTGCACCTGCTTGAGCCAGCTCAAACATGGATATTTGCTGATGTCATTCAGTTGATATTTCTAGATATGAAGTGGCACTGAAGATGAAGCTTTGGCCTCTGAACTCTTCAGCCTCCACAGTCAATAACCTTTTGGGCTTTTTGCACTCCTCATATGCTCTTGCAGCAGAAACAACTGCTCCTGCAGTGCTATCCTCTATTGACTTTTGTTGTTGTTGATGCAGTTTGTCACCAGTTTTTTTTTTCCTTTTCATCTGTTTTTCCCCTTCTGTTTAATCTGGTGGCTCCCACACTGTGTCTTTCAAAGCTGTGTAATGGGTACATACAGTAGGTACATATGTATCAGCAGTGCATAAACCTCTGGAGCTAAAACCTTGTTCTATCCTGCAGTCAAGAAACTGCTGCTGTTTTTTGTTTTGCATTAAAGACTTGAAATCTGGGTAGAACTTCATGAATGTGAAAAAAGCACAAACTTAACACAAAAGCCAAAATCAGATTCCAACTTCCTGTACTAAAACAAAGGACTGCTATAATTTTCTATGTTAAAAATCTCTGAAAAAAAGCATTGCCTAGCCTTGCAGTGGGCTTTTCATTGCTATTTTTTTATGGAAGTGGCTGATCTTTGGCAGGCATTTTTTTCCACCCATCCTGCTCCTCTCTGCCCTCCCTGCAAGACATCAGGCTCCAGCATATGCTTGTTATGAAATGTTTCGAGCCAATCACTTGCAATCTGGTCAAGTTATGTGTTGGTGTTACAGATCAGTTGTACTGGTCTCTATTTCTAAAAAAATAATGGAGATTGTAAAATAAGTGGAGATTTTAAATTGGTTGAAACACAGAGGCATCTCCCAAATGCTCCTTAATCTGTTTATTTGCAGGCTTATGTTCTAACATCAATTTTTCTCCATCTTTTTTTTTTATTTCATGTAGAGCAATTACATGGTGTTCATGGCAGAATTGTTCTGGTGGTTTGAAGTGGTGAAACCATCATTTGTACAACCACGTGTTGTTGTGCATCCCCAAGGTAATTATGCTATGGATTGGCCTTAATATGCATGTTTTGATATGTATGTGTACAAATTGCCATTGTATTCACAGATGCAGTGAATATTTTAGTTAACAGGATTTGGCAGTGTACAACCCCCTTAAAGAAGGAGAGGAGTACTCTTTCTTCATTGTAAATCTTCATCTCATCTCATAAATCATAATTAGATTTTGTTGTGGTATAATCACTTGCAAATTTTCCTGACCTAAACAAGCCTCGAATCCATTTGTGCCCATGCAAGAATTACAAATATAATAAGAAACCAAGAACAGAATTTAGCCTGAAGAATTATGTTGCTGAGAATATACCAAGAGAAAGAATCATAAATCTGGGCAAAGTGAATATAGAGCTAATTGTAAAATTGCATTTTGTACCCAGTGGAAAGGTACCATATTCCATCAGAAATTCTCAAATTTAAAAATTCACCTTTCAAATAGATCTTGAGATCTGTTAATGACTGCTTTCAGGTTACTAACATTTCAGGTGACTGAAATGTTCACACAGCAGTGCTGTGATTGGCTTTCCATGCACTAGGAAGAGATTTTCATTGGGTGGCTGTTACACCTTTTCTTCATTTTTATGCTTTATAGCACATACAAATCTGATATCAATATTTAGGTAAGTGCTAACTGGTTTAGAGTGTGACAAAAAAACCTATTTTCTGGTTAGTCTAAGGGTTTGGGAAGAAGAACTTTTATCAGAAACATTTCTTCCAGAAGAACAAATTTTGGTAAAACTGTTTGTTTCCTTTTGATTTTGTGGCTCTTTTTTAGTTTATTTTTTCTGTATTAGTTCTTTGCTTGCTTTTTCTAGTCTATTTTGTCAGTCTCCATTTATTTCATTAGTGCCAGTATGGGAGCTTTGGAGGACTAAAGATGAAATGAAATGACAGTTTTAATCTAAATAGTGGAATCAATGAAAATTCTTTAAATCATTGAAAGTCATTATTTCAGATTATTTTGGACAGCTTTTCTACTGTGTAATTTAACTGAACACTAAACTATAATAACTTGAACTTTGTTCTTCCTGGCAGCTGAACCTGCAAAAGATGCAGCTTCTGCTCACAGCTTGAATGCTAATAGAAGAAATTATGTGGATGGTCCATCTGGTTCTGACTTTGTAGCCAGGTAATGTCAGAGAATCACTAGTACTGTTTCACAATCTCCTCCTTTCTGTGCAAAATCAAACAGTTTTTTTAATTTAAGTTTTTGACTTTTTGCAGAGCTCTGTGATTAAATTACAGATTCAATCTGTGGAATTTTGTGCAGTATCCTGTAGTTGAGCCCTCCCTCCCTGCTGCATGGCAGGCTGCTTGTTCATGTTTTTAACTTGGACAACGTGCTGTTCCCTTATCAGTGTCCAAAACCCTCAGTATTCAGCACAGCAGTGTCACATGGCCTTGTCCTCTTCAATTTCAAGTGGACCTGTTAACCAGGTCTGCTCTGAAGGAGCTGCTTTTCTGGAATTCACAGCGAATTTTCCAAAAGTTATAGTGAAAGTAAACTGAGATAACAGAGTGATGGGTTTAGTTTGATTTGGTTATGTTACTATAGTACCATGAAATTCAAATAGGTAAAAATAGATACTTATGCTGTGATTAATTTACCCACCCACCCCCAACTGCCTCCCAGTGGGGAGGAGAATCAGAAAGAAAGTATAAACCTCACAAGATAAGAACATTATTTTTAGTATTACTGGTACACATTAGGAAGCAATATGGAAACATGTTGTTTCCCTAATGTTCTGTAGCTCTTGATGAATTTCTCAAGGGAGACCTAATTGCTCTTCACAACTACCTGAAAGAAAGACAGATGGAGATTGGTCTCCTCTCCCAAGGAAAAAGTGATAGAAGAAGAGGAAATAGCCTCCATTTGCACTAGGAAAAGTTTAGATTGGATATTAGCAAAAATTTTGTCACCAAAACCAGTTTGGTGACAGGCTGCCTGGAGAGTGATGGAGCCTCCATCCCTGGAAGTATTTAAGATGTGTACATGTGGCACTTACGGACATGGTTTAGTGGTGGCATTGGCAGAGTTAACAGCTGAACTTCATGATCTTAAAGGTCTTTTCCAACCTATTCTTTCCATGATAATGGACATAAATTGTACATTAGGCATTCTTTTTAATCTTTCTTTTGTCGAGGTGAAGAAAGCCTTCCAGTGATCTGATCTGGACCTAGTGAATGAGAGACAGTGTTACAATACATTTATAATTTTGGGGCTTTTATTTTGGTTTATTGAAGGAGAAAGATAAAATTAGCTTTTTAACTGGATATTTAGCAAATGGTTGGTTTCCAACCCAGATAATCTTGTTTAGCCTTTTCTGTTGTTTTTGGATGGGGCTTTTGGAGAGGCAGGTGAGGTTGGGTTTGAGATTTAAGGTTCCTTAGTACGTTTTTAATAGTTTTGTAATCTATGCTGACTTTAATAAGGAAGCAATATTTCACACTACAATTAAATCCACATCTTTTCCCTGTGTGTATCCAAAGTGTGTTTCTGTTGTAGACAATGATTCTGTTTTCATGTAAAATGAGTATATAAGCCAGGAGAACAAGAACCAGTAGTTTCGAACATGTCCTTTGAAGCAGGGGTTCCCAAGGCCATTTGCTGTATCTCTCCTCATAATCCAGGGTATTTAATCCAACTTGATCATACATCACTGCAGGACAAAGGAGGGGCCCAAAAAGTAATTTCAGATGGTTGGAATCCAACACAAGGGCTGCAGGTTCCCTGGACCTGACTGCAGGATGTTGTGCTCCTCCTGGCCTTTCTCTCTGTCCCATCTGTGCATTCCTGCCCCCTTGAGTGCTTGAGTTGCCATTTCAGCACACAAAGACAGAAAAAACGAATCCAGCTGGAAAAAGTGAATGTTCTGTCACTGTAGCTTGTTGAAATGACTCAGAGGATTGGCTGGAGAGCCAGAGCCAGCACAGAGGAGGGAGTGGGACTATGGCAGTGAGCAGTTAGGATGTCTGAGGTTGCCATGGAACCCAGGCTTGGTGCCAGAATCAGTCTTTTCCCCAAGGAAAATTAAGTGTATAGATTTTCTTCGTGGTAGCAGATTTTCACAGGCTGCAGGGTTAAATTTGGAAAGTATGCTTTTCTTTTAAGATAACTTACAGACATTAGGATTAAAAAATTTTCAGAGGGATCTCAAATGCCATTTAAAACAGCTATGTTGTAGTGTATAATGTTATTGACACAAAAAACCCAGGAATTTATGGGAACCTATATAGAATAATTTAATATATAGTTGTAAAAGATGCTTTTGTAGATTGTATTTTTCTTAAATTGATGTGACTATCCTTTTTGCAAATACTATTTAGAGACAGTTCTACACTATACTGTATATATAAATGTAATAACACTAAACAAATATTCTGACTGAAAAATGTGAGTTTGGGAGTGTGCTCTTCAATTCAGTGGACAAAATTCAAAACATGAAAGGATTTAATCCAGCTTGTGTTTGAAGTCTGGCTTCTCTAGAAGTGTTTTACATACAAATCCATGTGTCTTTATGTATGTGTCTTTGTTCTGATCATGAAAAAGCACCTTGATCAAAACATTAAATTATGTTCCCCTAATCCTGGATTAACACAGCTATTCAATTACAGACCTTCTCTGTAAACCAAATAAAGTATGTGTAAGTAGAAACGGGAAATCTCTATAATTACTTCTTTAGTAGTGAATACATTTTTTTATTTATACAGTCATGTCTGTCACAAAATCTTCTTTATTATCTTCTAGTGCATGTTGCAGTCCAGACACAAAGCAGAAGTTTCAAACTAAGCAACTGAAAACAGAAATGCATGGAAAGTATGTGATACTGGCTGCAATCACTCAGTTTTGAGGCCAGTAGGAGCTGCCTTATTTTGCTCATATTTGTTTAGATGTTTTACTGAAATCAAACCAAAAAAATGGAACCTTATAATAGAGACATTTACATGAAATAAATCAGGAGACAAGCACATTAACAAAACTCAGGCAGCAGCTCTGTAGCTGTTTATGTATCAAAAATACCTTTTTGACTTTTTGGCACCTGCATTAGTTCCAATTCAATGTTATTACAGTGCTCTCTTTTTAGTTGATAAATTAGTATTTCCAGAAGAGAACTACCCTTACTTTCCCATCACAAAAAATAAATCTGTTTTGTCTTGGCCAAAGACAGGGTGACTCCTTGTCCTTTTGTATTGCGGCTTTTGATGTATTAATCCTAAATTAATGTCTCTTGCTTTACAGATTGGAAAGTCCAGGTTACACACCACCTCACCAACTGCATACACCCCAGCAGCCTTATTCATCTGTTCCAGGTAACAATTCACAAAGAGCTGGTAGAGGCAATGAGACAAGATGTTGTCCAATGAGTAAATTGCTATCCTGCTTGTATTTATTCAAGCATCATTTATGCAGAAATAGGGGGAGACCTTTACATGAGAAATTAATTAATTTACAGAATTGACTTCTGTAATTTATAAAATATACAAGTGGGAAGTTAGTATCAAATGCATTTTGTGTTTTTTTTTTACTTTGACCTGTGTTTTGATTATGTGGAAGATACGGCTTAAAAGTATTTGTGGTATATTTTAGTAGGATTTGTAGAATATTTTACGCAATACTAAGTTCTTTGAGGGATGAGGGGTAAATGATACATGTATTCAGGATGACATTGGCTTTGTTGCTTTAGTTGTATTTTCAATATATTTTTGCCATTGCAGTATTCTGAGTAGTGAAGCAAAGCAATAGGAGGTGATGTTAAAATCATTTTGCACAGTAGTTACATTGGGTCCTATTTTTGTTTCACTTAGGAGTCATCAGAAGGTCCACATCAATGTCTTATGTAGATGGGCAAGTAGGGACATGGCCCAAAGAAAAAAGGTAAGTAGTCTTACAAAATACTGGGCTTTGGTATGGGTACTAGTAAATGCTCCATTGTAGTTTGGATTTTCAGAGTCCTGTAATAAGAATTCTTGTAAGCTACATGAAAACGTAGAAAAAAGAAAGATAAAACTGTGTTATGTATTAAAAATTGGTTAATAGGAAACAGTCTTCAGAAATAAATAATTTAATCATTATACTGGAAGAGGTATACTTCAGATATTTGAATTGTTGGTGTAAAATATGTTCATATTTACTCATCACAGTGAATTAAACATGGTAACAGCAACATGGCTAATGATCTCAGTAGCATTTAAGCTTGTATTATTTTGGGGATGCTAAGAACAATCAGGCTGAATCTTTTAGTTTTCAGTTAGACCAGTCATAAATTCTTAATCTGTAGGGCATATACCAAAGTTAAAATGGTGTTACAGAGGTATATGCCCTACAGATAAAGAGTTTATGACTGGTAAACTGTGTCTTTTCACATCTTCCTTGTGATCTAGGGTGATAATTCCTATTCTCGTAAAATGCCCAGAATTTGTTCCAAAGTAGTGAAAAGCATTGGCTGTGTCTGAATAAAACGTTGTTACATTGTATTCTGTCATGGTTTTAAAAAATGTGTTATATCTATTTATCCATCTAAAAATATCTATCTGAAAATATATGCATGTTTATTATATTTGAAGCTAGGTAAAATATAGTACATCTAACAGTGCCTTTAATACTACCACCTTAAAATAATTTAAAAAGCAAATACAAACATTTCATTATTTTTATCAATAACCATGAGTTGCTCAGTTACTTTCTTTATTCTGATCTCTATTAGGTCATCATTACATGGAGTATCATTTGACATTCCTTTTGACAAAGAGAAAAGCATTCCAGTATCTACTCCAAGCAGAGGAATTCCTAGATCTGTGAGCAATGAAGGCCTTTCAGGAAACATCAACCGCATGCCGAAGCATTCTAGAAAAAACCTGTCCTTCAAACCAGTAAATGGAGAAGAGGAGAATCAAGACATTGAAGAGGAAAGGGACATGACACCTCTTAAAGACACAAAGGCCAATCAGTCTCTTAATGCAAATCAAAGAAATGCCAATGAGAGCAGACACTACAGGTTTCCAAATGGGGCTCTGCAAAACAGGGCAGTTCTGGATGATTTTGGCAATCAGATTGAGACACCGAGCATTGAAGAGGCTTTGCAGATAATTCATGACACTGAAAAATCTCCCAGACTTCTCCAGACAGACCAAATTACAAATGGGTTCTTTCTTCACAATCGGGAAATGAGCATCTTGAATTCAAACATTAAACCAAATCAGACTACCCCAGATGTAATCACAGACACTAAAGGTGCTCTGAGTCCTGTGACTGACAACACAGAAGTGGATACTGGAATACATGTCCCGTCAGAAGATATCCCAGAGACAATGGATGAGGATTCTTCTTTGAGAGATTATACTGTAAGCATGGACTCTGACATGGAAGAGCCATCTAGATTTCTCCAGGACTATGACATGCGGGCTAGCAGTCACAGAGATCAATTAAGTCCCTGTCCCAGCTCAGTAAGTACTAAATCACAGGCAGGCAGCAGTGCTTCTTCGAGCTCAGGAGTTAAAATGACCAGCTTTGCTGAGCAGAAATTCAGGAAGTTGAATCACACAGATAGTAAAAGCAGTGGAAGCAGTTCTCAGAAAACCACACCAGAAGGTTCTGAGCTGAACATTCCTCATATGGTTGCTTGGGCCCACATTCCCGAGGAGGCATCTGTTCCTCAAGGGAGAGACACTACACAATTACTGGCTTCTGAAATGGTACAGCTGAGGATGAAGCTAGAGGAAAAAAGGCGAGCTATTGAAGCACAGAAGAAGAAAGTTGAAGCTGCATTCACAAAGCAGAGGCAGAAAATGGGAAGAACAGCATTTCTCAATGTTGTGAAAAAGAAAGGTGATGGGGTATCACCTCTCCGAGAGGAAGCAGCAGGAGCTGAAGATGAGAAGGTATTCACTGACAGCAATCAGTTGAAAGAAAAAGAAACTCAGAAATCAGATGACCAAACTAGTAAGACTTCAGAATTAATAAAAGAAAACCCAGAAAATTCTCATAGCAAATGGTTAAAATCTCCTGCTACTTCTGGGGATGCTGAAAAGCAATGGAATTTAGCAAGCCCCTCGGAAGAAAATATTAATGATGGAGATCTCTTAGAATATACAAAATCTATTGAAAAACTAAACTCTTCCCTACACTTTCTACAGCAAGAAATGCAACGTCTGTCCCTTCAGCAGGAGATGCTGATGCAGATGAGAGAGCAACAGGCTTGGGTTATTTCTCCTCCTCAACCTTCTCCTCAGAAGCAGATTCGGGACTTTAAGTCTTCTTCAAGGCAAGGGGGAACTCCAGCTCCTGTTGCACCTTTCTCACAGGAATCTCCTCGCTCTACCCATCAATCTCCACAATCTTCCAACAGGAAGAATGCCTCTTTTCACATTAAAATGCAAAGGACTCCTAGGCCAAATGAACTGAAAATAACACCTCTAAACCGTACCTTGACTGCCCCACGGTCTGTGGACAGTCTGCCCCGTTTGAGGAGGTTTTCTCCCAGTCAGGTTCCCATTCAGACTAGATCATTTGTTTGCTTTGGAGATGATGGTGAACGTGTAAGCGAACCTCAGTCAAAGGGAAATCTTTTGAAAGAAGTCAAGCCTACAGAAGAAGTAGCAAAAGAAGAAGGACCAAAATTGCCAAAACAGGATGAGCAGAAGTTGGAGGAAAAGGAGATTAAGCCTATTGAATCTAATGTTTCTGAAGTATTATCTCAGCCTATCACAGAAACCGTCTGCCTCACTCCAAATGAAGATCAGCTAAACCAACCGATTTTACCACCTCCAGCTCCCAAAACAGCTAACTTAATTGAAGTTTCCCTATCAGATTTGAAGCCACCAGAAAAAAGTGAGGTGTCTGTTGAGAAATATGAAGGTGAGAGTGATAGAGAGCAGTTTGAAGATGACCAGAAAGTGTGTTGTGGATTCTTTTTTAAGGTAAGAGAACTAGTGGATGTGTATATCAGCTGTTAAGCTTTGTTTGAATCTTTAATTGAAATGTGGATGTTGCTGATGATTGAAGTCAAAGCAGATGGTACTGCAACTCTAAAAATGCAGGCTTATCTTTTGGACTTGATTAATTTGGCATCGTAAGAGTGGTGAGATTCTACTATATTACAGTTCTGAGCATGTAATAGTGTCCCCTTCCATTCATAGTTATGGAAGAGTGCTTGGAGGTCTTGGTGAGGAAGATGCATGCTGTATGTAGATTTGTTTTCAATAGATGTTTTGGTGATCTTGATTAAATGTGCTCACATCTCACCCTCACTTCCCCACCTCACTCCCAAATTTAAAAGTTTTTGAAGTACATAACAGCCTGCATTTTTAAAAATTATTCATATTTTTGAATTGCACTTTGGAGAGCCTTTTTCTCTTCTCTTAGCCGGCTAACAAAGTATAGTCTGCTGAGACTCCCTTTTGAAGTTTGTATTTGGGAGCACTCCTTGGAGACTTTTTATTAAAGAGCTGTATTCAGACAGGCTTTTAACTATAATGCATATTGTAAGACAGTGGTCTAGACTTGTTCCCATCTTAGAATACACCAAAATTTTGTATCATATATCTAGATGGACCTAGCTTGTCTGGAAGCATTTCTCAGTTCTAACACCTGGCTTGCTCAGAAGTTACTTTTATATGGCGCATAATTATTGGGGTTTGTGATAATTACCTTCATGTTCATACATGCAGACTCTTCCAGCTGAAAGGAGTAGTGTGCTATGTGGGATCTGACTCTAAACTAAAATATCTCACTTAGCAAGTTTTCTCATATCAGTGTTGAATTTTGTTTGACTCAAGAAGGAAAAATTCCATTATGAAGTTTTTAAGCGTATTAAGAAAAATCTTAAAAAAATAAACTTATTCCAAATACTGCAAGAGTATGTTAGGATACCCAGTATACAGAATTAAGTGACTTGACAAAATCAGTTACTGAATTTAGAGATCTTAATATTTTTTGGTCCTTTTCCTTCAAAAACGGTTGCTAGGATGATCAAAAGGCAGAAAATGATATGGCAATGAAACGAGCAGCATTGTTGGAGAAGCGTTTGAGAAGGGAAAGAGAGACTTTGCTTCGAAAGCAGCAGCTGGAAGCAGAACTAGAACATAAGAAGGAAGAGACAAGGTAAAACTTGTTCTGATCCAAATGATCTGACATGTTCTGATCCAAATTTAATGGTGAACATAAAAATGTCTGGTTTGTTAAAAGTGTAACTTGCATGTCAAAGAATTGCATCTTAATATTCAAGTTATTTACTGCTAGAGCAGTAAAAATTACCAGATGTGCAGAGGAGCCCAGCTGGCCCTGCAGGACAGCAGGTGGCATCAGTCTGTAGCTCTCAGGCTGGGAGCTGTGCTGGTTGAGCACAGTTCTGAGGGAGCCTATCCCTCAGGGTTCTTTCTGCACAAAAGCACAATGTTCACTTAGTTACTGCAATGAAACTCATAAACCTGCATTTGGTTTTATTAGTAGCAATATCCCAAATAGTTTAAACTCTCTGAAAATTGTGGAAAAATTTAAAAGCAATTGCCTCTTACTAGTGTTTGAGAATGTTGAAGTTCCAAAAATCTGATGCTTGTGTTGTTCTCACTGTGCTAGCTGAAATCCCTTATTTGAAAAGTTTCTACTGCTGAATTTTTTTGATAATTTTTAGACGCAAAACAGAAGAAGAACGTCAGAAGAAGGAGGATGAACGAGCACGGCGAGAATTCATTAAGCAGGAATATATGAGAAGAAAACAGCTAAAGCTTATGGAAGACATGGATACTGTCATAAAGCCACGTTCCCTCTCCATCAAACAGAAAAAGCCACGTCCAAAATCTATTCATAGAGACCATATTGAATCACCTAAGACACCAATCAAAGGTCCACCAGGTAACAAATGTTTATGTGGAAAAAGAGTCTGTTCATGCTAAAACACCAGCTTGGGTTTTGGTCTTAACAAGCACGTGCGTTTATGAGTGTCTCATCTAAATTGAAAATGCACGTGTCCAAACTGGAAAGCAAAATTTGGCATAGAAATGGGAAGATGAGTGTCACTTACCTGCTATGCATGCATGCATATATCAGCAAACAAAAATGTTAGCTCTGAAAACCCAGTGGAAGGACGAATATGTGTTGCAAGTTTCATGCACACCTCTGTTTTCTTCACTAATCTCTTCTTGCACCTGTAGAGCTAAGAGTGAATAAAAGTTGGGAGATAAGGGATCAAAAATAAAATGGTGACCATAAGGTAAGAGTACTTAAACTCATACAATACGGAAAAAATTAAAATCTGAAAGTTACTTTTATATTTCATGGTTTTTTTCTGTTTTGCTCACCAGCTGCATGTATTGTTAAGAACATAGCAACACTAACCATGTGGAATAATTCAGCATCCTTTTACATACAAAATAACTTGCAGTAATGGCTGGAAGAAGTATTGTCAATTTACAATTGGAAAAAATAACAAGATTGTTCAGTGATCCTTTTTGTTTCAGCCTCCTTTACCCTTGTTGTTGTGCTACATTTTCTCTGGCTGCTTCCCTCTATCTTCCAGTGTAATTTAGAGTATTTCCTTAACACCTTCCAAGTAAAGCTTTAAATTAAGTCTCTTAAGCTCTCTTTCAAGAAGACTTGTTAACTTTAATTGCATTCATTGATTTGCATAGTGCCAATTTTCCCATGTCCATGCTTCCCATTAGTGTTTAGCCTGAGCCCATCCCCAGTGACTGCCAAGACTGGGTGTCAGCAAGTGTTTACATCAAGTGCAGCACATATGCATGCAGGTATATCATGGATGGGTGTTAGTCCCATGTAGAAAAGCTCTTACTGAGTTTCAGATGCTGGTGTTGGTCTGATGAACAGACTCTCCTACTTGCATAGGTTTATAAGCTTTAACTTTGTTTTTATCCAGGTTCACAGCTTTATCGTGTTTTTTCAGTATCTAGTCTTTCATTGGCATCGCTGAATACAGGGGACAATGAGAGTGTGCAGTCAGGCAAGAGAACACCAAGGTAAAGCTAAAATAACCATTTCATTTAATACAGTTTCATAATCAGCTATGTAAAACTAACATGAATTTTTCAGAGGTCATGTATATATTGTGTACTCTGAGAAGAGGTGTGTTTTCCTCATTTGAGACATGAGTGGATAGTTTCCACTGTCAGACATTCGGGAACCAAGCCATGATCATTTGTTTTGCAAATTCTACCAAGTAAACCAGTTGGGCAGGTATAAATGAGGTCAAAACAAAATGCTGTTCACACAGCCTCTTTAATTCACCTGTTTGTATCTAGGTCCCAACCTGTGGATATTTTACTAAACCTGTATGCTACGTGCAACTACATAGCTGCTTTTCTTTTTTTTAACATAGAATTTTATTTTCTGTTTGTTTTTTTTTTCTTTAGCAGTTGTACAGGGAATTATTGAATGCTCACAAGGACATCAGCCTTTTCCAAACACCAGAATTTATTTTGCATTAAAAACCTGAAAACAACAGAAAAAATTTAAATTTTTTAGTACAAGTCTCATATATTCAGAGGAAAATTACTATTTCTGTAAACTACTTGATAATATTCAGACAAGTACTATTTTCTTTGTATAAAAAAGAAGTAGGGAAGAAAGGCAAACTATGAGAAGGGGGCTAATAAGGACTACTACATATTATGATATTGCATGTCATGTCTTTGTGGCCACTACACATTATTCATCAGCTCTGATAAACCTGCAGCTGGCTTCAGTTGACTTCTCAATTACCTTGATGTCTCAAGAACTGACTTTCCAGGTATTACATAAGAAACTTTCATAAATGATCCAATTAGCCTAATATTTCTTGTCATCTCTTAAAAATTATCAGTTTCAGCTGAGAGCTAATATAGCTAGTTCCAGCTATATTAGCTATTACAAAAGGCTTTATGTTGCTCGTCTACATGGGCTTTGCAGGAGATGACCACGTGTTTGGAGCTGGAGTTGTACAGTGCTGTACTATGCTTGTAATGAGCAGTACATATTCCTCAAGCTTTGGATTTCTTTAGGGAATTGAGATTTTTTAAATATTTTTAAAAAGCAACAGAGTTGAAAGAATTTTCAGTATCTTTCCAAACTCATTTTGTCACCTTGTCCTTGCATCACCATTGTTTTTGATGATCCCACTGAGAGAATCTCAATGATGCATTTGTCACCTTCTTCATGCAGGTGCTAATCACAAAAGGTGTAGGATATATGATAAATTGAATTTTCCTCTGTTGCTGGTTTTACTGAAAATGAGCATGTACACAAATTTTGATACCACACAAATATGATACCGCTTTTTTCCTTATTCTGTGCCATTTTCTCACTTAGAAAACTTCCATTCCAAGCTGCAAATTTGATTGGCTTTTGCAGTAGCCACAATCAGAAATGTTTCAAATATCTTGTAATAATCTAAGAAAAACTTGGCAACTTAGACTTAGACTTTTAAATGCAAAATTATCCACATTTGAGTGCAGCCTGAAGAATTACAGCACCAGAAGTTATTGCTTGTGAAAACAAAAACTAGAAGGGAAATTGTTTTGCTGTTTAAAATACAGCAGTTCTCACTGCCATAAGTCATAAGTATAAATGAAATAAATTTTTACTTCATATTCATCATACTATCAAGAACTGGTTTGTTCACTACATGAGATAACATTGGTTTGCCAGTACATGTTAAGAGTAACATGAATTTCCACTTAAGTAATTCTGTTCCACAGCCAAGAACATCTATTAGGTTTCTGTCCCTCAGATGAAGCCCAAAAATTAACACATACCTCATGTAAAGACCAACTTCTTGCATCACTCAAAACACACAAAATATTGTGCATTTAGGTTTATAGTTTGTAATTCAGATCATTATGTTCTACCTTGCCTTCTTTTCATATCAGAAGGCTTCCCAGCTGAACTTTGTGAATTTTTTTAATAGATTTTAAAACTAATGTTTAGGTCTGAATCTGTGGAAGGATTTTTATCTCCAAGTCGCTGTGGTAGTCGTAATGGAGAAAAAGATTGGGAAAATGCATCTACAACTTCTTCAGTCGCCTCTGCTACAGAGTACACAGGTCAGTGACAACAATAGTCAGAAAACTTGCAGCAGCAAGAAATCTTTAAATATTCTGCACTATTTTTTTCCTAACAGATCCTTTGTTGTTTATTAAGAATTTTATGATCAGACTACTGATTCTTTATTATATTATGAATCAAATAGTAAGGGTATTTTCCTCCCTTTTCTCTAACTATACCACACACATGATACTGCCAAGACCTTGCATCATCAGGATTATGAAAGCTCCACTTTTGCCAACCTAATATTGCTTTCTTTGTGAGAATAATGGCATAAAGTTAGGCATTTTCTAGGGGTTTTTTTCCCCAAAGCTTAGACAAACTGAGATTTAATCTTAAATTTAATTGATGCTTGTACATTATTTTCGTAATTGGTACTCATGGGTTGGGTTTTTTTAAATGGTCTTGACCCAAGTCAAGACATTTCAGAAATTAAAACAGTAGATTTTTCTTCAACCAAATGAGTCATTTTACAGACAGAATAACCTGTCAAGTGTAAGGCCAGATCTTTCATCCATAGTTTTGGGTAAAACACTTCTGGAATTCCAAAGACAACAGGCAACAGTTACTCTAAGCACTGCATATGCCTCATTGCTATACCTTGCAGCCTTGAAATCACAGGTGTAGAAAAAGAAAGACTCTGCTCTCTCCTGGTTAGAATTTCCCTCCTGATTAAATTTCGGTTAGAAAAAACAAAATGTTTTGTTGTTTATAGAAAAGGTCCTCTGAGAGAAAAAATACTTACCAAGGCTGCCAATAATAATGATTTAATAATGAAAGACACATTTGTAAGTAAATTCAATGACAGCTGAATGACATTTTACTTGTTTGTGAAACTGTGGTCTCTAACCAAATTCTGTATTATTCCTGGATTTGTGTTTCTATGCATGCAAAAGTTCCACACCAGAAGTGCTTCACAGCATTCAAAGTAACTCTTTGTTGGCTTATTGATTAATTTAGCTTGTCGTTCCTTTTGCATAGGACCAAAGCTCTTCAAAGAACCCAGTGCTAAATCCAATAAGTATATAATTCAGAATGCACTGGCACATTGCTGCCTGGCTGGAAAAGTAAATGAAGGTCAAAAGAAAAAGATCCTAGAGGTAAGAGTATTTTTCCCCTAAAAGCATAAACACCTATGTGCATTATGGAGAATCTAAAGCATAAATGCAGATACTGAAAGGAAACCTTAGAGATTATGGCAGCAATCAGTGAAGGGATGGAGTAAATTCTGTGACTTGCTTCCTGTGTAGGCAGAAAGGTTCTCCAGTGCTGTAGAAACAAGAGCTGTTACTTTGTACATGCAGCATAGGAAGCTGAATTAATTCACATTTAATTAATAGCTATTGCTTGTTTTATGGGGGAACTTCAGTATCTAGGTTTTTGTAATTTGCTCCCAAAGTTGTTTTCCCTTAAACATAAAGATCCTCTCATTGGGAACTTTAGAACTACAGCACAGCATCCTCATGAACAGAAAGAATTGAAATGCATCCCTTCTAGGCTCTTCTCCAGTTTCCAAGCACTAGTGCAAATTCAGGACTTTCTACTACAGGAAGGTGCCTTCCAGTCTTCTCTCTTACATGGCTATAAACCTTTCTGAAGATGCACAAATATTGTAAGAACTTGGGGGACAATATGTTTCCAGGCAAAAGGAATAACATAGTCTGAGCCTTGAGACTAAGAGGACTGTTCCTTTTACCAGCTATGACAAATACAACAGATTAATTGATATCAAACCTCACAGACACTTGGAATCCAGACTGAATTTCATTTCTGGAATAAACTTCACAGCAGTATTTCTTGCCTTTTTTTTTTCCTTTGTAATCCTTCTGCATCTATGTCTAGATGCTGCTTTCTCTGTCTTTCCAGACACTTTTTGGAAATACCAAGTCAGGATACACTCTTGGAGTTTATGTAACTGGGAGCAAAATGATCCTCAGAAATCCCAGAAAAAAATAGCTGCAAAAATATAATGTTTAACTCTAGGACAAAGCAAGCATCACTTGAAAGAAGCTGTATATGTTCAGGGCATGTGTCCCATAGAAGGTCTGTTAAGTGGAATAGGAATCTGAAGATTTTAACTAATAAAAAAATTTTGTTCAGTACATTTCAACTGACTTCATGGTTTGACCAAGCTTGAGGATTTAGGGATGACTGAAATTCCATTTTAGTACCAGAGGATCTTTCAGACATACTGAGATGTGTGTCAAGTTTCCTGTTCCCAAACTTTCAAGTATTAGACCAGCTTGATGAAATGAATGATGAAAATAATTTTTATTTGGTCTACAAAAAGACTTTTGGGATGTCTGTTCTTAAGGTACAACTAAACAAGTATAGCTGAAATTGTCTAAATAAATTAGGTTTTGATTGAGATTAATTTCTACCCTATCAAAATTCAGACAGGTGAAGCTTAGCAAATTTTAATGATTGAAAATAAGATCTTTTAGTGGACAGTTTTTGGAGAAAACTGATTCAAAATGAAATCTAACTAATTGAAATGTTTTCTAATTACAATGCAGAATTCATATTCTGAATGTTTTTCTTTCTTTCTTTCTTTCTTTTAAAGGAAATGGAAAAATCTGATGCCAATAATTTCTTAATCTTGTTCCGGGATTCAGGCTGCCAGTTCAGATCTCTGTATACGTACTGCCCTGATACAGAAGAAATCAATAAATTAACAGGAATAGGTCCCAAATCTATCACAAAGAAAATGATAGAGGGACTGTATAAATACAACTCTGACAGGAAGCAATTTAGCCACATACCTGCCAAAACTTTGTCTGCCAGTGTCGATGCAATTACAATTCACAGCCATTTGTGGCAAACCAAGAGACCAGTAACTCCTAAGAAACTCTTACCCACCAAGGCATAGTAGATGGGAAAAAAAATTGCTTGAGACAATTATGATAAACTTGCACTTCATCTTTACTGCCTATAGGAATAGATTTCTAGTTGCCAACAAGACTCTTAGAACTTAAAACTGGACACCGAGTTCTGTTATCATGTCCAACTGGAATGTAAACACAGTGTTTAGGAGTGCAGAAGATTAACTCTTAGGTGAATTATTATGAGTGATTACAGAAATGTTTGACTTGTGTGGAGATTTGTATGTGCTAATGCAACATATAGAGTATATTTGCTCTGTATTTTGATTAGATACACTGAAGCACTGAATGTTCCTCTTTAGTGACTCAAACTACATTTTTTACATCTGTTGCCTTATATGTTTGTATTTGTGCTTGTCTTGAAATATCTTTCTTTCACTAAAGAAAAACTTCTTAATATTCCCAATACCATTGAACTTTGCATACTGACTTACAGTAAAGACTAAATGATAAATTGTATGTCACTGAATAACAGCTGAATGGGTCTGTTCTCCAAGATCCTTACTGTGTGCTGTAACAAAATCAAGATTCATTCCCCTGTGTATTTATAATTCTTTTTCAATTAAATAGTACTGATTTGCTTATAAACTAAACAGTAAAGGAAAAAACCTTTGAACTGCTTGAAGTTTCCTTCAAATGAATTATTTAACAACTCAGGGTACAGGTGGTGCAGTTTATTTCTTTTTCAGTAAATTGCCATCTCAGATGTAATGACTGAGCATGTGCATGTTCATAACACCTGTAAAACTCAAAGTAAAAAGATTTGGTAGGTCTCTGAAATGGTTTAAGCAAGTGCGCATTCATTGCTTGGCACTGTTCCAGCTGGAGAGAGACCACACGGTCAGGTCCTGCTTCTTCAAGGAAGGAATAGGAACTCATGAAACATTCAGAACTAGATCCCTGATGTTGCCTAAGAGAGCACTAAATATTCAGAAGAATCACAGAATTCACTAAGTCACAGATCTTTGAGAAGTTGTGTATCTAATTCCCATTGATTTTAAGATCCAGGCCACTTCCTGCCTTCAGATCTGCCTATTCAGACTTGAATCAGTTTTCTAGGGAACAGACATCTGCTAAGAATTTTCTGTGTGTTTGTAAATTGTTTTCTTGACACTAACAGGTGATGTCTTGTGACACAGCAATTTTTAAGTACACATGGAAAAAAAGCCTAACTGACATTTCAGTAAATCTACAACACGACCATTTGCAAAACCAAACTCTAGGCATATTTCAGTATTATTTATAAAGGGCTGCATTTTATTTCAAAACAGTGTTTGATTATTTTATAAATCACTATCCCATTTCAGTGTTTGTTTCTCTTATAATTTGCTTTTAACATAGCACTGTTCTGAAAAAAAAAAAAAAAAAGAAAACACAAACTTGAAGCCTCCCCTAAATCTGTGGCTTTTTGATAACATCACCAGAGAATTTGTTGGGGGGGAGGGAAATCTCATTCTCAGGAAAAGACTTGAATGATTTGTGATTCTGTTCTGTTTCAGTGTTGTGACAACTCCATTCACATAAGACAGTATTGTGCTATAAGTATGTAGTCCATTCAGTTTCATGGGAGACTAAAATGATGTTTGTATTTCTCTCATTAAACTGCTTTGAGAGAAACTGCCTCACTACTATGATGTGCTCATTTACTTAGAGAAAAGATGCACAGGAATGAGATGTCATTAAGCAGTTTAGAACAGTACTTTTTAAAATTATTTTAAGGCCTTAGGCATCAGTGCATCTGGATTATAAACATTTTCTCAAAAATGCTGTCAGTTTACTGTAATTTATGTTCTTATATTTATGTATATTTGTTAAAACTGTAAAAAAAAAAAAAAGAAAAAACACTTTAAAATACATGTTTATTATGTATGTGGCTCAAAACTATTTGTAGTTAGCTGATTCCTACTGTTTGCATGTATATCACCAGGATATGTAACTCTTATATTTCAAGTGTATACATATTGTGTATATAGGATATAAATAATATTAAAAAGGGGGGAAAGAGGGTTTGCACATTCTGCCTGTTAGACACTTCCTACAGATGCCACTGTAGGAACATCCTGAATAACAATATGAAACTGTATATAATATACAGTGATTCAAGAAACCAGGAGGTTGGAATTAACTGACACACACATACGGTGAATAACTTCAAAAGAAGTTTTATGATGGGAGGCTTTTTATTTCTAAAATATGTTCTATGATTTAACTGAAGATTTGCAACACCATAAAGACACATGCATCAACCTAATCAAAGTGAGCTTAAATACATGACAGGAATTCTCTGAGTAATTTTAAATATATCTGAATGTATTATGAAATTTGCGTTTGTCAACAGGTTAAAGATTTGTGCAATGTCTAAAAGTAGAATGTGAATAATGCTGTTGAAAATTTCATTGCTCGCAGTATAAGGTTTTACTTAATACAGGGAAAGTAAAGCTAGAGATGCTTTTCCTTTTTAAGCCTGCAAATTTTCTAATCACAGTGGATCTTTGGTTGGGATCATGTTTAAATAAAATGAAGAAAAAGAAAAAAAACAAAAAAAAAGGAAAGCTTTCCATAAAGGCCAGTATTTGTCACTGACCTTTCCAGAACACACTGGTGCTTTCATCAGGGGTATTACTATTGTTGCTACGACTGAATTGCCAAACTCTCATCTTAGTTTTTGGAGCAAAATTTCATCTTCTAACAGTCATAATAGCTACTGATTTTTTTTTTTTTTTTAAGTGTTAATATGACTGTTAGTTTTTATTATTTGGCTGTTTAAAGCCAAATTCAGCTATTTAATTATGATTTATTGGGCACTGTTGAAAAATGTACAGTGTATTGTGTGCTTACTTGTCCACTTCTATGGAGCATAGCTTCCATATTTTTTCAAATGCTGTGCTGTAAAAGATTGTCATTGCTACTTATGTGGTACAGTGTAGTTTTTTCCTTTCCTTTAAATAAAAGCATGGCACCAAAATAACATTTTTTTTTTGTTGTCTTGCTTACCTTTAAGTGTAAACTAAAATTATAAAATGTTCACGGTAATGTTTAAATCTTGTTTCTTCTCATATTTCAGCAATGTGGAAATTGTATGATTACAATTACAATTTCTTCTTTTGTTTCCCATCCTTGGTTATACTTCCATAGATAATCTAGATTTCTGATGTTATCAGAGGAAGGCTATTGAATAATTGAATAACCTTTCTACTTCATTCGTGAGGTCAACAAGGTGTTACCCTGTTCTCTTCAGAAGTGAATTTCACAGTTCTAAGTCATCTGATAACCTTCTGGGCTCTGGTTAACTTCCATTTTTCCAAAGCCACACAAACTTGCTGGTCAGGTTAAAAGATTTGCTTCAGCCTGAAAGGTTAAGGTGAACTGAAGTCTTATCTTTGTCAAGTTCCTGTATAAAGCATGTGTGTCGCTTCTAGTGAAATAGTTTGTACTTGCTAGTGATTCTATCTTGAACAGAAACACTACAAAAAGAATGACGGGCCTCTTCCGGAATTGAAAATTAGTAATTTTTCCAGTCCAAATCATGCCTTTATTGGAGTTTTGTGTTGTCCTCCTGGGTTGCAGAGTAAAGAGCAAGGCCTTGCTGAAAGTGGCCATGACAACCCAGCACTGTCAACAGGCAGACTTGAAATTGCTGGGCTAACTTGCACAGATAAAGAACCTCAGAACTGCAGAGGTGTGTGAAGGGTAACTTCAAGAATACCAGCAATCTGACAGTAGAGCTTTTAATGGTGAATTGAAAGCTACTGTTGAAGAAAATTAATAGCTTTCCCTCCTGCCCCTGAAAACTGGTTATTTTTCAGGCAGTGCAGTCAGTTCCCTGTACAGCATCACAAACAGGCTGACACACAAGCTAGGAATTATATTGGAACACAAACACACAGTTGCACCCAGTAAAGCTATTTTTTTCAGTGGTGAGCCCAGCTCAAAATTTTCCTCTAAAAACAGCCTTTGTACAGATCCGCTTTAGAACAGACTTCGTTTTTTCTATCTTTTGGCAAATAGCACTGTCGCCAAGAAACTTCAGCTCATTCCCTGGTTAATTTAACATAATGTGACTGTTCTGTGTGCCTGAATTTGTACAGAATTTCTGATTCAAAATTTGTGCTGCTGTGGGATCCAGTGAGAGGTTTATGCTTGGAACAGAAGCTTTCAGATAGATCACCACACAAATGTGATGCAAAAAACAACTTTGTTTCTCAAATCCAGCTGTACTGATCAGATCCATGTCAGATGTCTTTTTTCCAAGAACTTATTAAAAAGACACAGGGCTAAACTTTAACTATTTAGATCTCTTCACATAGCAAAATAGCATTTCTTTTCTGTCTTGCTACTAATTCAATGAGCTGAATAAGCAGCTTGAAGAACTGTGGCTATAAAGATGGATCTTGACAGTCACAGCCCTTTACAGCTGCTTTTACGTTTTCTAGTTAAATAAATTTAAGACAACAAAAGGAAAAAAAATCCCCTATAAACACTCTTATTCCAGGTCTAGATGACAGGGGGAAAATATATTTACATGTACATCTTTGTACATTTATAAGCAATTTTCTTTTCTCCATTTAGGTAAAAATACATTGTATATGCATTCATACAAATGCACGTTTACCTTCAGACCTACTTGCTTACATACATGTTTTATTTAGAAAACTACAGCAATGAGTCAAACATGGTAGGGAAGTTAGTCCAGCTTATTTCCTTCTAGCAAGAAAGAAAAGCAGCTCTTGCACTTAAAACCACTGCTGTAAGAGACAAGGAAACAATCTACAGCATGCACATTTCAGTACAAAGTCTTTGGGAGGTGAAGTTCTTTTAATCAAATTTCTGAATTCAAGGATAATGCTGATGGATGCTAGACAGAACTGCCAGAAGAACTGATCAGAAGAGCTAATAACCACCAGGATTCCAGAAAAGGCAGAAAACAACACAAATAAGGTAAGCATTCACTGGAATAAAAGTTATTTAAAACATTCTTCAGACTCTTACTCAACATTACAAACAACATTTCATACTTGTTGTATGAAATGCTTAGGGGTAAATAAGTATTTCATTATCCACTGACAAATGTGTTTAAGCAAGATAGTAAAAGATTATTCTTCCACATGTGTTTAAGTTTGCAGTTAAAAGTATGTGAACTTCATGGAGACATACTAAGTAATATCTGTATGTACTTTTATGTCACAGTTAATGGAGCTTTGTAGAAAGACTAAAAGCTAATATGGAGCTTTCCATCACAGCAGCTCTGTCTTATTATTTCTTCATCATCACTGATCTAAATGTCTGCAGTACAAAACCTAGCAAGGCCCCACAAGCCTGCAATTATTTAAATTACTTGAAGGCAGATTATACTTTGGATCAGTGTTTTTCTTGTTTAAACTACCTGAAACTGGAGCTATGATGCTGACATAAAGAATTCTATAGATTATGCAAGAATAATCCTGAATTGTTTCCTGGAAGTACTGGAAACCCTTTATTGAAATTATTAAAAACTGTTTCAGAATAAAGTTTTTGACATAATTTTTTTCTAAGTTTTTACAAGAACATGTAAATATAAAATGTATGGAGTTGAATGGCTCAGTTACAAGTACTGAAAATTGGGATTGGCCCATTTTTAGGGCCAACACACAGAATCACAGAATCGGGACTCACAAGGATCACTGAGTCCCACTGCTGGCCCTGCACAGAACTCTCCAGGAATCACACCCTGTGCCTGAGAGCATTGTCTGAATGCTTCCTGAGCTCTGCCAGGCTGGTGCTGTGACCACGGTCCTGGGGAGCCTGTGCCACTGCCCAAAGCACCCTCTGGGTTAAATATCTTTTCCTGAAAAATAACCTAAACCTCCCCCTGATTCAGGCCATTCCCTGGGGTGCTGTCGCTGTCACCCCAGAGAAGAGATCAGTGCCTGTCCCTGCTCTGCCCTGCCAGGGGAGCTGTGACTGCTCTGAGGTCTCCCTCAGTCTCCTCCAGGCTGAACAGACCCAGTGCCCTCAGCCCCTCCTCGAGACTTCTCATTCTGGCCCCTTCACCATCCTCGTTCCCCTCCTTTGGATGCTCCCTAGCTGCTCAATGTCTGTTTTATATCGTGGCACCCAGAGCTGCCCCCAGCACTGAGGTGAGGTGTCCCAGCTCAGAGCAGAGGGGACAGTCCCTCCCTTGCCCGGCTGTGATGCTGTGCCTGGTGCCCCAGGACAGGGCTGTCCCTCCTGGCTGCCAGGGCACTGCTGGCTCGTGTCCAGCTTGTCATTGACCAGGACCCTCAAGGCCCTTTCCACAGTGCTGCTCTCCAGCTCTCATTTCTAACCTGCAGCATTTGTAAAACAGGCATACAATTACTATTTTCTTTCCTGCAGTGCTCCAAGCACAGACTGCAGCGCCCTGTTTTGTCACTAGGCAATGCAGATCTCCTCCTCCACTAATCCTGATTTTCAAGCTCTCTAAAACCCACACCCAACAGCTTTGCTGTTCGTGGGAGTTTGCTCCTTTACAGTAATGAGCAGGGAGTTCAAAGCAAGCTGAGACCATCCCAAACACGTTTCTGTGCTTAAGTAAAGAATTGCAAACAACCCGAGAACAGGATCTTCCATGGACTCTCTTCCCATAGGATGCTACTATAGTATCTTCACCAAAACTATAAAATAACAAGGTTCACCTCTGCCCTTCAGCAGATCCTCAGCAAAACAGGTAGTAAGTAGACTTGACCTCACTGGCATTTTTTTAATGTGG
The DNA here is from genome assembly GCF_029582105.1 of Oenanthe melanoleuca. NCBI lineage: Eukaryota > Metazoa > Chordata > Aves > Passeriformes > Muscicapidae > Oenanthe > Oenanthe melanoleuca. Next base: position 6,895,948 of record NC_079342.1, read on the forward strand.
CAGAGAATCCAGTTCAGCTTCACTCAGAACCTTGGCAACCTTCCCTGAATCTCTGATGCATGGCACGCATGCCTAACTAAAAAATAAAAAGGAAAATTTAAAAATCGTGCATCAGCCTGTCAGAAAATTGCCACCATCTCCCTTTCGGCAGGGCCTGCCAGTGCACTGCAGTGTAGTCACAAGCACTCTGTCCAAGTGCTGTACTTGCATTTTAACATCTCACCACTTCATATAAACACAGAGCAAGCTTATTGACTATTCACTATAATCACTCTGAGGTGCCATAATCTTTTAACAATTACAAAAATGTAACTGAAATTCAAATTATACATGAATACATCAGCTATCACGCATGCATACGTAAGATTTCTATGAAGAATGCGTGCTTCGCTCAACAGCCTTAAGAAGCAGATGACAGCACGAGCACCCTAAAATAATCTCCGGTGGCCTGAAAGGCGGCAGCACCTCCTGCAACCCCGAAAGGTGCTGCCAAGGAGCCTGAGGCCCGCGCTGCAGGAGCCCAAAGCCGGGCGGCGGGCGGGCAGCGCCGCTCCTGCCCTGCTCGTGTGCCGGGAGCGCCGCGGGGTTCGGAGGGCTTGGGCAGCGCCGGGAACGCGGCCTGGCCGCCCTTTGTGAGGTGACACTGGGCGCTGGGGGAGCGCTCCCGCCGGCAGGAGCACCGAGGGACGGGCGGGGCTGCAGCTGCCGCCCGGCAAGTGCGGAATGCCCCGCCCGGCTCCGCCCCGCGTTCCCTCAGCGCGGGGCGCGGCCCTGCCCGCCGGGCGGGCTCGCCCCGCCGCGAACAAAGCGGCCCCGCCCAGCGCGGCCGCCGCCGCCATCTGTCCCTCCCTCTGTGCCTCCCGCCCCCGCGGCGGGGCGGCTCCGACCCGCCCCTTTCGCTTTCCACTTGGGCAGCGGCGCCGGGAGGGCCCTGAGGCGCCGCCGGGCGGGCAGCGGTGCGGGCGGGCGGCGAGCGGAGCGCTCAGCGACAGCAGACAGAGCGCGGAACCGGGCCGGGCCCGCCCGCCGCACCGCCGGGCCCGCCGCCATCTTCCGCTGCCGCCCCGCCGGTGCCGGCGCGCACGGGCCGCGGGGCCCCGCAGGTGAGCGGGCGGGGCTGCGGGCGGGGGCCGGCGGGGCTGCGGGCGGGGGCTGCGGCCGCTGCGGCGCCAGGTGGGCGCTGCCCGGCGTCCTCGCCGGCCCCGGGGCCCGTCCGTGGCTTCCCGCGGGGGGCGCATCGCCCCGGCTGCCGGAGACGCCCGAGCGCCGCCGCCCCTTTGTTGTGGCCCGGTCGGGGCCGCGTTCGGTGCCCGGGGCCGGTCGGCGGGCGCTGTGCCGGGGCCGTGCGGCCCTGCCCGCCGCCGGTGCTGAGCTCACGTTCCCCAAATGCTGCCCCAATGCGCGGCGCAGTTAACCTGCTGTAAACCCGGCGGAGCTGGATGCCGTATGGAGTCGCGCGTGGAGAGGAAAAACATACTGGAACAGCGCGGGGTATTGCAGTCAGAATGCGTTAATATCTAGTCTTTGGAAGTTGTTTGACTTTTCCTATTTTTCTGCCTGATATTTTCACTGTGATGTGAAGTATTGCATAATTTAATGTCACCTTTTTGTCATTCGCGGTGCGGAATGCGCTGGGCAAGGCGTGTGCGTGTTGTAACAGGGGCTGGTGAATACTGAGCTCTGCGGTCACCTCCCAGGCGTGGTGAGACAGGGATTACCGGGAGCAACAGCTGATCTAAGCAGGGGAACAAAATGGATTACTGGATGGCGAGCCAGTGAAAAATCTGTGTCAGGCAGGAAAGGCTGGTGTGTAAGAGGACACCGATTTGCCGTATATTGGAGTAGAAAGGGTCTCAGAGTTCAGCTATGCAAAGTTTAGTGAAGGTTTTCTCTTCAGGCCTTAGTATGCTCAGTGCATTTCATTTGAGATAATGAATTGTGTGGTTTCTTAGGCTGAAACGGGTGTCAGCAAGCTTCACTAACTGCTGTGGGAATCAGTTGTGATAAAAATTTTGGCCTTTTTTCTTTTGTTTTTTTGTTTTTTTGTTTTTTTGTTTTTTTTTTATATAAATTAATTTGATGTAGAATACCTGGAAGATGATTGAGGGCACTTCAGAAATGCAACCACTGGGGACTGAGTGTGGGCTGTGGGCTCTGTGTAGCCAGAAGTCTGGAGTGGCCTCTGGGAAGGCACAAGAGTCAAATGTAAGTGACTATGGGGTGGACAAAAGGTGAAATAGCTTAATGCAAAATAGCCAGGTTTTTAAATATGTATGACTTTCTCACACTGAGGTTTTCTGTGACAGCTCACCAGGATGCTGAGGTTGCTGGGTCTGCATCGCAGCTGTCAGTGAACCAAGGCTCCTAATTTGGCATTGAGCGTCCCTTTAAATGTGTCACTGCTCTCACAGCATGACACTTAAGATTTGAACTGTATTATTTCGTTTCTTGTATTTCAGATTAGTTAGAGACTTTATATTCCTGTTTGATGCCTGGTTTTTCAAATGTATATTCTATGCATCAGCAAGTGATTTGTTTCAGTTGATAAATAACATATAAATGATGCTTACTGTAGAATTTCACAGGTTTTTTTAATATTAAATTTTACTTTTAATTTTTATCATGTGAATGCATATGCATTTTAAATTTCTTCAAAAAAAGCAATAAACAGTCTCTCTTTAAGATACCTATCTTTAGATGATTCTAGTTTATAAACATTTTCCTAAAATAGTATATGCATAAGAGACTATAAATATTTTAAGAGGGTTTTTTTTTATGCTTTTAACACCATGAGAGGATTCTTGCTGTTGGCATGTTCTTAGAACATGAGTAAGAAGGATTCTCCACTTTCTGGAAGATTTAGCATTAGGTATTATGTTCCAAAGAGCTTGTTTAAACAGTATCTTGTCCATCCAAGTTAGAGGGAAGGATGTGTGAGATTTGTGGCAATAAGTTTTTTGGTTTTTCTGATGTAATAAAATAAATTTAAATACAGAACTAGTAGAAGATAAGAGGAAGCAGACAGGAGATGGAAAGAAGATGTGGAGAAGTGCCATTCTGAAAAGACTGGGCAAGATAAAAAGGTTGTATCAGAAATGTGCTTAATACAAGGCACCTGAAATATTAAGCCTTAATTCTTATTTGCTTTCATTTATACCTCAGGCTAATGCTGTGCTTCAATCATTCTTGAGTATTAGAGCTTGAGCTGATCAGATTGTGACGTTATGTGCCATATGTGCTGGCAGGAAGCAATACAGTGTGATGGACCAAAGATGCAGCTTGAGCTCTAATCTTGAGTTTCCCTGCTGTCCTTTGGTTTTTAATTATTATTATTTTTATTTATACATGTACTGACATACCAGTGAGTGTCAGAAAACCTCATAGATTTCATAGAGGGTGATGTGTAACCCTGTGTATGTTTATAATTTCATGCTAAAATTGCTGCTTATTATTTTGACAGCATAATGTTTATAAGAGAGGTCTGAGCTCATCAGACTAAAAACCATCAATTACATGAAAATCTTCTCTGGTGGGTTTACTGTTCTTTTCTAGCTTTTTGTGTTGCACTGATAGGGAATGCACTGATTATTATCATAATACTGTTAATGGATGAGCTTATCAGTATACTTCAGCTCTTTTTCGGAAATTCACTATCCAAACTAAGTCTGGATGTTGTAACACTCTTTTCATTACTGTACCCCAAAAGTTCTGTTACTACTCCTATAAAATATGAAAGGTGCAACCATTCTTTACCCTGATTTATGAAAATTAAGTAAATGAAGTTAAGTGTTCAAATTGTCAGAGGATTTATGTGCAGGACAAACCTCTTATTTTAAAAAAAACTACAGTGGAATATGAAAGACAGCTCTCAGATGCTGGATTTTACATAATGTAGAGGTACTCTGAGTCAAAGTACTGAATAATATGCTCATTTTGTCATCAGTGTAATATATAAATAAATAAGACAAGCTTTGAAGCTATGTAGGGTGGCTTCCTGTTTACACTTGTGTCCAGTAGAGCCTGTTGAAAAGAAAGCTGGACTTGATGTTCTCTCTTCAAAGGAATTCTTAATCTGATTTTATTTTCTGATGGGGAATCTCTGTATACTTTTGCTTAAGCCCTACTTTCTTTTGACAAGAGGGTTAATTAGTTTGTATAAAAACCAGCAGTGTCACGAAGTATAATAAAAGAGAAGTGCAAATGTTTTAGATGAGGTTGTGAAATAAGATATTAATACTAAACTGCTGGTTAAATTTGTATTGGGGTTTTTGTTTTTTTTGTTTGTTTGTTTTTTTTTTTTTTTCCCCTTCAGCATGTAAGGGTAGGGTTGGATTTTTTGTCTGGGATCAAAATTCATATCCAGTTGCCAAAAGGGGAAGTTGAAACAGGACTAAAACATAAGGAAAAATAATCTTTCTACAAGTTCTGGATTTCGATTTGTGGTTGTGTGTATTTTTCTTTCTTGCAGCAAAGTTTTCTGCAAGCCAGAGTTTAATTTTTCCTTTTAGCTTTACTACCTGGGAATGTGCTTATGGTCTCTGGGCTTGTCTTTCATGAAACCCATCAAAATACTTGGTGTTTGGAGTCTTCTGTGACTAAAATGAGAATTAGACACAGCCATTTTAAGAAGTTAGGCCATTTCTTCTGGCACAACTAGGTCTCTGTTGTTCCAAAATAAATTGTGCTTCTATAATCAAATGCTTTGCTAGTCAAATGTTCTAGCAAAAACTTAGGTGGAAAAAAATTGGCATACAGTTGTGAGGAAGATGGAGAATTTGGGGGTTTAGACAGTAGTGCAAAAAACCATGTTATTAAGGCATAAGGTTTTGTATCCCTTCAAGTTCACTAGCATTGGTTTATGGTGATCAATGAGGGTTTCATGGGATAATTCTCTTCCTTTCCTCTCTGGTAAATAAATCATTTCTTGTTAATACTCTGTTTTATTTGGTGTATTCAAATTTACTCAGATTCTGTGCATGTTTCCCTAGTGGGAGGTAGATAGTTTATTAACTCCACTTTTCCAAGGATGAGATACATGAAGGCTGCATCATGTTTTCAAGTTGTCTTGGAAGATAGGTTGCCCACAGCTGGTTGTTTTTCAGTTGTTGGATCTCCATAAGTGAATGAATGATTTCACAAGGGAATCAAGAACAACTTTCATGTCCCCTTTTGAATTATGATGGAGAGACACTGGGAACTATGACCTGTTGCTGTGGTTGTCCTGCTCTGTGTAGTCATCTTCCTCCTCCGCTTTATTCATTTCTCACATCACTGTCCTCCGGTGTCTCTCCTTCCTCCTGGGGCTGTTACCTCCCCTGGGGGTTCCTCCTTGGTTTCTTCTCTGGTCTTAAAGTCACTGTGAGAGTGCACTGAAGTCAGGTTTAAAGTCAGTTCAAGACTTTGCTAGAGCCAGAGAGCAAAGCTCTTGTAGTTCCTTGTGTCAGCATTAGTGCGTGTGTGTGTGTGCAGTGAGTGCTGGAGTTGCAGCTGGCTCGGAGCAGGGGCAGGTTCAGCACACAGCCCAGCTGTGGGGCTGGGATGAGTGCAGAGCTGAGAACAGGCACTGCCCCTTTTTGCAGTAGTAATATGGGATTAAACTGAAACTTTCCTTGTGTTAAATCATGTTCTTGGAGCTACAGGAGTGCTGCTAGGTGTGGGGGGGATTTGGTTTGGTTTTTTAGGGCTCCTGATAAGGCAATACTGTGGTATTTTACTATGTTAGTGGGCATCTCCCCTCATCCCCAGTTCTTTTCAGCAGATCAGTTTAGGAGTTACTTGTAAAGTCTTTTTACCATTTGACAAAGGAAGTTCAACAGCTTCTACTTTAAGTCATACTTATGGGAATCACGCAAGACTTAGCCAAAAGAAGAATTTAATATAGCTTTCTTAAGATGAGTACATGCTGCAATTCTCATACCCTTGGAGGAATTGTGTTGCAAAGGTGCTTGGACCTTACCTGTGGGAGCTTTAAACAAGCAGCTGCTGGTCCCTTTCATCTGCCCACTTTCTGTGGCTGGCTGGACAGCACATTCAACACTGAGCCAGCTACATGAGCTGGTGGAAAAGCTCCTGCAGTGACAGAAGTGAGGAGGGCTCAGGAAGGGCCAGGACACAGCTGGAGGCAGGTGTGTCTGGCAGCCAGCAGACACTGTCTAAGGCCACTTTGGGCTGCCAGCTTTAGATCCTTCATGAGGGGAATAGACAGAAATAGTCATCCTTAGGAAGGAAGAATGGAAACCTCTGGCTTAGCTGTCATATGCTACTTCAAAGTTAAGTTGAGATGGCATTTTTAGTGTGCTGTGCTTTTTATATATGCTAGAAATATTTAAGTTCATATGTGAGAGCTCTAGATGATGACATAGTAAGCGACTCTTATGCTCTTTGAGCTTCACTGTTTGCATTTCAGAGAAGAAATTTTACATATTGCAGACTTAGTAAGCACAATATTTTCACAGTGCTAGAGGATTGATTTCATGGTAGGTTTTTTTATCTGGGTCCCTATTTATGCATAGGACAGAAATGGAAAAGTTGCAGGTGTTTCGGTAGATCTTAATTATGGCTTCATAGTCAACCTCAAAATCAATTACTTAATCTTGTTTAATTTTTTTAATGCTACTATGTTCTGTCTTCTAAATCTTCATTTTTATTTTTGTTGGTAGCCAACATTTGCTAACCAAGCAGAAAATAAGATATTGATCAGAGCTAAAATTCTTTCTTTCCTTTTAGGCTGCCATCATGACGGCTGAAGAAACAGTGAACGTTAAAGAAGCTGAAATAATTAAGCTAATACTAGATTTTCTGAACTCAAGGAAGCTTCACATCAGCATGCTGGCACTTGAGAAAGAAAGTGGGGTCATTAATGGCTTGTTTTCAGATGACATGCTCTTCCTAAGGTAGGACTTCTTTTCCTGCTGCTTAAATACCATATTTATGAAAACTCAGGTGTTGAACTGTGATTCACTCACCAGCCCCATGCCACTAAACAGGAGATCTTAACTTGTACCCTCACCCTCTTCATCTTTGTCATGGTCCCATTCTGTGGCCCAGCCCTGCAGTGTGTTCCAGCTCTAGAGTTACTGACCAGGCAGCAGTAGCATGCATTGGCACAGATTTTTTGTTTGCTTTTGTGCTTTTTTGATGTGCCTTTAAAACTACTTAAAATTTATTCTTCTAGTATGCAGTTATTTTTTCAAAATATCAGGAGCAGACTTGGATTTTGCTGTTACTGTTAGTCTTATTCAACAGTCATCTTGGCACCTGTGTAAAACAATGACTTTTCAAAGCAAATTGATGACCTGTTGTGTATTTAAATTAGTGTTTTGTATTTAAATGAGCTGCTTATTTAGAAAAGGAATGTTCTTGTCCAGTGACATTCAAGGAATGATCCTTTCTTTTACTAGGCAATTGATTCTTGATGGCCAGTGGGATGAGGTTCTTCAGTTTATTCAGCCTCTTGAATGTATGGAAAAATTCGACAAGAAAAGGTAAAATAGAATATATTTCAGAGTTCAGTTTTTTTGAGTTCTGGAAAATACCTGGATTTCTCCATATTGTCTATAAAAACAGTGGTTATGAGTTTTTCACTTTAGTTTTTGGTGGTTTTTTTCTTGCCTGTGTGCTGTCCCTGTAGTGTGTGCATGTGTGTTTAAACTTGCACTTAAAATATGTGCACACAATCTGTAATGAGTGGTTGTATACACTTTGGGACTATGATGCATGTTGTACAACCTTTTAATAGATGCTCTGTCATGCTTCTATTCAAGAAATATGATTGCTGTACTTGTTTTTTTTTTTTTCTTTTTTTTTTTTTTTTTAATTAGCCTTCTGATATTTGTAGTAGAATATTTCTGAAAGCAATTATGAAAAAAATATTTCCTGTTTAAAAAAAATATGTTGTGGTTACCAATTTGTTAAAGTTCATATCAAAGTTCTTTGTTATGACAATAGCTATGCCTAACTCAGAAATTTGATGTAATTTGATGAGACAAGCCTGCTTGTCTCTAGAGTATTATTTAACTGCTGGAGCAAGGTGTATAGTATTTCTCTTCTCACCTGCAGGTTTCGTTACATTATTATGAAGCAGAAGTTCTTGGAAGCCTTATGTGTGAACAATGCCATGTCAGCAGAAGATGAGCCTCAGCATGTAAGAATTGCCTCTGGTTTGGGAATTTTTTTGTTGTCAGAAAATCTTCTGAGATTAGTCTGATTTAAGGCAGAGCAGAAGCTCCCAGCTTTAAATACACAAATTTTAGCTATTACCAAATGGTTTCATAAACACTGGATAAAGTAATCAGTATTCTTGGGAAGTGACTGTGGGTCTCTCGTCTCAAATACAGTTGAACATGAAAGGGTTGATTGAAACTTAGCAGATAGATCAGTGACCATGTGCTGTGTCTGTGGTCCTGACCCTGAGATTTACTTTAGGCCACTGTGCTAAAGTACAGGGCTCTTCTTTTTTTAATTACTTTTTTTTTCCCCAGAAGTATTCTAAAGCAGGCCACAGGATCACACAAATTTATTGTGCTAATTAGGGCCAGATGAAAGTTTGAATGAATTCTGTGCTTAATTTCTGTTGGTTTTGTAGAGAAAGGTCAGAATTGGTTTTTTGAGGGAGCAGATGTGTTCACAAAGGACTCTTTGAGTTAAATATGCAAACAGCAGAAGTTTTTTACTTCAGTTTTTGATACGGAAAGAGACATTAACTCAGACTGGCATAGAAGTTGTGCAGATTGTGAAATTAGTTAGTTTTTATTAATGTTTACAATACAATAATACCAAATTTCTGAGACAAAAATGTTGTGAAATTAAAAATGAAGAATGACAGTAGTTCTAAGACAAGTGATTTTGTTTTCCAGACTGAATTGATTTTAATTCTGTGTCCCATTACACTTACATTGTACTTCAGGTTTTTTTATTGACAGAGTAGAGCAAGTTAAAATAAGTCCAAATTTCTAGTCATAAATGAGAGGAGTACTAGTCCTTAGATCCCTCAATTGGTATACTGTTACTAGGATAGCAGTAGAGGGGAAAAATCAGATTAATATTCTTTATTTTGTTGTAAATGTAACAAATGTGTTGGCATATTGTGGGTCAAAGGCTGCTGTATTGAAGTGTCTAGGTAACATGGGTAAGTGAGGATTTTTACTGGTTTTTTAATCTGTGTAACTGAAAATGTCAGGTTTTGAGTATTTAACATGGTTTTGGCTCTTAGCTGTCAACAGGCTTTGTAATAAAGCCCTCTATTCATTTTGAGGTCATATCTTCTGAGAACTCTTTGAACTTTTTAAACATTTTTGATTGAAGAACAGAAAATCTCAGTATAAAAACTGCTAATCACTGGAAGCTAGAGCAATTTACAAGGCTTTTATTGAAAGCTACTGGCATAGGTTATAGAAATAAAGGGGAAAATAAGTCAGCTGGCTTTGAGAATGGAAGTAACCTTTTGTGCTACAGTAGAATTGGAGCTGCTTAGTCACAGATTTAAAATTTTAAGCCCATCAAACCTGCAGTGACATGAGAACATTCCATAAATCTGTAAAAAATGGGACTGGATGGGGGTTTCTAGGAAGTCAAAGCATCTAGGAATATGTCTTTTTCGTAACTACACTTGGATCAGCAATTTCAGACTCTATATGCTTTTTCATTAACATATAAGTAGTAATAGTAATAAATGAATGATAGCAGACAAATTCTGTGGCTGCCTGTTCTTCAGGCGTTTCCTTGTGGAAGGACATGCAGTGCAGATTTGTTGTGTCTGCTAAGAAAGGCAGGAACCTCTCTTTGAAATGGAGACTGTAAACCCCCTCGCTCCAAATTATTATAATTTTGAAATTAAGGGGCTCTCAGGCAAATATATGGAAAATAGGAATAGCAGTTCTTTACTAGGAAAATTAAAATAGTAATACAGTATTATAGAGAACAAACCCAAAACACTGAGAGAGTCAGAATACCTGACACCTGACACCCTGTCAGTCAGGGTGTTGGTAGCAGTCCCGTTAAATGGTGGCTGCAGTCCCCCTGCATTGACAGATGTGGTTCAGTTGAAGCACACAAGAGTGCAGTTTTCTTCTGAAGGTCCAGGGATGATGTGGAAAGATCCAGTTTTCCTCTGGAATCAAGTAGAGAAAAGGCTGCCCTGATGTTCCAAATCTCAGTTTTTATCTAGGTAGGAAAGGATTGTCTTGTGCCCCTGGGTGGAGCATCTCCCAATGGGATGATGTAATTTTATCAGTCATATGGTGGGACTCAATGGCCCATTAACAGATGATATCCTCCTGGTGGAGGGGTGGGTTGTGGAAAAGACAAAGATGACTGCCCCACTGGTTTAACAGATGGCCCATTAGCAGAGAATATCTCCCATGGAGATAAGGATCACTCCCCCACCTGGTTTCAGCAGATGGTGGTAGAATACATACTTTTGGTCACATTCTGTATTGCAACCTAAGACAAGATTGCTGTGTTGCTGTTACTGTTTCTCAGCTGGAATTTACCATGCGAGAGGCTGTGCAGTGCCTGCACGCACTGGAGGAATACTGTCCCTCTAAGGAAGACTACAGTAAGCTGTGCTTGCTGCTGACACTGCCTCGCCTCACCAACCACGCCGAGTTCAAGGACTGGAACCCCAGCACTGCTCGGGTGCACTGCTTTGAAGAAGCCTGTGTCATGGTGGCAGAGTTCATTCCAGCAGACAGGAAACTGAGTGAGGCTGGCTTCAAAGCAAGTAACAATCGCTTGTTTCAGCTTGTGATGAAGGGATTGCTTTACGAATGTTGTGTGGAGTTCTGTCAGAGTAAAGCTACGGGAGAAGAAATCACAGAAAGTGAAGTATTGCTGGGCATTGATCTCTTGTGTGGTAATGGCTGTGATGACTTGGACCTTAGCTTGTTATCGTGGCTGCAGAATCTGCCAGCTACTGTGTTTTCTTGTGCTTTTGAACAAAAGATGCTTAATATTCATGTTGATAAACTCCTCAAGCCTACAAAAGCTGCCTATGCTGATCTTCTGACACCTCTTATCAGCAAACTTTCTCCTTATCCATCATCCCCAATGCGACGGCCGCAGTCAGCGGACGCTTACATGACCCGCTCCTTAAACCCTGCCTTGGACGGGCTCTCGTGTGGATTGACAAACCACGACAAGCGGGTCACAGACCTCGGGACCAAAACTTCACCCATGTCACACTCCTTCGCTAATTTCCATTACCCTGGAGTCCAGAATCTCAGCAGGAGTCTCATGCTTGAGAATACTGAATGTCACAGCATTTTTGAAGAGTCACCGGAGCGGTAAGTGCAGCTAGAGCTCCGTTTTTGCTATAGCTTATGTTGCACTTTTTCTGTGTTCTTACCTGCACTGTAACTCTGAACATAATTGTAACACTGAAACATAATTTGGTTGTTTAAATTCTGTTGTAATGAAAACTCTATATAGAGGCTGTTTTCTTCCTTATGCTTTTATGATCTAAGTAGATTTTCATATTTGGTTTCAGTCTCATGGATTAATTTTGGGCCTTCTTAAAGTTTCCTAGCACAGAGCACAAATATGCTCCGAGTATGTAATATGGTCTAGCTAGGGTTTGTGTTCAGTACTAGTGTTCTTCCATTCCAAATAAATAAATGGACACAGTGAAATAGCTGTAACTCCCACCTTCTTTCTCATTGCATTCTGTCCTCAAGTCTTGATAAATAGTTTTGGTCCTAACACTGTAAATTAATTACTTAAGTATCCTTGAACAATTTCCATATCCCAGTCGGTGGAAATGACAATATGTCATTGTTGTAGCATTCCTGTATCACTTAAATTGTTACAATAGTATCTCAGCTGAAATATTTACTTCCTATCTTTGAAACCAAAGATGAGTAAAGCAGCTGAAGGTATTATGATTTTTGTATCAGACTTTGATATAGTTGGGTTATGCTATTAATAAGTTCTTTAATGAAGTGTAGACTGTAAAATTGACTTTTAAGAGAAATGTCCTGGTAACTGGGAGAAACGGTACTTATCAGTTGAGGATTTATCCTCATGTTTCTGCCTGGCCTTTCTTTTGATCAGCAGTTCTGTCCCTTTCTAATGGTTATAGTCAAACTCCCCTAGAAAGCAGCTGCCAGCTTTTTTGGCTCTTAGAGGACCAGATGGGTAACTAGCCCTGCACTTGGGTGCAGTGGCCAGCAGACAGCATTTGGGGCTGTGGTGATCAATCCAGGCCACAGCTGGTGTCTCTATTAGTTTTGCCTTGGAGCAATATTCCATATGTTGTGTTATGGTAAAGAGCAGCTGTAGTTAAACTCAGTAAAAAGGAAACAAACACTCCCAGACTGATGTGAGTTCACCAGTGAAAATGGAAATACTTAAAGTAATGTATGTTTTAATATTTATCTTAATACTTTCCTTGAAAGGAGATGTTTTGTTTGATTAAAATCGTGGGTTTTACCAGGCTCTTCATAAGTTCTTCTGGAGCTTTTGTGGATAGCTTAAGTGCTATGGAAATATCCCCAATGTTGCATTTTTATAAAGTGTATACCTCTTGAAGATACTAGTTTATGGTGAATCCTCTAGTTTTACTGATCTGTATCAAACCTTATCACTTGTGTGAGTGAATCAGGGTCCAGTGTTAAAACTGATTCTTGAGAGGTTTTTGATTGCCTTTTCAAAATTGGAGTACTAGATTATTTCTGCACAAATAACATCATTGTGTGGGCTGAAGATGATGATTAATTGCTGCAGTTCTTTATGTAGGCCTTTTCATGTGAAGTTTATAGTTTGTAACATGTTTTTTCATTAACAATATGACTCTTCAAAGTTAGGATTAGAGGTTCAGAATTATAGGATTAGAGCTACAGGGCCAGACCCCTAGTTTTCAACAAGGCATTACAATTTTCAAAAGGAAATCCAACTTCAGGTCAAGTGTCCAGCCTAAATGACAGTTTTTGCAAGGGTGGAAGCTGAGCTTTATGTAAATCTGGCACTTGCTTCCTTCTGCACATGACATAAATACTTTATTTCTTTTATGAATTGAGTTCATTAAGCAATTGTCTTCTAATCAGCTGAGTTACTTTTGTTGTTGTGCAGAGGTACCCAGAAAGTTTGAAATAGCTTCTAAAAAACCTTTGCTCTAGATCACTGAGTAAAAGACTTCAAGGTGACAAAGTTGAAGATTGGCATCCATGGTTAGTAATCTATTCTGCACATTTACTGATAGATTGCCAAAACATCTTGCAAAGAGTGTCATGCAGAAATACTTATAACACAAGAAAAGAAAAACCAATATAAACAGTTTTTTGCCTTGCACTTTCAGGAATGTTCAAGCAGATGGATGATAAACATATGTTTATATTTGTTAAACATATATATCCATGGATATTAGTTTAAATACAGTTTGGTAGTGGTAATTTGACTGATCTTTGGGAAGAGTTTAGTCTGGTAGTATATCAGATCCATTTTGTGCACATAATTGCTTTGAAATGAAAGATTTTGAGTAACTTAGTTAAACGATGTAGAATTTAAATGTAGGGATAAAAAAAATGAAATTGGAGTGTGCTATGGTAGTAAGGCTTTTTGGAAACTGGCTGTGCTTCTTGTTTGTCAGGGAGTTTTATTTTCTTTAGTTTAACACTTTGCAAGTGGCATTTTTTTTCCTATGCAGTATTTTCAGTTTGACGTGACTTAAGTAATTTGCATGTGTGTTACCAGATCGTACTCTAGAATGTTATCTTTCTCCACTTGATTTTCTACTCTTAATTTTTCTCAGTTAAGCATCTCTTCTTTTCCATGTTGCTGCGAGAAGTGATACTCCTGTGGAGCCCCAGCATCCCATCGGCAGCGAGACCGCGTGCCAGAGCTCAGCTCCAGAAAATGAACTCAATGCAGCACAGAGTCAGGGATCAGCCAAACAAGAGAAAAATGAGGTAGTGCTTGTTTGTTTAAAAATAATGAGGCCCTTTGAGCTGGGTTCTGATCACTTCATAATGATTTGCCTTTGTGTGGAGAACTTCATGCATGACAATGGGTTGCTTTGAGTCTAGTTTTTACTATAGTAAAAATGCCGCATTGCATCTTGTAAAAGGAACTACTACTTTTTGTCCCCCCATTGTGTAAAGTTCTGCTATCATTTGAGTCTGTAATGCAGCTGATTAGGGTGCCTTGTCACATCAGCAGTCCAGCTAAGCTGCTGTGTATATCTTTAAAAGGAAATAAAAAATGAGCTAACAATGTTAGGTAAACAGTGCTTAAGCATCCTCTTCATGTTTTACTGAGAAATCTAGCATGTAACTTGCAACCTCTGGTGTAGATTTCATAGGTCATCTTATATCAGTTGTTGTCTAGAACACAGGGAGATTACAACTGGGCAATTCCCTCATAAATATATCTTTACTATTCAGAATCCAATAGCATAACCTTTTTTGGATTAATCTTTGAAGGCCTGTGCCCACACTATCTTTTCTCTTTTATTTTTTTTTTTTCTTTTTTTTTTTCCTTTTTTTTTTTTTCTTTTCTTTATAGCAATATGAAATAAGTGAAATAGTAGCTTAGAAGGAAACAATTCCATTGTTACCTATTCCATTCTTTTCCCACAGTTAAATACTAGTCTCTAAATTTGGTAATAAAAAATAGCATTGAGTGTGCTGTCTGTTCTGTTTGCAGATTCAGGTTTGATTTTCTTCGGTAAACTTTGTCTTGGCTACTGACATCTGAGACTGGAAACCAGCCTAGCTTTGACAGGGCTGTGTTCTAGTAGGCTCTGGACACTTGAGTGAGGCACTGGGGTCTACTGTAAGATTAACAAAGTCCTCTACATTTGAAGACTTCCCTCCCCTCAAGGACTTTGAGTTGCTTCTCTGCTGCAGTGGTGTTTTGTATGCATGTTGGAAGGGAAGGAAGAGCTTAGCTAGAAGAATATAAAACAGAGCAGGCTTCAAGAGGGGAAAAAAAATTAAACAGATCCAGAATTTGTAGGAAAGAATGAGGACAGGAGGTGTTGTGGTGAAGATGTTGGCCAGGCTGTTATACACAAGCAGAAAAGAACATAGTACCTGGTGCAATTTCATCTTGTTTTGTTTCCCACATCATAGTGGTGTACAGATATACCTGTAGGAGTAAGAAATTAATTTAAGTTTCTTTTCAGAGCTGTCTTTTTGATGTGTTCCTGTAGAGGCTGATTTAGAAGCCAGAGTTTATAGAACAGAGCTTCTGGGCAATGTATTTTAGGTCTGCATGTTTGTTGAGAAATAGTGGCACAGAATACAAAAAAATCAAAAGATTGAATAAAATTGTAACAAACAAGTATCAGTCATGAAAAGAAGTATAGACAAGAAACTACTTGTTGTTTAGGATGATAACCCAAGGAGGGGGGAATAGTTCATGAATTTCAAGTGCAGGAAATAAATGCTTTTCACTTCTGTCAGTAACTTTGGAGTTTCTGAGTTGCAGGTATTCACCATGAGAAACCTAAGGTGGTAAATATTTTTCAAATGCACCAATGCTAGGAAATCCATTATAAATTTTAAAAAAATTGTGTCAGAGAACAAAAAAATCATAATGTAAATACTGTTAATAATTGTTAATAGAATAAATGCAAAAGCTGTTACAAAGACAGAATGTGTATGAATTGTCTGAGTGCAAAGTTATGATAATGTCCTTACACAACTTTAAATAATAGATTACAAAGTGGTTACTTCAGAACGCTAATGAAAAATCCACACAAGGTTTTTTTTACTATTACTATTTTTTTATCTATTAGTATTTTTCTGGTTTTTTCTGTTAGGTAAATATGCAGTTTGGTTTTTTTTCTTCAGAAAATATGGGGCACTTCAGTGTGAATAATCTGGCCTTGGACTCAAGTGTTTTTGATCTTCTGTTCATTTTTATCTTGTTCTCAGCTGCTAGCAGAAAAGTGAAAGAAAAATCAGGTTTGGGAATGCAGAAGGCAACAAGTCCTGGGCAGTGTGGGAAGCTAAAGACAGTATGTAAAGAAGAAAAGACTATGAGAAAGGAAGTTGAAGTGTTGTCTTGGTCCAGAAAATAAGGAATTTTAAAGTTAAAGCAGGGCACCAGTTTCAAAAGTAAAACGTAACACTTGGATAGACCACTGCTGCTGGGAGAGGTAAACTGGGTCTACAGGCTGATGGCAGGGAGGTGTCAACGTGGCAGAAAATACTAAATTTGTAATAAAAGTATGAATTACTTAGTTTTCTGGGTTTTATTTTCAGCTTTCAGTCACTTTTTTGTTTTGATCTTAAGTAATACTTTGGAAATTTTGTAGGAAAGAGCAGTCTTCTTCAGAATTATGGCAGGAATGCTTCAGCGGTGAATAGTGTAGGCTGGCAGTGCTTTCTCTTTTTAATATGTAAATTATGTCTGGTTTTAAGGGAGAATGAAATCATCACTCCTCAGAGATTAATCTCTTGGCTTTTTGATGCTAGTGTTAAAATACTGAACCATAAAGTAAATATTTATGTTGAATACCACAATTCACTCCTTCAGTTCCATCTATGATTCTCATTCCTTTTTAGCTTCGTGATTCCACAGAGCAGTTTCAGGAATACTACAGACAAAGACTACGTTACCAGCAGCACTTAGAGCAGAAAGAGCAGCAGAGACAGTTGTATCAGCAGATGTTGTTAGAAGGAGGAGTTCATCAAGAAGATGGAGCTGACCAGCAACAGAACCTTACTGAACAGTTTCTTAACAGGTTGGGGGAGTTTCATTCTTCTGCCCACCCATATCTCTCTGTAAGTTCTCATAACAACTTGGTTTGATGGTTTGGTTCTTTTAACTTGTCATTTGTTATTAGATCCATCCAGAAACTGGGAGAATTAAATATGGGTATGGACAGTCTTGGAAATGATGTGCAAACACTTAGCCAGCAATGTAATGGGAGCAAAGGGATTGTGTCTACTCATCCAGCAAGTAACTTCACATCAGCACCTTCAGATGGTATCCAGAGGATAACAACTGATAGCCCAAGTCTTAATACTAGCACTCCTCGCAAGTGTGGATCAGCTAATCAGATACCCTTTCCTGAAGAGTCACCTGTGCAGGGGAGTCAGAGGTAAGATACTAAACAGCATTCAGGACTGGAAATACTGGAAATATCCTTCTCCTAGCACTGTGGGAGAGCTGTTTGTATTTATCTTTAGCTATCAAATTAATTTTTTCATTGAATAGGGGTATTTAGCTCATGATCAGTGTTTTCTAAATATTTATGTGGGGATTATCAAGTCCTTTTTTTTTCTACAACATGCATGAGGAATAGTGGTTATTTGTTATGGCTTACATTTTGTTTGTTTTTAATTTTGTACTTCTTATTCCATCTTATATGTATAGTTCTTGTTCATTTTATGTTATTCTAAGTTTCTGAGAGGTTTTTTATTACATACAAACTAGATGAAGGGAGAAGCAGAACAGAATGGGAACTGAATTTCTTCTGTTAACTAATAGTAGTGCTGACCTGAAAGAAATAGTAATTCTTCCATCTCTCTGTGTGTATATATTGTATCTATAGAGAGATGTGTTATGAAAAATATTTTTAACTTGAGTTCATTTGTTCAATACTTGGAGTTGCTGCAAAAAGGGCTGTCCCTTTTAAAACTAATAGTTTAATGATAATGATTCAGACATGTATAACACTTTACACAAGTTAGTCAGTTCTGAGAATGGCTGAAATTGTAACTTTAGTCCGAAAAACACTTACCAAAAATCTGTCCCTGCTCTTGTTGTTTTGTCTTGTGATGTTAAACCCTTCACCCAATCAAAGCAGCGCATCAGAACATCCTGTCAGTCAGCCACAGTCAGAAGACTCTTCAGGGAATTTATCTAGGACAAGAGGTGATGAGGTGGGTTTCCTTCTTGTCTTTTACCACATGTGTTATCAAAACAGTACTTAATCCTGAGTGTGGCATCCTCTTACTGTTAAGAGATATTTAGAATAAATTTTGGTTGGTGCAGTGTCTACAGTCACAGAACCATTGAAACACTGGACTCTGAATCCAAATCTACCGCTCAAAAGCGGGACAGTGAGAGCAGGATGCTTGGGGCTGGGTCCAATTGTTTTTTGAGTCTCTCCAAGGGTGAAGGATGTTCCCCAGTCTTTGCAGGCTACCTCATCCCATGTCTGACCCTCACAGTGTTTTTAGAGCACCAAAAAAGTTGAAGTAGTATTTACTTTATTTTATTTGGTGTTCATTGCCTTCAGTCCTTTGACTGGGTACCACTGAGAAGAGTTGTGCTCCATCTTCTTCACTCCCCCAGTCACATATTTATATACACTGGTGAGATGTACACACGCACACCCTGAAAAGCCCTTCTGATCTCAAGGCCAAACAGTACCAGCTCTTTCAGGTTCTCCTTGTACAACAGATTCTGATGGGATGTCTTTTAGGACCATTAGTTTGTGTTTTCCAGGTGAGAAATTTGAGTGTTGGACTCCAGTCAGTATGATCTGAAAAAACAGGGAAATAGTTAATAGGGAAATAACTGCAATAGGTACATTCCAAAATTCCTGCATAAATAAAACACATAATGCTTGAAAGGTGGTCATGAAGTCACAAGGACGATGATGTAATAAAGCTTGGCATAATGTAATGATAACTGCGTTACGTACAGGGTGGAAGTCTGAATCTACATTTAATATTATATTTGGTTTAGAAACTGTGTTTGACTTGGGCTGTTCTCAGTAAAAAGGCAGCTTTGTTCCTCTTGCAAGTTTCACACAGATCAAATGTTTACACAGAAATAAACAGTAGAATTGCCCATCTGAGGTGGGCTGTTTAGAAGACGAAAAGGTGGAAGTCTGGAGGGAGAATGAGAAATACTAATTAACGTTATCTGTAAAAGTCAGTTGAAGAAAAGAGCTTCAAGGGCATTTTTGGACTTGGAGTAGACATTGTTTACAAAACTCTACTTGGAGTGATCTAGCCTGCTGTGCTGCTACTTGTTAATACTTGGCTACAGTAGCTTTACGTTATTCTACAGAGCAGTCAACCTATTTTTAGATGTCCAGTTTTACACAGAAGAACCTAATTTTACTGTTCTCCTTCTACACAGGATGACAAATCAAAAAAGCAGTTTATTTGCATTAATACTCTAGAAGACACACAAGCTGTCAGAGCTGTAGCCTTTCATCCTAGTGGGAGTTTATATGCTGTTGGTTCCAACTCTAAAACTTTGAGAGTTTGTGCCTATCCAGAAGTAATTGACCCAAGGTAAGAAAGCTAATATAATAATTTATTTTTCTCTATAATAGCACTTCTTTCTCCTGCAGCGATTAAAACCTGTATATTTAATATCTTTATTTTATTGTCATAAATACAGCAATGCTCTCCTTGGAATCCTGAACTCTTAAACAAAAATGAGGTGATGTACTGAAGTATTTGTATATTTGTGGGCTACTTCTTTGCTCTTCATTATTTGCAAGATGTATTGCCACAAGACCACACTTTTCCTTATAGAAGTGTTTTGTTTTTTGTTTTTTTGTTTTGTTTTTTTTTTCTAAGCAGCTGGACCTTTTTTTGAGTTTGCTGGTTGGCCTGTGGTGTTGATATTCCAGCTGCAACAGTAGGAGAAAGCATGTGTCAGTTCCCAAGCCAGCACAAGCTGGGCTTCACAAGATTCAGTTTCTGGCAGGAGGACAGACTTAATAGTAGAGAAAGTTCTTGATTCTTCTTGACTTCCACAGCAAACTTGCCAGAGGGTGTATGTTGACCTGTTTTTACTCTAAACTTTATTTTCTAGGTTCCTTGACAGGAAAGGCATCATTTGTGGTTTACTGTGCAGCTGTATTTTCACTTTTCTTTCCACCCATTTTTTTAATAGGATAGGGACAATATATTTGAAAATAAATACTGCCACATCAATAGCAATCTTCTTAATTCTGCTCCACTTCCATTATTTTCTTGGAGGAGGGGAGAAGTTCAAGCATCTAAACTTCACAATCTTATAGAGTGCACAAGTGTGCACAGTGGTTTTTATCTGGGACATTTTCCCACCTTAGGACTCACGTCCCAGCTTCCAAAGTGTTCAAAAAGTAATCTGATTTTTCTTCTTCTCCTTAAATATCATCAGTAAGGTAGCCTTTGAAGTTTAATTCCAAAATATTTATGAGCCATGTGTATGTCACAACACAAAAAGGAATTGATTTCTGTTACCTAATACTGGGCTTGAAGCCCAAACAGCCTCTTGACTGGTAAGCAGTGCAAAACATGTTGGCTCCTGCACAGCTGCTTATTCTGCTTGTTGGAAAAGGTCTGAGCAACTCTGCAGCCTTAGTTTGCACTTGCAGCGCATGATCTGATGTGCAAGAGACACAGTGCATCTGGACCTGAAAGCAATACTGAGATTTCCTCAATTCTGAGCTTGTCATTCTTCCACTTACTGTTGATTTCAACTGTGCTTGCATTTTGCCTAAAATACTTCATTATGGGATTTACAAGTCAGCAGAGAGAGTACATTATCTTAAAGATATTCTAATCCTTGTAACAACATGAGTCTAGACATGCATTCAAAATTATGTGCTTTTCAAAGGGCTGTGGTTGTGTAGAGGTACAGTTCTTTGAAGCTCTGTTGGACCTATTAAACTTCTGTTTTTGCTTGTCCTTCAAGCTGATGAACTATTCAAAATAGGTTGGTTTGGAGTTGGTTTTTTTCCTTTCTCTAAAGGTATAGTAGTAGTGTGGGGGTTTTTGCACACCATTAAGATTAAACACTGTCAGATGCATGTTCTGCAAATATTGCTCAAATAATCACAGTGCTTCCATGCAGTGGATTGGCCACATGTGGTCTCTGACCTGGGTAGGTGCTCCCATGTCCTGAGATGAGTGATCCTCAGCTCTTAAGATGTGGTGAATCCAAACTCAGAGTGTGAGGTGAGGCATTAGGCCAATTAGGAAGCTCTGTAGTGTGTTGAGTGATCTTGATTTAGGCTCATCTGTAATGGATTTCCTCTCTGGCAACAAATTAAAATTAGCTGCCATGTAGGTTTACTTTAGTATTTGTTACTGAACCAATATTCATCTCCAAAATTTTTCAGTAGACTTGGATGATTGTCTTTCATCTTTTCTCTCTGCCTCTTCTGTTCAAGTATTTATAATAAGGTTTATGATTTTTTCCAGTACCAATTTAGTTTGTTGAATTTCTTCTGTTGATGTTACTGGAGTGATAGGGAGATGGATACTGCAATACTTTATCCTAAGTGCTTGATTTCTTCCTGCTGTGAGAGCAGAAAAAGAACATTGTAGGAAGGTAATTGATTGCAGTCAAGGAAATGTAATTTACTGGGACTGTTGCTTTTATTTCAGCAGTGTGTAAAGCTGATATGGTTTTACAAGTAGTAATCTATGGTGTAATTAGATGCTGTCAGGATTCTTGCATTAACATAGAGTGGTAGATCTGTTTTTCTTGCACAGGCTTGGCCTGCTGTTGCTTAGTTGAACTCGTGCACATTCAAAAGTGGACATAGTTAATTAAATAATTAAGTTGTTTATGTATGAAGGATGTAGATAACTCACATCTGTTTTGGACTCTGGAGATAATGTTTTGTTGTTCTATAGCTGGTAATTGCTATATGTTATCTGTAACAACCTTTACAGATGAAGGGACTAGGTAAGTTCTTTTTGCATGTTCATCACAGAATGGGAAGATGAGGAAAAATTGAGAAAATGAGATCCTTTTGTCTTTGATCACATGTATATGTTGCAGTGCAAGTAGTCATATGAATTTCATGTTACCAAAATAACAGAAAAATAGTATCTTTATTTTAGAATACTTTGTTTCCCTTAGAAATAAAAGGAAATATGATGTTTTTCTTTTTTCTCTTACCAGTGCTTATAATACTCCTAAACAACCTGTAGTTCGCTTCAAGAGAAATAAGCATCATAAAGGATCAATCTACTGTGTAGCCTGGAGTCCCTGTGGACAGCTGTTAGCTACTGGTTCTAATGATAAATATGTGAAAGTGCTGCCTTTTAATGCAGAAACTTGCAATGCAACAGGTACTGTGTGTATATTTAGTTGAAATAATTTATTTTCAGTTACTGTCCAGTATTTGTCAAAACCATTCAGTTTACTTTGATGTTTTGTTATTTTTATTCCAATATTTTAATTCAGTCTCTTTTCCCTTTTACTGTCACTGTGGTCTCTATTCAGTAAAGAACCACTCAGAGGCTTAAAATTATCTTTAGGGTTTTGTTTGGGTTGGGTCTCTGTGTTTTGGTTTCATTTTGCAGCACTCTGGTATTGTTCTATCTCCTGGCAAATTCTTCCCCATATACAGTAAAACAACCAGATGTTCTTATTTACTTCTAGAGCTTGGTTGTCACTAAAAATTTATCTCCACTCTTTTCTCTTGCCTAGTTCTCTCTTCTCACTCATCTTGAAAAGGTTTCTGTTCCAGCAAATACTACCTTCCATGCCCACCTCTCCTAATCAATATGTTGAATGTGGCTCTTATCTTTTCTGTTTTGAACTTAGGCTACCTTGTCCTTTGTAGTTCAGTGCTCTCAATGATCTCCTCCTCCTGGCAAAGAAAACCTTTTGAGTTCACTAGAGTTTGTAAAAAGAAATAAATGTACTCTATAACAAACCTTGGCTGCAGTGGTGATGATCTGTGTACATTTTGCAAAGCTTTAGGAAGCAGGAAGCTCAAGCAACACTCAAACCCAAGATTCTTAGAGATTTTATTTAAACTGTAGTAACTGAAATAGTGATTTTTAAATTATTTTAGGACCAGATTTGGAATTCAGCATGCACGATGGGACAATTAGAGACCTTGCTTTTATGGAAGGCCCAGAAAGTGGTGGTGCTATTTTAATAAGTGCTGGAGCAGGGGACTGTAATATTTACACTACAGATTGTCAGCGTGGACAAGGCCTGCATGCCCTAAGTGGTCACACTGGTGGGTACAGTGTGCCTTCTGTCACACTTTCTAAGTCTGTATTATATTCTAATAAAGTTGTTGGGTTGTTTGGTTTAAAGTCATTGTGTTTTTCTTTTTAGCAAGACTGTTTTTTTCCTCTCCCAATTGCTCTTGAGGTATTTTGAGGGGAGGTGGGCAGTGTTTGTTTTTGAATATATTTGCTGTTAATTTAATGGAGAGAGTAGAGTGCACACTTCATTCCAGAGAAGACACAAAGCTGGGTATTGCCATACACTGGTGCATTGGATCATGCAACATGCAGGTTTTCCATGGGATTGTTAAGTCTCTAAATGCAAAAAATAATCCCAACTGTACGTGCAATAATACTTCAGTGTTGGATTAATGATGCTTAATCAAATTAAGAAGTTTTCTTGTTCACAGGACATATTTTAGCACTTTATACATGGAGTGGCTGGATGATTGCATCTGGATCACAAGACAAGACTGTAAGATTTTGGGATTTGAGAGTGCCAAGCTGTGTTCGTGTTGTGGGAACAACGTTTCATGGAACAGGCAAGATTTGCTATTATGCTTCTAATCATCCTGGCATGAAAATAAACTTTGAAGATGTCCAGGTTGTATAGAGTGAATGTAAGGGGAGGTTGTGGCACAGAAGGGAGGCTTGGATTAAAGAAAGAACCTGTGAAGATATCTATACCTGTAGAGTTGGTTTGTTTGTCTGTTCCTAAAGTAATATTTCCTTTCAGAAGATGAGTAGTGCTTTTGCCTTATGACTTTCAAATAAGACACTTTTAAGTGCATTCAAATACAGCAACCTAACTGAAGTCTTTGAAACTTCTGGGCCAGGGTGAATTCTTTGCAGTATTCCTCATGAGTGACTTTCTTTCCTGTGATGGAACAGATACTTTCTCATGCAGCTTTAATAGTGTCCTTGCTACGATTCGAGTGTGACTTCCAGCATGAGTTTGTAGTGCTGAAAAATAAAGGCCTTTTTATTCTAAGCTGGGTATGTTTGCTTTAAATTTGAGGCCAGCTTTTGGTGTTCTTTACAATGCATGTTCTTGTGGTAAAAAAAAAAAAAGTTGGCTATTTGCAAAAGCGCATCTAATGCTGCTGGTGGTGTTTCTGTGGCCCTGCAGGGAGTGCTGTAGCCTCGGTGGCAGTGGATCCCAGTGGCAGGCTGCTGGCCACGGGCCAGGAGGACTCGAGCTGCATGCTGTACGACATCCGCGGGGGCCGCATGGTGCAGAGCTACCACCCCCACGGCAGCGACGTGCGCTCCGTGCGCTTCTCGCCGGGCGCGCACTACCTGCTCACCGGCTCCTACGACATGAAGATCAAGGTGACAGACCTGCAAGGTAACACAGGCCAGCTGCCTGCTTGGGGCGCCTAATGTGGCAACATTTTGAGAGCTTGGCTCAAGGACTGGGTTTTATTCGGAAAGGGGAAAGAAGGTTGGATGTGTATGTATGTGATTGTGTCTGGTGCAAGTTGGGTAGTTTTTTTGGTAGTAGTGATGAAAGTGTAGGCTGTGAACTGAATCTTGTTTTGGGGTGAGAGTCTCATTACAGTAAAACCACTGATTAACACTCTTGCCTGATGAGATGGCCATTGCTTTCAGACAGCATTCATAAAATTGACCCTTAAAAAAATCTCTAAAAAAGTACAGTAATCCTCATTTTTATTGGGGTGAGTTAAGAATAGGGAAGATACTGGGTATATCTAATTGAGTTGATTTCCTCAAACTGTTAAATTTTAATCACCTTGTGTAAAAATGGTGGAGAGCTGCTTTTTATAGTTGTACTGTATCCAGTAGTATCAAAAAACTGAAACACTGGGGCCTTTTGTTTTGCTCTGTGTGTGTGAGAGAGAGAGAAAGGGGGATCAAGTATGCTTCATAAGGTGAAATAGAGATGGAAGCTTTAAGCAAGCAAATGGAATAAAAAAGACCCACCACCCAAGGGCTGGGATGTGGATCCATGAAATCCATATGAGTAATGATTTGTGTTCCTCTCCACAGGGGACCTGACGAAGCAACTTCCTCTGATGGTGGTAGGGGAGCACAAGGACAAAGTTATTCAGTGCAGGTGGCACACACAAGATCTTTCCTTCTTGTCATCTTCTGCAGACAGAACTGTAACCCTTTGGACCTACAATGGTTAGAGCGCAAACAAAGGCAACTATGCAGCTAAAGCACAGAGACCTGAGACTACAGAACTGTCAAAACAAGTAATAATAATGAGCTTTGAGAGAGCAGCAGTTGAGCAGGAGAGTGTCTTGTCAAGAGGAGGGGCACCTGTCACTGATTTTTCTGGTTTCTAGGAGGTCTTGGTGTTTTTAGTATATTCTTTTGCAGTGCTTCCAGTCTTCCATGTTGAACTCATGCTGCTGTGACCTATTGTAGTCTTGTTGCCAAAGTTTATGAGGAGAACTCTTCTGTTGTTGATGTGCACTCAGAGTAACATGAATGATGTGTTTACAGTTTGGTATTAATTGCATTCCTTGTTCTTTGCCTCAATGAGAATTTTGTATAGAAACTTAAGTTGAGGAACACTTTAATCAACTCTGTATGTAACTAATTACACACACATAAAAGAAAAACTACTTCCACTGTTTTTTCAGGTTTATTGTATTCATCACTTTTAAACAAGAGCTCAAACTTTATAACATCTCCACAGTTTCAACGTTTTTAGTAGAAAAAAATTTGAACTTTAAAGGTTGATTAGGTAGTAACGACTTCTTGCTTATGGTCCATTATATAATGAGGGTTTTTCTTTCTTTTCATCTAACCTGGGAAAAATGTTGCTGTTTTTACTACATGACATTGTTTTGAACCAGCTAACATGTTGGAGGGGGAAAAGTAAAATATTGACTTTTTTCAGTAGAAACATGTAATATTTTACTTTTTGAATGCAACAGAATACCTCTGTGTATAATGTACTGTAGAAAAGAGTGGATTGGCAGCAGTTGTCACAGTGAGCTTAATGGCTATCAATTTTTCAAGTAAAAGGGATACCATTAATGCTGTAATAGAAACCAGCATGGCTTAAAATGCTGTCTGCATGATAATTTAAGAATTGTTTAAATTCCCAGTTCAGAAGCTTATCTGAATTTTATTTCTTGCACTGTTTATGTATGGGAAATTGCAGTTTTATTTCTACAAAACTTTAGATTCTAATGTTTATGTATTGTTATATTTTCATATTGTACAGTTCCTTTTACTTTTTAAAATCTAAACCTTAAACTTTAGGTTATTTATTTATTTGAGCTGCAGTTAAGTTTTGGATTCTCTTGGTTACTAAATTATATGTGCACTGTAGCAAGCATTTTTAACTATCGTATAAAAGTGGAAAGGTAACTATAGAAGTGTATCTGTGCTATAATCTCAATAAAGACCTCCAACACCTGCACCTGTTTCATCTGTTATTTTTAATTCTTGCTTTATAATTCCTCAATCCAACTATGATACAGCAGTTCTACCTATGATTTAAGTATGCCACAACTATGAAATCCTTAAGAGCTTTGATACTGCTTCCAAGTATTGAAGTTTGCAGTGCAGTAATTAATAATACAGTGGTGTATAGCTGAAAATTTTGTTTGTTTTTTCTTTATTAGGTACATATACAGCAATACATATGTATGATACAATGATGCATATACAAAGCTACTTTTGGAGGAAAATAGCCTTTCTCTGGTTATCTCTCTACAGTCGAAGCTGGCAACGTATTTTAAATTAGTAGATCTATAACAATAGTGATTTCCTGACATGAATTTTATTGCAAGTTGTGTCTTTACAGGGCGGGTCTGGTTTTGCATCCATCATTTTACACCCCGCCTGTTATGCTCGAGCTTGTATTACAGCGAAGGTACGTCTGTCTGTGTGCCGGGGGCGGGCGGGGCTCCGGGCGGGCCGGGCCGGGGCTCTGGCGGTGCCCGGGGCCTCGGGCCGGGCTGGGGCTCTGGCGGTGCCCGGGGCCTCTGGCGGGGCTCGGCTCTGGCGGTGCCTGGGGCTCCGGGCGGGCCGGGCTGGGGCTCTGGCGGTGCCCGGGGCCTCGGGCGGGGCTCGGCTCTGGCGGTGCCCGGGGCCTCGGGCCGGGCTGGGGCTCTGGCGGTGCCCGGGGCGGGGCCGCCGCTCCCTCAGGGCGGGCCCGCAGCGCGAGACGGCGCCTCGGGGCCGGGCGGCGCCTCACGGGCGGAGCGGCCCCCGGGCCGGGCGGCGCAGGCGCCGGGCGGAGCGGCTGCCGCGGAGGCCCCGCACCGGGTAAACACACCGGGTGATCGCCGGGAATCCCCCGGGCCCTCAGGTACCGCTAGCGAGACTGCGGGCGGGGCGGGCGCCGCTGGCCGGGGCCTGCTCGGTGTCGGGGCGGGGAGCGGCTGTGGCCTGCGCGTCTCGGCCGAGCGCGGTGTCAGGTGCGGCGTGAAGGAGGCGAAGGCGGGGGAGAAGCGTGCGGAGCCGCTTTTCCCATTGTTCTGTGGGCTCCTGCAGCGCTCGGGCGGCAGTGCCGGCCCGGGCCGGGCCGCAGCGGAGCCTGGGGCCTGGCGGAGCCGCACCGAGGGAAGCAGGCCGTGGCCCAGGCAGAGCGGCGATGTCCCTGCAGGGCTGGCCAGGGTGAGCTCTGCGTGACGGTCGTGCTGGCCCCTTTGTGAAAAAATGCTGAAAACCGAAGTTCAGTGAGTAGGAACGTTAGCGTTGGCAGTACTTCTCCACGGAGGAGCTGCCTGCGCCCTTAGGAGCAGGATCTCTGAGGGAGCGCGGGGTATCGCTCTCTGAGAGAGAACAAAGGATGGTGGAGTGGCAGGTGTTGTGGCCATACCTTTCTTAAAACGATGCGGCCAAGGGGAACTAAGTCAAAGGAGTGACCCAAAATGTGACCGAAACCTGATCGTTATTCCGTTAACTCGAAAATAGATATCACACCTCAGCGTGTTCTAATGAAGCAAGATGTGTACATGCTTTACATGCACGACTGAAGTCACTCAGACTTCACCTAAATATGAAATGTCATCAACTGAAACTCCTCCTTTTACCCTCCCTCAAAAAAACCAATATAAATATAGGTTGAGAGGGGCGGAGGTCAGAGGAGACTCCACCTTTGTGTCTGGGACTGTCCCGGGCTGTGCTTCTCCTCCCCCCATAGGAATGACTGTTGGGTGAGGCTCCAGCACTGAGTGCTCCCTCAGGAAATTCAGAGAGCCAGCTTCTGTTTGCGATTGTGCTTTTAATTGTTTTCCACTGTAACGTATTTTCTGTTGATTTATTGCTCGTATTTTGTGTGTTTGTGTTTATCATTGACAGTCCAGTGTTTCTGTTGCTCTGCAAATTACAGTGTTTTGCACCTAAGCGTTGTTAAACACTTCCAGGTCATGGTCTGGCCAGGAGAATTGGACCAGACTCATAGTGTGTCTGTCATGCTGTTTGTTAGTCTGTGATTGTGGTAGTTCTTACTGAATGTGACTGGACTCACAGTGCTGCACTGGCTCTGTGCTTCCCTTTTCAGTGCTAAATTTGCCATCCCTCAGAATCAAAGTGCAGCCATCCCCATCCCCTCTGGTATCTGAGGAACAGCTGAAATGCAAGGGAAGTTTTTCTGCTAAATCTTCTTTTTAATGTGACAGAAAAGTTTGCTTTGGTGTTAACACAATGCTCTTGTGGTGAAGAGTGCTGGAGTTCTTCACTGTTTTATCATATTTAGCAATGCTGAACTCTGTGCTATGCCTGGTAATAACGAAGTCAGGGGTATTTGTTGGGGGTTGGGTTTCTTTCTTTTTTACTTACAGAATTTTTTCCCGTGAGTTGCTAGGAAAGTGACTACTGTATTTATGGGTACTTAAATAAAACAAGAGAGGGGCCAAGGTTGAGAAAGGAGCGTAGCATGTGACTACACTTCATTTTCTCTGGGAGTTTCTGAGGGGAGGCGGATGATACGGTTGGATCTTGGGACAGGTAAAGGACCAGGATGGGGGCAGCTGCTCTCTCTGGGCTCCCTCCTGCCTTCCTTAGCAGACACCTGTCTTTCAAACCAAGACAGCATTGATTCACTCATATAATACAGTTTCATTGTGTATATTGCCAGCATTTTCCTTGGGAAAAAATATGGAATTGAATTTAAAGCTGCTTAATGGAGAGCTGAGTTTTTAAAAAGCTCCACTTTAATTTTTTTCATGTAAGTTTGTTTCATTTTTTTTGATACACCTTGTTACACCTGACCTAAATACCTGAATTTCTTGTTATATTCAGTGATACAGGATGCTGTTTCCTTTGGTATTGTGTGCAGTTATGCTGATAGGGAGCTGTAAAATTCAAGAAGATGAATGGATTGACCCCACGGATATGCTCAATTATGATGCAGCATCAGGAACAATGAGAAGACCTTATAAGGTAAAAAAAGAAAGAGTGTGTGCCTCTCCCAAAATGCTAAATGCTGTTGGAAGAATACTTTTAAATGGTGACCGTAGCTAATGATAGCAGTACAGTGTTTTTAAGGGCTTACTATATTGTATTTGAATGCATACACAGAAAAGTCTTTGCGTCCATGGTTAAAATTGCAAGGGAAAAAATAGTGTAATTAGTTCAGGACCTTTCCCTGGTGAGCTTCTGTTGCACTCAGATCAAGTCATATCAAGCAGGGTTTTTGTATTTTCAAAGGTGGTGCTTGATTTATGCAGATTGTGGCACCACCAGGTGCAGGTTACTGCTCTGAGAAGTACTGGGTTAAGCAACTCTTGATAGTGTTAAATATCTTGAAAATCAAGTTCCTAACTGATAAAAGTTGGGAGAGTTAATTATTGTATTTTATTTTAATTAACCAGTTTCCCAGCAATATGAACTAGTTTCCCATTTCTCGTCTGGGACTATTGTGAAAGTCAATGGTGTTTTGTAATGCTGGGCCTCAGTTTTCAGAAGGAAGATCAGAATAGGGATTGAGTGCTGTACTTTTTAATGATTCATTAACATTGAAGAGAAGATGAAGTAGGAAAAAATTAGTTTTAACAAGATGAATTGTCTGTCTTTTATGAGGAGTGGACTCTATACCATGAGATGCATGTTGATTATCTTGTGCATGTGTGCACACATGGCACAGAAAAGTAGAGGTGGTTGTAAAGTAATCTTTGACTTTTGCCATTATTCGGTTTTCACGTTTGGTTTTACAGTCTCGAGTAATACTGTCTAAACACTACAGAACATAATTTTCTGAAGCTTAAAAGATGCAGAGTGCATTATTGCTCTCTACAGCTTTCCTCATCAACCTCCAGCTTCTACAAGTCCACTTGATATGCATTAGCATCCTTAAGATCCAGCAGCAGGCTGTGGATCCTGGAGCCCAAATGCTTCGGCCTTAATAAAAAAAAGTAGTAGCTTTATTGTTGTTTTGTGCAAAAATAGAGCTACATCCTAAGTGAAAAAAAATATTACTTAATGTTAGTCCCTCTTCTCAGGATTTCTTGTCTGCTCTGCAGAGAGTTTTTAGGTGGGCAGGTGTGTGGGCTGCTCAGGCCCTCAAAAACCAAACTTTGTTTCAGTATGAGTTCACCAACTCATTTGCTGTTGTGCTTCCTCTTGGAGACTTCTCTGTGTGCAGACCTGGTTGTATAGAAGCAGCACTGCTCAGACTGGATCTGAGTAAGGAACTGAAAACAGAGTGCTCTGAAGCAGAAAGAGTCAGGCAGCCCAAAATGGGGTTTGTGTTTACTTGCAGTCTGGCTGGTGGCGTGGCCAGCTGGACTGGGAATTTGCCTGGCTGAAAACTGCCCCTTTGCCTCCTGAGTCAGTTTTTAGTCAGGACTATTATCTAATCTAATGCACTCTGTGGATCACCAGCACTCAAAGGAGGGGAAAGGGCAAGTGGGGGAGGACAGGGTAGACCTCACCTTTTGAAGGCAACATGCATTTAGATAAACTCAAAGCAATTGTCCATCTGGAGCCTAAAATAACAGCATAGATGTAGCTGGGGTGTCAATGGAGTGTATTAGCAGGGAAGATCTGTACTCAGTTTTTAGCTCCTTTGCTCCTTCTAAAGTGATGTGACTGTACAAGTGTAACAGTTGGTCATATTCTTGCATTCTAAAAATATGTTTTTCTTCTGTAATTTTAGCCAAGCTATCATGATTCTGAGGAAAAGGCTGTGGATGATTCCGTCAGTACTGAAATCTCGAGTTGTTCCAGGGTAATAGATTCCTTGCAACACAAGGTTTGTTCTTCAGAATATTTTCCAGTGTTTAATAGTTTGTGCTTTCTGATGATGCTCTTCTGGATAGTATCAAACAGGTGCATTGCTGGCATAATTTATGCTTTATGGAGCAGGAACCTCTAGGCAGAGAAGAAACTGGAATTGGTTTCAATTTATTTTCAGGTTGTTGTTCTGCCTACAAAGGTCTGTTTCCTGATGTGTTCTGTAGTGTAACAAGATCGATAGGAGCTAGGTGCTCCTGTCCAGTGTCAACAGGTTAAAGGTGTGGTGCTGATGTTACGCCATGCTGTTCTCAGAGTTCAGTCCTGTATGATTTTAAGGGGTGTGTTGTAGGCACAGAGGGACCAGGGTAATGTGCAGAGCTGCAGCTCTCAGGTGCTGCTGTCAGACTCCCTCCCAGGATGTGGGGATGCTTGTGTGGCTACTGGGGTCTCAATGCCCTCAGCCATTAGGATACGCAATGGGATACGTGTCATTTTAATGTTGTTTTAGTTACTTAGAATTTTTGGCAGTTCCTTCTTTTTTTTTTTTTTTTCCCCTGATGCAAACTTAAAATGTAAGGGGATCCAGGTGTTTACATTTGTTTCTAGCCTTACTGAGGTCAGGATTTGAATATTACTATCTGATGTGAAATCTCCAGTGCTAGCCAGTTCCATTGAAAGTAGTATCTTCAGTAACTGCACATGCTTTTTATCTGGTATACTAACCATGGAATCACTGCTAAACTAAAGAATTGTGCCCCTGTTAATCCTGAGTTTAATGTGTTGGAGTTTTTTCTCTCCTATGAAGAGCTGGTTTGAGCAAAGTGAATAAAGGTGTCTTTTGCACAATTGCAGATTGCAGAGTGTGAGAAGAGGAATGCCAAATCACATGAGAGCCGTAGCTTTTATATTTTTAAGCGATACTTGAATAAGATTTTAAATGAAGCTGGAAAACTTGGCCTTGTAAGTATTTGAACAGTTACTTTAAAAAATACTTAACTAAAATGAATTCATATTACTGCTTTATGTGGTTTTCACAGTTAGAAAGCATTGAGTAATTATGCTGGTGTACTTGAAATTAAATGTAGGGAACTGAATGGCAAAGGAAAAGATGATAAAAGTATGTGCATCCAGCACTGCTGAGGAGACAATTGTCATTTGATCTGTAAAGCACCCAAAGGAAGAGTTTGTGACTTCAGTGTATCTAAACATTTGTTGCCAGAATGCAGCTATAGGAACACCCTGTTCTGGTCACAATAATGGTTGGAAACTGGAAGGAACCAGATCTGGGTTGTTGTAGGCTTTTAAGGCTTGTATTGTAGGTTTGCCATGTTAACCTGCAGAGGGTGGAAGCAAGGACAGGTAGCCTTTGAGGAATACAGAGAGATTGTCCAAGCAGGGACAGTCTGCTTCAGAAGGGTGCTGGTACATATGATCAGGCTTTGGCCTATGGATGCGTTTCTATTTCCAAAGAAGCAGCTTTTAACCATTGTTTTGCTTTGCTTTGAATTCAGCCTGAGGAAAATGTGGACCGTGTCCATTATGATGCTGAGATCATTCTTACAAGACAGACATATTTGGAGATCGTCAGGTTTGTCAATGAGGAGGCCTGGCAGCCAGGTGCCCTGGATGAGGCACTGAGTGATATTTTGATCAATTTTAAACGCCACGATGAGCAAGCTTGGCGGTGGAGATTTGAAGACGCCTTTGGAATTGATCTATATAATTTGTTTTTGGTAAGAGAATAAAGTTTGATTATTGGTTTTAATTGCTGTTTTCTTCAGTTTCTCTATGCTAGTCAATTAATATTACCATTTTAACTCCACAGATAAAGCAGTTCTTTCCATCATACTTTGAGTGAGTCACTTTTTTGTGGTTGCTGAAGGATGTATTTGCTTAAAGAAGGAATTCAAGCTTTTTATTACTGTGGTCATCTGTTCTCATTGTAGCTTTGGTTTGGGGCATTTTTCTGCTGTGCTTTTTTTTTTTTTTTCCTTACATTCCTTTTCTATCTGTGCTGCCAGATTCATTATGCTCTAGTGCTTTCTTACCACTAGAACTGACACCTCATGCATTATAGATCTTCCAGGTTTGTCTCTTGTTCATGTAGTTGTTGAAGCTGTTGGCTTCTCCAAGAGTTGGAATATATACTGAAGCAAGTATATATTTGAACTCCTATAGATCAGGGCAAATTTTGTGGAAAAAAATTGTATAGTGTGGGAGAGAAGAGCATGGCTATGGGAATTACAAAGTGCTAAGCTGAGGATCTCTAATAAGCTGAAGCTTTCTGAATAAATCTTGAGAATTCAAAATATGCCAATGTTTTATTCTGACATAATCTTGCAAGTAGCCTGTCTAGGTGTGAGGGGTCCCTGGAACCCAGCTGACAAAAGTAGGCTGTCAGTAACCTCTGACAGGGGTCCTCAGGTGGAAGGACACTGTGGAGTGCTTCTCTGAAGTCTTGCTGCTGGTACCCAGACTGTAACTTTGTCTCTTTACCAAAGTGCAGGAGTTGGCAGCAGCTGTTCTGTGGTTCATAGCAGGTACAAATTGACTGACACCAGTTTGGTAATTTAGAAGTGTGGTTGCTAGTGTAACAAACATCCTAAGGAAGAAATAACTGAATATCATAAGAAACAAATCAGCAACTGCAATGTAAGGCTGTGACAGGAATGAGTATTAGTACTGGCACAAAACTGTTCTGCCTTGTGCTGCTCAGATGGGCTGTGGGAGCAAGGAAAAACTTCTCAGCTATTCTGTGTAATTGACATTAGTAAAAACAAGAGTTGGAAGTTTCTTCATGTGTACTGTGAGTAAGCCTGGAAAGTTCCAAATGTGGGTCAAAATGCTTTCCTCTTTTTTTTTTTTTCAGCTACTCTTGTGCTTGGTGTGCATTGTAACCGTAATAACTGCAGAACTCTGGACACGTGTTCTTTGGTTAGTTCAGCTGAAACGTTTTATATTATTAAATTTTTTCATCAGCTTTGGATGGAATTGGGTTTACTTATTTAAGGTAAGTTCTGTAATCTTAATGGCTTTTTGGCTTAGAATTTTACAGTTATGAGGGAGTTAAGGTTGTTTAATTCCTTTGGTTGGTTTACATATAGCTTTTAATTAACTGCAAAATAAAAAAAGGGATAAACATTTTCTTTTGCATGTTGATGAGTGTGTTAGGTGTAAAGAACAAAAGAAACCCTGACAACTTTATCCTGCTGTAGAGCTGCATAAAACTGAGAGAGCACTAGAACTCTTTCACTATGTGGGCAACACAGATGTGACCTCTGAGTAAAGCAGCTTGGTAGAAAAGTTATACAGAAATATATTCTGAGTTTTTTACTTAAGATTCACTGGTTGAAACTGTGTTTGATGTGATAGATAAATGCCTCACTAATAGTGATTGAGTGGCTGATGGTACAATAGTATCAATTTTATTGAGGAGGAATTTAAGCTACTCAGTCAAAGCCCAGCCACAAAATCTGCCCTCACATCCTGTCAGCCAGGATTGAACTGCAGCTTGTCAGACCCAGGGATAGCGGAGTGCTGGAGAGTGGGATGGCTCTGGCATGGGGGTGGAATGCCATGCAGATGGCTTGGGCTGAGGCAGTGAAGAATTTTTTCTGATTTGATTATCAGTTGCAAACTGTAAGCCAAAGCTGTAATAAATACGGTTATTTCTTATGGGAATTATTTGAAAATAGGATGTTTTAACTAATAATTGAATGACAGCTGTTTCTCTGTACCAGAAACATTTTAGGGAAAGATGTCATCAGTTTACTTTTGCCTTGAACTTGTATCTTTGAATATTGGAGCCTGGTCCTTTGGCAATTCAGGCTCCTTTTGGAGAATAACTTGGAGGTAGCCATTATCTCAGGGGTTTTGTCCATTACTAGGAAGTTCTTGGAATTTAATTCCAAGGTAGTAAACTTTTCTAAATACATATTACATGGGGAATTGTGATTACAAGGGGACAATGGGGAAATTCTCACTTATGTGGAGAACACTAAAGGCTGCTGAGAACAAGCACGTACAGCTGAGGAGCAGCACTCCTGGCTGCAGGCACTCAGTCATGTTTGTTTGCTCCCTGCTGTCTCTGCAGAAGGCCTTTGCTCAGCACCAGGCAGAGATCGCCAAGATGGGGCAGTTCGACGATGTCTGTGCAGAGAAGCTGGACTGGAAGGGAAGTCTCTTTGGTAAGTTCTTGTCTTGGTACTTTGCAGTAGTAGTTAAGATAACAGAGTATCAATTCATAGTATCCCAGGATACTCAGCTTTCTTCATGAGTACTACAGGAAATTTCCTTCAATACATGATAGTGTGATTTTACCCTTTTTCCATCCCATAAGACTGTTTTCTAGGCCATGGGACGAGAGCTGATCACAGCACTGTACCTGGTGTATGTCATGGTGTTACTTCTTTTTCTTGTAACTTACCTGTGTTTCCCCAGCCACTATCCCTGGCACCATTCAGTGCCATTTACCAAAGACAGGCAGACAGAGTTCAGGACAAGGGTTGTTTTTTTTTTTTTCATGTATCAGGCCTGTGAGTACAATGGATTTCAGGAATTAGATCTGTAATTGTTTAATCAGGTGTTACTATTTTACAGAGAAAGCTGATTTTTTTTTTTTATTAGCTGTTATTTCTATCCAGTTCTGTAGCAGGTAGATGAAGTGTAGCAACTCTTAGAGTGTTTGTTTTGATCTTCCCTGTGTAATTTCTTGGCTCTGTTCTGTTTTTGATACATGGCAATGATTTATGTTCTCACTGCAGCAAAACCAAACTACAAAAACAATGATGTTGTGAATCACTTGTTTATAATGTAAAAGTTCCCTTAAGAAGTAAGACTTCTGCTTGTGACTAAAACAGACCCTTGAATCTAGCAAGCAAAGTAGAGGATTTCAGTCTCCCTGCAGACTGGCAGATGAGCAATAACACAGAATGATGCTGTATCAGTAGCTGTAAATATGGTGTGCAAGCTCATAGTTTCCACAGCTGAGACTTTTTTCCCTGAGGCTTCTGGGGACTGATCTCACCTAAAGAGCTTTCTTGATTATATGTGGGAAAACTTCAGGTTCTTCTCTTTCTTTCCAATCTTCTTTTCCCTTCCTGCTATAAGCTGTACTGCAAAGCCAATTTCAGATGTGTAGAAATAAATCTCAGTTTTGAACCATATCTGGAAGAGTTCTCTTCCATCTGTAACTGAAATGCTTCTTTATGTATTGCTGCTGTGTCACAAAATATATTTTTAAGAAGTAGTAAAAATACGTCTGTGCTTTGACTTCAGAATGGCTTAGAAGTGTATGGACATTTCGGGATGATCCCTGTCAGAAGTATTATGAAACTCTGCTTGTAAATCCTGTTTTGCTGGTTCCACCAACAAAGGTATGACCTGAGCCCAAAGGGACTGTTCATGGTGTTTGTTTCTGTGACAACACTGCTTTTCTGTTCATTTTTCTAGGCTTTGGCAATAACTTTCACTCACTTTGTAACTGAGCCTTTGAAGCACGTAGGACAGGGTATTGGTGAATTCATCAAGGCACTCATGAAGGAGATGCCGGTAATTCTGCAGGTTCCAGTGCTCATTATCATGGCTCTGGCTGTCCTGGTTTGTATACTTTCATCTTACATTTAAAAGCTCTGTTTTAGTTTTTAAATAGTAAATGTATTTATATTTAAGTATTATCTATTATATTACTTATTTGTACAACTGAACAGATTTCTTAGTACAAAGAAATTACTTCTGCAAGGGAATTTTTCTTGACAAGGGCTTCATACTACAGTTGGTCTAGGAATTAAAAGAGCCAAGTTTTGTATTCAAACTGCGTTTTTCTCCCACTGCCCAAGTAGTATATAGTAGCATTAAACTGCTTAGCATCTTAAGACTCTCTGACGGTTTATTGCACATTAGTTCCCATTTCTTCTTTGAGTCATTGCATTGTGATGCATGTAATTGGCATTTAACACAAAAGCATTGAGTTAGAGTCTTAAACATCTTTAATGTTAATTTTAAGCACCAACAATGAACTGCATCCAGCCTGGCAGCTCCTGCAGTGTGGTTAGACTGCAGAAGGCTTGAGCTGGAGCTGTTCTCTTCACCCGAGCTTTTCCTTCAGAGTCTCTGAGATATATGACAAGAAACCTGTGTGAAAACCATAGGCTACAGGTATTTGGTATTCTGCTCAGTTTGGGTTTTTTTTCCTCTCCCCCAGGTATTTTGCTATGGTGCAGGATCATCAGTGTCTGCATTAAGATACTTAATGTCTTCTCAGAGGAGAAGTCTTCCTCCACCTGCCAATGAGCAGGAGCAAATAGCCTTTGGGCAGTACGATGGGAGGACAGTAGAAGAGTATTATGTGCAGAGGCATCAGTATGTCCCCAGAGGCCACCAGGACAGAGGGGATGCTTCCACAAGGCCTCTCCCCACAGGGAGAGCGAGCAATGGCAGCAGGAGCCCGGGCACGGCGCACGCCAGCGACGAGCCGGATGCACAGGTACCAGAGTCCCACAGGGACCAGAGTCAGTGCTGTCACAGGGACCAGAGCCCCACAGACTAGAGCCTGATGTGTCTCCTGGTGCTCTGGGAGCTGCCATTAAACCGAGCAGATTGCAATGGCACTGCCAGAACACACTGAATCAACACACTTAACCCAGATCTGGGGGGAGGGGGGAGAGGAGCTAAGGAAGTACACATTCCCCTATGGAGCAGTTTGATGGAGGTGTCTTGGATGTGTTTCTTCTGGAAAAATATCTTGCAGTGGCTAACTGTGGCAGGAAACTACTGAATTAAAACTCTTTATAGTAAAGACAACTTCAGTTTTGAGATCAGTATGTATGTCAGCCTGGGCAGTCAGGATAACCCACAGAAGAAATGTGGAGGAAAAAAGCAGTAATGACTTCCCTGTAAACTACAGAAAATTCAAAACAAGACTTATACTCTATATTGGGCTGATTTACATGTTCTGTTTCCCGAGGGGGGAAAAAAAGCCTTGGTGATTCTTTGGGTGAGCCCTGCCCCTTGAGCTGGGATTCACTTGAAACAATAGATGCTGTCACTTTTGATTGCTTAATTAATAGATAATATTTTTTTTTGCAGAACAGGTTGTACACCGAATCTGAAGTTCGACTTGAAACTCTCCAAGCTGAAAACTTTACTGAAGAAGCTGCAATTAAACAGCAAAAACAGGAGACAGACCAAGCAGAGGGAGAGACTGGAGGAAACGGTGACCCTAATAAAAGCCTAGAAGGGAAAAGTTCTGCTGTGGAACCATGTGAAGAGAAGAAAGAGAATGTTTTACATGACTCCCAGGAAAGAGACTAAGGAAGACCCAGGCTCTGCTGTAAGTTTTCTGTTAAGTTTACTTGTCATGTACTTGGTAATTCTGCTCTCATTCTCAAATGTAGAAGAGAGAACATCAGCAAGCTGTTAGGTAGGGTTGTAAAATCTGGGAGAGTGCACATGTAGTATGTCTGGAATCTGAAATAAAGGTGTTAAGTTAGACGATACAGCTTTAAGTGGCCAAAAAAACCCAGGCTTCTGAAGTGTTGCTGCTTGTTGGAAATCAGGTTTGTTTAACAAGTTTTGAGTAATTCCCATAATGCTAATTCCCAGCTCAGATGTCTCAGATCTTAGGGTTTATGTTTTTGAAGATCAGTTTGCTTCTTGTCAGCTTGGTTTTAGGACAGCTTACGGATTTCCTCCTGGTGTAATGATTTGCAGGGAGTGACACCCTGATGTTTTTGCAGGTGTTTTTTAGGCAGTTTTAGCTGAACAGGACCAGGAGCTAGCCCGGGGATGGACGTTGCAGTGGTTGTTCTCCAGAACTCCCCCTGCCCAGCTCATCCTTAGCCAGAGCAGGAGAGGAGCTGAGGTCAGGTACAGGAAACAGCACCTGTGCATTTCCTGTGTGACACTGGAAATTGGGGTGCTGCAGAAACTGGCCCAGGCCCATGGCATTAGTGCCCAGTGCCCAACACCTCTGTGATTCCTGCTGCATGGGGCGTGTACTACACAAGCTGTAGAGTAGCACGAGCTGTTTCTTGAAAGTAAGTACTTCTTGAAAACTTTTGTTCTGAATTTAATGTAGGAAACAGTTAACTAAATATTACCAAAAAAACCCATCACGTTTGAAAAAATTGTTTTTTATTAAACAGAATTAAAACTATGGTTTAATTTTTTAATAGAAATTGTTTCTTCCAAACTGTGTTTCTGTAAAGAGACTAAAGACTGAAGCTATTTCTCCTTTTTTTTAAAATTACTATTTTTTAAAAAAGTATAAAAGAAAACAGAACTTTTTGTCAGGAGGTACAAATCGGGGGAAAAATCAAGTTTTCTTTAAAAAGAACATAAAAATTCAAGTCTTATACTAGATTGCGACAGTAGTAGAATCCACTCATGAGCAGTGAAAGAACTGAGAGAGAAAAAAAATCATCATAATTCTGATAGACTAGAGGCAATTAAGGAGACAACAGTACCAGTACCTCAGACACTGCTCTGAAAGCAGCTGCCAACTGCAAGAGCAGGGGTAGTTCTGTAACTACTGCTTGCCAGTGTGATGCTGCTGCTATTTCTGTGAAAAATCAGGAGAAAGGAGACAAAGCTGCTAATTGTCATCTTAAAAAAGGCAAGTGTGCTTTTCCAGCAAACCAGAATGATCCCTAGGATGCTGCTGTACAGTACAGATGTATAGGGTCTTCAGCTGGAATTGGGTCCCTTTATAGCTGAGGGCAAGTGGACTCTCTGTTCATCCATTCTCTTGGCTTGTGAGCGCAGAATCAGGCTGAAAAAATCCTCATCTGGTACAGTGGGGCCTTTGGCAGCTCCTGGAGGAGCACATCTTTGATCATCCAGTCTGGAACCCTACAGACAGAACAACAATAAAAGCTGCATATATACAGGAAGATATGGAGTAAGTGAGCAATACTAACTGGAAAAATCTACCAAAAGCTTTTGGTATCAGCTTTAAACTAGAAGAGAGGTTTAATTTTTAAATTTTGTTTCAAGTTAAACTTGCTAAATGAAATTAAGAGTCCAAGTGTAACTAAAATGGTTCCTCAGACCCACTTGTCTCCATGTGTCTGAAAATTACTCCCCCAGTTCAGTTCTTTGACATATTACAAAATGAGATTTAAGTGGTTTTAGCTCAGAAGGGGAATTTTTAGCATTTGTACAGGGTGTTTCTGGTCTCAGAAACCAGGGACTAAGAAATGGCAGCAGTGGTGTGAAATTTGGGAAGGCATTCCCTGGAGGCCCCCTGCCCCCACACTGCACAGCTGGGTAGAGTTTAATGCCGAGATTACAGAGGAGGGGCAAACCCTGCTGGGCTGGGCTCTGCTCCTCGCACAGCCTCCAAGCTATGGCGGGGTGTTCACCGGAGCAGGCTGCCCCTGGAGGGCCCTCAGGCCACAGGAGCAAAGGCATCCTTGAGACAAAAAGGCTCAAAGGCAGCAATCCTTCTGTGCTTGTTTAAAGCAGTAGTGTCTGTCCTGATCAGAGGAAATTAAATATTTTTCCATTCCTAGAATAGTATTTCTAGATTCTTTGCTTGACTCACAGAAGGAAACAGACAAGCTGCTACACCAGAACATGGTATTTCAGAAGGCTGATGAACACTGTCACTGTAGAGTCAATTCCAGGTGCTACTTTCTCACCCAGGCTACCATACTTACTGACCTTTGGAGAACTAAACATCTGAATTTTGTATTTTGGGCTGCTTATCAACCCATCAGACAAACCAGCAAGTCTTCTTAGTTCTTTTTGGTCTAACTGGTTAATGCACATGCTGTAATTGAAAATCAGTCACCTCACGTGTATATTGGTATAAACTATCATTTAAACTTAACTCTCTCATGGGAATGACCACTGCTCTTACCACCAAAACCTGGATACTGAATTCTTTCAGTTGGTAAGTTAGGATTGCTGGTGTATCAGGTACCCTCCTTAGCAAGCTAGGTCTAAACACTTAAAACCATTTTACATACTCCTTGTAGTAGCCTCACTTGCTTTTCTTCACTTTTTGAGCATTTCTTACTTTTAATAGTTACTGTGGTACAAATACCCAAATTACACTGACTAGACACTAGATAATTAAAAGAACCCAACTTTTGTGCTCTTATGTTCTTCCTTACCTGCCGTATCAGTATGTGCCTTAAAGCACGTGATAACCACGGTGGCTTCCCTGCAGGAGTGCAGTAGCAGGAGGCACAGTGCAGTGCACCCCCAGAGGCAGAAGCTGAGGCAGTTGTTGCTGAGGCTCACCTGGCATTTGATGAGGATGTCGAAGAAGTCATCATCCAGGTCCCTGCTGCTGCTGGCCACGAGGTGGCCCAGCAGGGCCTGGCCGCCGCGCTGGCACAGCCGCAGCCCGGGCAGCTCGCTGAAGCTGGCGCGCTGGTCATCGAGCCGGCGGCTCTGCGAGCTCGCCAGCAGCTCCAGGAACTCGTCCGTGTGCGGGGACACCACCGACGTGGAAAAGGCTGCCCAGGACACACACAACAAGTTCCAGTTAGCCTAGGAGTGAATTCACTGCTCTAGTGACTCTTGCATGCAAATACAGAATTGACTTTTTAAAAATTACATTTTATCATCGTTTTAGGTGGGGTAGAGGATGTTGCCACTGAAGCAGCTGGGAGTCTGTTTTTCTCCTGGAAGCAGCACCTCTGATCATCCATCCTGTTACTCTGGAACCGACTCAGCAGATCAAAGAACCCTTCGTCTGCCATCGTCTCACGACTGCTTTTCTGAAAAGGAGAAGATTTAGGGTGTTTGACCTCAGAGTGCCTACAGCCTACAGCTGTGACAACTGCATCACAGTTTCAGTTCAGTGATATATATTTTCGTATCTGAAATTTATTAAATGATTTTTTTAGTAAACCATTTCTATAGCCAGAGATCTATCACAGGAGAAGATGCTAATGCTAGGGCAGCATTTTGAAGAGTGAACTATATTAGAAATGTTTCATTCTCTGAAAGGGAAGAACCAGTGCTCTGATCATGGTACAATGAGAATTATTCCTCCTCAGCCCTTAGTCCAACAAAACCCCAAATGCCCATGAGAGGAAAAAGAAACAAGAGCAGCAATGAACAGTTGCCATTGTCTCCCCACCAAATGCCTCAGATCTTTTATTTTGAACTGACACATCTCAAGAGTGTAATAACATAAAAAGTATGTCCAAAATATTTCCCACTGCCTGAATCAGAAAAACTAGATTTTGTTAACTTTGGAGGAGTAGGGTCTAGAAGAGATTTAGAAATAAAAGTTACTTGCTAAGCTCTAACTTTAAAAATCCACCACAAATAAAATGTTTCAGTAATAGGAAAATCAGAAAGCTGGCACCACCCCTGAGAGAGCTGTAAAATGACAGATTCTGCATCAGTTTAGAGCCACAGTGTTTAAATCAAATTAAACCAAACAGGACAGCTGCAGGAAGGTGTTTTATACAATTCTGATCACACAAAGATGAGTAAAGGCCATGATCTCCACAGCCCACCACACCTACCCTCTGAGAGTTTGGGAGTCGATGATCAATGGAATTACTGGCATCCTGCAAAACTTTGGAGGTGGTGCCGTTTTTGTACTTTTTGCCTTTTAGTCGATTTACAAAATGAAGTTTTGCTGAAGTTTTGGCAACCAGGGGTTTCTGTTTTGCAAGAATCTCACTGTTCCAGTTTGGAACCTAAGAAAACAAGAGTCAGGAAATAAAGCCTTCTGATTTGATTTACCATTACTGTTTCTTCTTATGTGCTGCTGCTTTTCCTCCCCAAAATGAGGGAGCTTTGCACTATTTTGTTCTTGCAGCCACAAGGATGTGGTTATGAGGCCTGAGCTGCTGTTAGCAGGTTAGTGTTGTTACCAGTCAGTCTGAGAATTGAACTGAGTAGTAACACCTCATGGATTAAAATATGATCAGACAGTGGTTTTAATTAAACATGCTGCAATTGTTTGTGCTGGCTGCAGTGCAGGAAAGGC
Organism: Oenanthe melanoleuca; assembly: GCF_029582105.1. Lineage (NCBI taxonomy): Eukaryota > Metazoa > Chordata > Aves > Passeriformes > Muscicapidae > Oenanthe > Oenanthe melanoleuca. The sequence goes on from NC_079342.1 coordinate 6,938,947, forward strand.
AGTTAATAGAAGTGCTGAACTGCAGGCACAGCTGGCATTTCCCACTTCACATTTTAAAACTGGAAAGAAAAAAAAATTTAAAAACCCAGTCCATACTACAAAGTGTTAGAGCAAAATAAACCCTTATATAAATGCAACTATTCAACCAGCCTTCCATCAAGTTTTCATGTACACAAACTTCCTAATAAAAACTGAAAAGAGGGAGACAAATGCCAGCACATGAACAAACAAGAATAACCACCTCTTTTCACTAAACAACAGAATAGATAACTTTATCAACCTGACAGTTTTTCTCTAAAGCTTCCTCTAAAATAAACAGAATTATCCACAACTGAAAGACTCCTGTAACTGAATAAAAACAACCTAGTTTTCTTCCTGATTCAGCACCAGAAATCACAGTCACAAATCTTCCAGCAACACTGCCTACCCAGTCAATTTCCCTTTTCAAGGTTTACTGAAAACCAGCACACAGACTGAGAAGATGCCACCCTGTACACACTCAAAGCCTGATGCTCAGGTCAGGGATTGTTCTATGCATTAAGACATTTATGGAAATTACTCTACTCAACAAGTACCTTGAAAAAAAGCCCTTGGTAAGCTCTAGCCTGCAACAGTAAATTAATGCCAAAAATCGACAGAACACATTGTAGTGCATTTAGAGCACAGACTGTTAGAGGATATGTGCTCCCAGATAAATAAGATTCAGAGTAAGAAAACCCAGCTGATAGTGGCCAAAAGCTTACAAAGATCCCTGCAGAAGCCTTGCCCTAGACTAAACATAGAGTGTTTCTAAAGCAGTACCCAAAGAGGCTCTTGAGCACCAGTGCTGACTTCAGCTGTACTGACTGTACACATGCTTTGAGATTTTATTCATTAACATGACAGCCTTTCCCTCACTTCAAGAAACTGGATTTAGATATCCTAGTGTGGAGGGAAAAACACCAATTTCAGTCTGCCACTGGAGTAATTTATGCAGAACTGCCAGTCCACTGTTGAAAGGCAGAATGTGAAGGAAATCTCTCATAGACTGACAAGGATTTTAACTGGGAAGTCCCATCACCCAGAGATTTCTAAGCTTGGGGGAAGTTGTTTGGCCTGTGACTCAGCTGTAACATTTCTGAAATAGCATCCTTACTCAAGATGGAGGTTCAAGCTTCTGATGGTTTGCAAATTGGTCAAAATCTCAAAGTGAAAAACACAGCATGTACTTTTAAGTGCCTATAAAATGACTGTAACCGAAGAAAAAGTGTTCAGAAGACCTAAGCTAAAACTTAGGAATTTTATTCTGAATTACTTTCATGCTGTAACCTCAACCCATCTCTATAAAGAGATGAAAGAATTCCTTTTGATGCTCATTACAGAACCCCATTCTTTCTCATTTGTGCAGAGTAAAGCAAGCTTCCCACCAGCCATTACCTGTCACATGCTGTTACCTAAATGACAGAAGTATTATTTGTTAGTATTGTTAGACCTGCTGTTATGGAGCTTCTGTGATCCACTAAATTAAAAAGGGAGGCAAATGGCACATCAGCACACCCTCAGAAATGCTTCACTGAAATCTCTGCAGCAGAACAGAAAGAAGCAAAGTGCCAACCTTTTCTGGTGTTAATTTCATAAGTTCCATGTTTTCCATACTGTAACGGCGTCCTCTTGGTCTGCCACCTTCAAGAGACAAATTCATCTTTTTATTATTACAGTTTATGGTGTCACTTGCAAAGCTGTGGCTGTATTAATCTAAGGTCCAAGACACAGACACAATTAGAACACACAAAGAAACTAAGCAGTAACTTGTGATTTACAATGTAAATCCTCCAGAAAAGGAGGTGCTGAAGGAGTCCAATACTGCAAGAACCTTTTTTAGCTTCTGGGCAGAAAACCAAGCAAACTTTCATACTCAACATGGTCAGTAAAGTCTCAAACAAGAGACTCTTTTTGAAGTTCTCTGTTGGGAAGGTACTCCAGAAAGAAGCACGTACCATTCAAACTGTTTTCCACTGTGTGGCTTTCTGCCATCATGGAGTTATTTGTGCTGTAGCTTAATCCAAGAACCATTTGAAGATCTGAGAGATTAAGTCTGGCAGTGAGTTCTCCACTTCTGTCTCCTACCTTCAAGCAAATAAAATAAGCAGTTGTATTACCTTAACAAATACTTACATGTGTAAGTGTAAAGCAATCCTTGTCCCTTAGACTTCAGAGAGAAAAAGGCTGAAGAAGTTTTCCTGCTTGAAGACTGAGAACATCTTTTTAAAGAACACCTAACAGGTAACATAACAAAGCCTAAAATAATCTCTGTTAGGCTACTAACTTGGAGTCTGTGATGACACTGAGTTGTGATACTAGAACTAAGAGCTGACTGTGGTGAGAGAGTGGCTGAAATAACATGGAATCAGCTGTCTCTGGAATCATGCAAAATGCATCCCATCGCTGAAAATCAGATGCATGAACACACCTCCATAAAACCTCTGTATGTGAAAGCAAAAGCCAACAGCCAACATAGTGGGAGTATGAAAATCATACCTCTCTTGAAATCTCCAGGTGCCTTTCTGCAAAATGGATGGCTTGGTCATGATTTCCCAGAGCAGTATGAGCATTCCCTAAACTCCAGCACGCTCTTCCTTCCCCAATTCTGAAAACAACAGACATTTGCAATTACATGTCTACCTGCTGAACACCAGAGGTCAGGTTTTCACTGCACTGCCAAAGTCATTTGCTGGGCCAAAAAAATAAAGGCAATTACCAGAGACCTTTCTAAAACCAACACATTAAATACTGTATTTAAAGGAGTGTGATCTGGTTATAAAAAAATATGAACAAATTTAATCTAGATTTTTAATTTTTAAGATCACAGCAAACAAGTTAGTCAGTTTTGTAAGCATGGAACACTGTATAACCTATTTTGCTTTTCCTCTGCATGCCCTATTAGCCCTCTGTATCCTTACTGACTTAAGAAGATAAATGTTAAATGTTGCAAAAAATTATGGTTGCACCCAACACTATAAAAAAAGCTTCAGAAACCAGGATTATAATATAAACTTTACTTGCTGCTGTGTTATTTTCCTTCCCCATCCCTTCCTATATTATTAACTTGTGAACAAGTAGAACACAGATTCTTATGAAAGTAGGGTGAATTATTATAATGAACTCATGAAAGATCTGCTTTTCTTTTCCTTAATTTACACAGACATGCTGTAGAAACAGTCATTCATCAATTTGTCTTTCATCTCAGACTCATTAGCTAAAATACCATTATGAGTAATTTTTGTTTTCCACATGAAAACCAAAGCCCAGCATTGAGGGAATTCACAGTAATGCAGCTGTCACTGGGGAACAATGCCAGCAGAGTTGAAGGTAAAGATTTGCTCTGAGTGTCACACATACATTTAACAATCTCTTAGGGCTTACTTGTCTTGTAGTTCCTGAGCAATCACAAGGTGTTTCAGATGATAATCAATTGCTTTCTCATAGTCCTGGAGCAGAGTGTAGGTGTTCCCCAGGCTGTAGCAGGCCTGTGCTTCCACAGCTCTGTCCTTCAGCTGCCGAGCCAGCTGCAGCGTCCTCCTGCGAGAGAGGGTCAGTCACCTCAGGGAGCCCAAAAACTACTGCAAGGAAAAGCTTTCAGAAGTGCACGTGCACAACTGAAAATCAGTTCTACAACTTAAACAAATTAGGGTAGCAAATCATCAGCTAATACGTTATTATCTTGTAAGCTCTTACAATCTCACACTTGTAAACTCTCCCACTCCCCTCCACTGCAACCTATTTCCACCTACTTTATTAGAGAGCAGGCTGATTCCTCAAATAGCATCTTTTAATTTACTGCTTCATTAATAGTTTGTAGGAGTTGCCCTGATAGGCTGCACTATTTGATACCAGTGTTAAAATAGCTACTTTCCCATAAGCATGGGCAGGACAGACCTTACTCACCAAGCCAGCCCAGCCCTTCTGGGCAAGAAGAATTTGAGCGCTCAGAGGGATCTGCTCAGTACTGAGGCTTTTTTCCCTAAGAACAGGCATGCTCTGAAATCCCAGTCAGATGCTAATAACACCTATATTGCATCTCTGCCAAGTTTTTACTTTCCCAAGTTCAGCAGCAACTGCTTAGTGGTGCAGAGATCAAGACAAGTCTGGCTTGAAAATACAGACTAAAGATGTACATTGATGTTGCATCCTCTCTCAGCTGGTGAGCACACCTGAGGCAACCACATCTCAGCATAGGAAAGCTACTCACATCATTCCAGAACTCACTAAGAGGTGAGACAGTAATGCCTGCTTCTAGAATAATGGGAATAAATGCCTAGCAGTAGAAAGATATCTGTCTACAGTACTGAAAAAAATCTATTTAAAGTAGTAAAAGAGTTAAAAAATAAAAAGCATTAATGCTGCCCCTCCCTTAAAATAACCAGAATACTTAAACAACAAAGGAAAATTTTCTTTGCTAACAAATGGAAATTTTTCCAAAGTATATGTTGAAGAGATGGCTGTTTCACAATGAGCTAAAGTATCAGGCACAACAGAAGTAAACTGTACAAGAGGTATAAACTGTGTTTATCAGCAGTCACTCACCTGTAATATTCAGCAGCAGTTTCAAATTCCCCCAGGAATATGTAGGCATTTCCAAGGTTGCTGTATGCTCTTCTTTCTGCTGATCTATCACCAAATTCTTTTGCAATTAGGAGACGCTTTAATATGTGAAATAACTGCATTAGTTACTGCACTGCATACTTTGTAGCATACATTTGCATGCAGAAATATATGAAAAAATTGCACTCTTCAGGTCAATAATGCTTGATAAGAGCAGCCAAACTTGAAGTTTGTGCCATTAAGATTTAAAACCTGCATTAAAAAGCTTGCAACAAGATCCAACACAACACATGTACTAAAGATCAGGAGCAACCTAATATTCTGCTAGAACATAATACATTACTAGCACATTGCTGTACCTGTTCATGGGCTAAAACTGCACTCCTGAAGTTGCCCAGAAGATAGTGTGTGTTTCCCAGATTTCCAAAGGCACGCCCTTGTGCTGCTCTGTCACCCAGCTCTGTCACTATTGACAGGTTTTCCCTGTTTTGGGGGAAAGAGAGAAGGAGAATAGTGACTTTTAAAAACTTTGGTTTTTTTTCTCACAGTCATTTGCATAATAACTTTTAGAAGTCTTACATAAAAGAAAAAGCAGAGGTCATGATAAAAATCAGTGCACTGTCCTGTTGAAAAGACCAAACTGACAGGTGCCTCAGTTCTGCAGAGAAGCATTCCACAATTTAGGTCGTGGCACTGCAAATCTCCCACATTCTAAGGAACTACATGATCCTGTCTTCCCAGTCCCCAACATTTAAAGCTACTACTTACTCATAATACTTCGCAGCTTTTTGTAAAGCATTTTTCACATCATCTGGAAGTTCCCCTGGATCATGAGTCCCAGCATTAGCTACATTTTTCCCTTTAGAGTGATACACATTTCCCAGATTATACAGTGCTCTTGCTTCTCCAACCTGAACCAGAAGTAAAAGAAGGCATTAAGATTTCATGCTTAAAAGTCTTCTGTCACAACTATTTGTACAATCCACAGATGGGGGAAAAAGATCCTTAACTACTTGTCAATACACACTCTGCCCATTCTGAACATGTTATCCCTCAATCCAACTGTTTTGCACCTACTTTTCAAAGAGTAAGATACATTCTTGAGGTCAATTACCATTAAATATTAAATTAAAAACAAACAAAACTGCCACAAAATAGGGTAATATTTAACCTGGACCTACAGTCTTCCAGGTACAAACAACTGTATTCCAGCTAATAGATTCTTACTGCCTAGAAGAAATAATTGAATATTCGCTATTTGCCTCGGAAAGGTGCACACTTCTTACAGTACCACAGGGTTCAGGAATGTGTGTTAGCACTTTACATCCAGATTCCTGCACAATTCTTACCTTATCATTAAGTTCTCTGGAAATATCCAGATGTCTCTGACAGCAAACGATAGCTTCTTCAAAATTCCCAAGTACCTTTAGGGTGTTGCCCAGATTCCCACTAGCTTTAGCTTCTCCCAGTAGATCTCCAATTGTCCTAAAATTGCAGAAATTAAGTACCCAGAAAAAAGTGTATCATTTAAACCAAGCAGATGGTCCATGTATGGTAGAGAATTACATGAATTTATGAATAGAGACCACAACCATGTAAATATATTTGTGTTAATTTTAATCTGAAACACACTCAAACATTGTTCAGTCTGTGGTTACAGGCATCTCATTCTGACAGTGCTGTTTGCCCAACTGCTGGTATTCATGGTATTGATCATCTGCTTAACTTTTTTTTTTTTAATTCACATCTTTTAGGAAGAGAATAGAGAGAAAATTCTTAAATACTATTTAGAAAGTCCAACATTACAAAGAGAGGTTTAACTGCATTTGTGTTTTACTTGAGTAAAGTCTCCTTTTACTTAGCAAGACATTTAACTGTAAGGTTTAAGGCTTACAGACTCCTCTATAGCTCAAGATACTACTTCATTTCTAGATTTTAAATGAGACTAAGGCAAGAGACTGCCACTGAACCACTCAGACTGCCATACCTGGGGGATAACACAACAAAACAAGTGCCCCAAGGCCATTGCACAGGAGCAGGGTAAAGCAGGGGGAAGAATAGATTTGTGCATAAATTGAGGTTAAGTATATTATATGCCTTTGTCTTTCATTTGATCTATACAAATCAGTAAAAGATACATAAATAGCATAAGAAAGGGATAGGGTTTTAGATTTCACAGAATAATATTATGAGTTTTACACAGATAGAGTTCTGTCTAGTAAACAAGAGAGCAGCTTAACAATACGGAGAACTAGAAACACTGAGTTACAGAAACATGAAAGGGTAAAGAATGGGTGGATTTAAAGTAGCCACTTAATTATCCAGAAACCTGGTGAGGCCTCAGTCAGTTTTAGGATTATGGTGCTAGACCAAGTATTAGCTGCCAGGTTAGAGGGCACCCAAGTGACCTGCCAGGCTCCCCAGCCCTCTGCCACTAATGTTCACTCGTTAGCCAGTATTAATAGCAGGGTTTGGCAGGACAGTGAACAGTCAGCTGCTCCTATCTACCCAAATGGGATGCTATGGAGCATAATTACCTTGCAAGAGTTAGATCATGGTGATGGTATTCCAAGGCCTTTGCATATTCATGCAGGTAGAAATAGGCATTGCCCAGCTGGCTGTAAATAGCACTCAGGGTTCGCAGATCTTCAGTTCCAACCTGAACAGCTGCTTCAAAGAAAGACACTCCAGCACGGCAATCTCCTGCCTTGCACAGGCGCTCGCCTTCCAGAGCCAGCTCCAGGCAGGAAGCCTCCATCCTGCACGGTGACAGAAAAGGCCAACATCACTCCAAATGCCACTGCCCAGCACCTGAGCTCTGAACAGGGCATTATTTTACTCAGAGGGCCTCTCTTTGTTTAGGAGAGGGAATCAGCACCACACTATAACCAATGAGTTTTGCTTTAGAGTATTACAGAAACTAAGGCTGAAATGGAAATTACAACTTCAAAGGGGATAGCCAAAATAGCATCTGAACCAACAGTTACAATTTCTTATTTTTTCAGTCTCAGAGAGGAAACCAAAACTGCTTTGTCCGTAGGCAGCACCCGAAGGGTTGAAAAACAGTTTTCACCATCTAGATAATTTCAGAAAAGTACCTAGAAATCAAGCTATTACTGACGAATACTGATTCTGACAAATAGAAGCACTTCAAATTTTTAGGGTGATGCCATAGTAACCTGCAAAATGATGCACAGGAAAAAATGAAATTAGAATATATTCTGTGTATCAAAGACTGACTAATCTTCCGCAAGTTGCCTCCTATATAATTCAATACTCCTTGGCACTTCATTTCTTAGTAGCACTGCTAGGAAAATTCTCAGTGTAAGAAAAAAAAATCTAGATTCAATTAATGACAAAATGTATGCCAATTCAAGTTACTTCACTGATATACTATTATGCCAGAACCCACTGGAATATTTTTTATTATTATGAACAAGTAATTGCGTAATTATACTGGTACAAAATACTGCAGTCATGAATGAATTTGTACAATATTACATTTTGAACATGAACAAAGAAGCTAATAGAAAACTCCAGTGGTAAGAACCACTTGTGCATTTTTGCCCCTGTCAGTTCAGGAATACAAAATATAACATTTCAGTAGGTGCTAACAATTTTATTCTGAGGGAGGCAGGGGAGAGGAAGATGAGAAAGACAACAGCTCCAGGTCTTGATCTTGAAGCAGTATGGTTCACCAGCTTTTTCAGGATATATCCATTTTAAAAAGCTTGCAAAATTGTCAGCATTTTATTTTTTTAAGATTTTTTTCAAAATAAAAACACAGTAAGAGACACTCTGTAATTTTTGAAAAAGTGCGTGCTAATACTGCCAAAAGAGTGGACAATCAAATGCTGGCTTTTGCAGAAGCTATTTTAGTGGAAACACCAGATGACACCAGTTTTGACTTGACATTAGTGATGAAGTTTTTAACATATCTGCAATATTTACATTTCTTTATTTTCTTAAATTGGAAAAAAATTGGTTATACAAACTTCTACTCAAATCTGAACAGGAAGGAAATATTTTTGAAAAATCAAATGGCTCCTAAAAGAACTAGCATTAGGATCACAAGTACAATACAAAACACAAACTACTGCCATACCTGCTGGTCTTCGACATGCCACAACTTAAGCACAGCGAGATGACTGACATGCTTAACTTCTGCAACCAAAAGCACTGCCTGCTTGGTAGCTGCTAAAGATGCTGCCAGCAAAAGATAACTCCAGCATGAAGTTCTTGCCAAGCCCAACTTCTCAGGTTGGATATCCATAATACATATTTTTAAGTTTGGAAACTCTTCTCAGAGAAGTTAAAGCATTCCTATTAGCTACAACACACCACCTGGCTCAGACATCGTGCATGTGTCGAATGCAAGACAGGAGAAGGCAGAAATGATGAAGTACAATTAAATACAAGGCAGAAATGATTACACCATCAGCAACTGAAGGTTTAAGACTTAAAACACTTCATTGGGTAATCTTAATCCTATCCAAAGAGGTTCTCTCCGGGCACCTCATGTTAACTGACACGGCCAATTAGAGTGACAGCTAGAAAATCTTAGTGCAGAGATCTGGACCATTAAACAGCCACACTCTGGATTTTTAGCTTGAGTGGCTAAAAAGAGCAGAATTTTCAGCAAAATGTGTGTGTGATGTCACAGTGAAAATGCTACACTGGACTCTGCTTCCGTAAGTGAATTTACTCCATTAAAAACAAAACAAAACAAAACAAACAAAAAAACCCCCCACAAAACTGTGATACATCAGCCACATAATCAGTGAAGAAAAGGCAGTTAGAAAAGGTAAAAGGGCAAAACCAGAGTGCGCTGCAGTATGGTAGCTCCCCTAAGAGACTGCATTCATCTAATTTCACACTACACCAAAAAATGCCAAATCAGGGAATTTGAAATACAGCCATTTGACTTTGCAACCTAGATTTGGCATAACTTATAAAAATGAAAGATGTGGGGGATCTTTCATACAACACAACTAAGAAGCAAACAGCTTATGCTCAGACTGTTGAAAATCAGCTGTTATTATATAATGTTTAAATTCAACCAGAATTACAGGAAGTAAATGAAAGTGGGAATTAATAATTGTTTGACTAAAAGAAGAATGCAAAAATTACACAACTCTAGAGAAGTTGTGTTAACAGGTTGCTAGAATCTGTACAGCAAATTAAAGCTTTAATTCCATCTGGATCCATTCTTTCTGACATACCATTTCAAAATCTAAATAAGCTATACCAATATAGAACAGAGAAAATTAAATATTTATTTCCACAGTTGCCTGCACTCATTATTTCATTCAGGTTATGTAAGAGCTATGAAATCACTCAGTTATTTTAAAAGTTTCCTAGGCTTTTCCATCGAGTACCAAAACTGGATTCAGAAGAGGTCTGGTTTTGGTTTGTATTTGGTTTTTCCTCCCCTTTGCTACTTAAAGGACTCTTATGAAAATTAACACTTTTTTTTTTTTTTTTTTTTTTTTTTTTTTTTTTTTTTTTGGGTGGGTTTTTTTAATATTTATGTAGGTGTTCTCCACCTGTCACTACTAATGGTTAAATAGCACTTTGGCAGACTAGACAGGGCCAGGTTATCAATGTTTTAGGAAGTCATTAAATAGTTACAAGGAGAATATGACATTACTTTCTCTGTTCCCTGGGCTGAACTGAATTATTTACTCAACACCCAGTGGCCTAACAAGAGATGCATTGAATCTGCAGAGAGGAGAAGAGAACAAGCCCCATTCATCTGTGCACTTCTAAAGCAATTCTGTTCCTGCTGAACAGGATAACATTCTCTGAGATATTACTTGGAAATGCTCACACAGGGCTTCATTTTGTTCTGCTGCCTAGAGCTGCCTGGACCTGTTCTCTGAAAGACTGGCTGGCATCTCCTGAATAATTTCTCATTTGTAAAACTACCTCATCCTTATCTAGCCCTCAAAGCTTTTCCTCCTGCCTGTCTCCCCAGGTTTTTTTATTCTTTTCCCCCCGTCCTTTTTTCTTCTCTGACCTTTTTCCCATTTTATTTTAAACCTTTAATATTTCTAAGAATATAAACCCTAAGCATATTGCCTCGTTTCTGTCTCCCTCCCCTCAGCTGTTCTTGTCTTACAATAAGGACAAGAAAAGTGGTTAAGAATTAAGGCAGTGGAAGAAGGCAGTAAGACTCACTGATTACTACAATCTCTAAACACAATTTAGTTTTACTCAGTTCAATCCCCGCTAAGAGGACTTTTTGCTTTTGAGGGGGAACACAGCTGTCATCAATTTGCCATGAAACATGCTGGTACAAATAGAGACAGAACAACCCCATGATATCTCTTTAGTTCAGATGCACAGCATCACAAATGCCACAGCATCCTGTGATAAAGCTGACACACCATTCCTGACTCCTGCCCTTACTCTTGGCTTCTCCATCTGAGCAGAAACCTGCACAGCAACCACTGCAAACAGCTCCACCACAGCTCCACTGCAGCACTGCTTCCATCAAACTAATGATGGTGAGGTTAGAAACAAACAACTCACACACCAAGAAACCACACTCCTGAATTCTGTGTTCTTTTGCTCCAGTCAAGATAAAATCAGTTACAACTTTTTGGTGTATGAATTTAGCATGCTAAAAGAAGCAAGTATATCTACAGATATTCACCCTACAGATCATTTATTCATACAAATGAAGTAAGCATTTTTTTTAGTCACTAAACAACAACAAAAATAATCTCCCTCCACCAGCATAAGCATTTTTATAACTGCTAAATTGATACTGATCAACTACTGTGGGGAAACCAAAACACTTGCACAGTCAGAAACAGACCCACAGTAAAGACCTTCCTTAGAGTGAGCCCCAACTTCTTTAAAATCAGTTCTAATGGAACACCAGAAGGAAGGGAAGAGCAGTCACAGCCAAAAAGCCTGGGATAATACCTGCAAGTAATTTTTTTTTTAAAACTGTAACTCCCTCTCCAGTAACTTATGATCTTTTATTTCCTGCACTAAATTTTAAACTCTAACTAAATAAAATATTTCCAAATTATGGCTATCAAAATCATCACAAAATTCCAGGTCAATATACTGAATTAATCTGCAGTTTCTCAAAGTCTTAGGAAAGTTTAGTATGTTTTTAAATTAAAAGTATTTTGCCATCATGTTTTTTAAATGGGAATCAGATTATAGCTCTTGCAGAAAAGTTTAATAAGGTCATGAATATTGTTATTGTTGCTATTTTTAATTAGTACAGAGAACTTTAGCAGACAAAACTCAGCAATTTGCAGAGGCAGCCCAACAGCTAAAAGAGGGAGCAGCTATTACCCTGCAGGCACCATACTTCACATCATTCTACCCTAAATACAAAGAAATACAGACAAGAATGTACTAGTCTGCTACCATGCAAGTTCCAATACTATACAATCATGCATACAATATAATCTGCTACATAGCAAAAGTGAATTTTCATAATTCAAAATTCAAGAAAAAAATGGGTTTAATTTTAAATTTTAATAACACTACTACCAGAGGTATCAAGCTATTTGTTGCAACTTGTTTAGCTTTTTATTATTAATAGCGCTTATTCATTTACAGCAAAATTACCAGTCTTACCTGTATCGCACGTGAAAGGAACGATCTTCACGCATGCTTACCAAAACATTATTTTCCGCCATTGAGTTACATTATCAGTAGAGAAAGAAATACTGTTCTGTAGTAGGGAAAGTGCTTTATTATGGAGAATTGTTGTCAGAGCACCATTCCAGTTAGTATATTAAGAAGCTGGGGTAAAGATATCCTAAGCTCCTGTAGAAAAACTCTTCTTTATTACTGAGGTAAGGAGGTCTCAGCCAGACACATCTCACACCTTCAGAAATGTTCGTGTTCTTTCTTTCATCTGTGGCCCTTTAAGCTCCATTCAGCCGCGGTTCTGCAAAGGGAACACAAGATGCTTGGCTTGAAGTCTCATAGTTAATAACTCATCAGCATTTGCAGCTGATGTAAAAGCAAAACACTGCTCCTACCAAGCAGGAAACGTCATTCAAGAGCTTAAAGGCAGAGCCAAAGCCTTCTACACAGACATGGTAATTCCTGTAGGCAAGTGAGAAAGCCAAAGAGGCTTAACAAAAACCAACACTCTCTCCTCTTGGAGACTTGGAAGAATTTACCCTTGTTACTATTTTCTGGCCTCATTAAGTTCCAGGCAAAAACCTTACAGGATGACAACTACAGAATGAAAGGCATAATATAGATCAGATCACAAGGTGCTTTACGTATAAACACTGCCACCAAAATCCTGATCATCAGCTGGAGGCCCACAGCAGTCAGAACTGGTGGGCACAACCCCATCTGGAAATCATCCATTCTGGAGACTGTCCCACCTGGAATATACTGTAAGCAAAGCAGGCAGCAAAGGTTTAAGCTCTATATTCACTTTTCTCTTCGCTGCTCCCAAAAGAAACGGGGGGAGTATGGGAGTTTGGACGGCACGGGGTGTTAACACTGGCTTCCTGTTCAAACATTCTGCAGCACTGTGATGTGAGCTCCAGACTGTGTTTCAAAGGGATTGCAGAAGTCAGCATGTAAATACTGGACATGTTTAGGCTGGCTAGGAAAAATTAACAGAAAAGAAACCCTGTAATCAAAATTTTACCTACTTTTAAAGATATTTTTAGTAGAGACAGTGACATATTTATGCCTCAGTACTAATATTACCTTCCTCTGCAAGTAAACATAAAGTTGTGTAATTCACAAATGCATATTTCATCAAGAGACTGCAAAGGTGTCAAAAAGACAGGAAGAGAGCTCAGATTCAGAGCTGTCATCACAAGAATATGCAAACCTGTATGTTGAATTGTCAATATAGCCCATGCCTTTTCCTCTCTTTTATCAAGCCCCAGCTGTGAAGATTCATGCTTCCCATCCTGCTCTACCTTGCCAGCAGCCCTCAAACAGGCAATCAACATTCTTCCAATTAAACAAATATTTTGCCCTTCCATGCTCATCACTAGGATTACTAGGAATCAGCCAGTGGGTGTGGGTGTATTTTTGCAATTATGAAGTGTGACACGCACAGATTACAATAGCACTGCAGCCCACACACGGGGCAGGCTGTGTTCTGGGCACTCACTCTGCCCAAGTCTGTCCAGCCTCAGCTCAGGTGGCTCATACAGGCAGATGGCCCCAAGCCACCCAGTGTACAGCAACACTCCAGCACTCCTGCTGCTCAGCAAATCCAAGGGATTTAGAAGCTCTTTTCCACAGAGGGACACACTACAAAGTAAAGTGTACTCTGGCAATCTCCACAGATCACAAAATGATCACTGTGGTGATTTGTTTGTATATTTACAGTGTAATGGTAATTAACTGAATAAAAGGTTTTTTTAAAAATAAAAAGCCAACTTTAAACAAAAAAGCCCAGTTATACTTAAAAGCACATCAGAACATCTGTGTTTATTTAAATATCAATTATTTTTAGCAGTACATTTTACATCAGATGTTTACAGCTTCACTGTATTTGAGCTACACATCTGTCCTCACAGTCTGACTGATGTCACCATCTCCCAAGAGCTGGAACCACTGCTCCTGCTTTTTGCCTCCTTACTGGCCATACAGCACATTCCTAGTCTTGGGAGGGTGATACAGACACACCCACATTGGCCAACACATCATCATCACAGATCCAACCAAAATTGCTGGGTCTGCTCTTCATAGTCAGCTTCTTCACGGGTAAGTCACTAGGATGTCAATTACGCCTTCAGCCGTGCCAAGGTGTAATCAGTAACCAAACCTAAATCACCTTAATTAGACTGGGGAATGCAAAATGCAGGGGGTGGGAGTCGAACACTTGCACAGACAGCATCTCTCAGGTGTAAACTGGCCTCGGGAGGACTGGAGTACAACAAACTCAGCCTTGCTCCTCCAACTGCTGCACCCTAACTGCTGAGAGCATCTCTGTGTAACCAAGCCTTGCCCGAGCTGGTGGTCAGAGCAGAATTGGCTCAGGGGACACAGGGCTCCAGCAGAAAAGCCTAGGGAATTAACAGACCTTAGTAGAAGTTCTACACTGTCAGCATAACCAACAGTGAAACAGGCTTTCTCCTAAACTTGCATTTTTAATTAAAATTTTACGTAGCTTGAAAAAAGTCACTTGGGGCTTACTAGGAAAAATAATCTGTATTAGTGCAATCAAGCTGCTTTAAATTTATTCTCTTCACACCTCAGAGCAATACAAAATCTCTATCCATGTTGAAGAGCTGCCTTTCAGGAAAGCATAAATAAAAAAACTGAAGTTGTATACACAACCTTAAAATGCACAATTTTACTACATACAGGAAGTCCTGGGGGTTTCTGTTATTTTGAAGTAGCAGCAAAAAGCCCACAGAGAAAAGACTGGGTCTGCTTCAGCAGAGAGTTGTTTGATACCAAACAGAAATGACCATGAGCCTTGCCACCCAAAAATCAACTGAAACAAGGCAGAGGTTGGGCAGTCAAATGTGGCAGCCACTTCACAGCCCACAATAGACAAAACGTGCACTGTATCAATGCTTTATTAGGTCAAAATGGTGAGCCTTAGTTAGGGATTACCCTGGCTACAAACAGCTAAAGGATTTTCAATTAAACCATCAATAAAAAAGTAAATTTACCTCAACTCAATGCTCTATCTAAAAAAATGTACTTATTACTGTCAGAAAGTCACTTTTCATTATTTTTTTCTATTAAATCACAGATTTATATAGAAGCTGTATGAATATCCATGGGTTTTGAATGACAAAAGTACATCTCAGCCTTCCATTAACACCCCTGCACTGAATCAGTGATACAAATGCTAAGACTGGAACAAGGCTTACTCTCTCTCAAGAAAAATTACAGAAGAAACCAAGGCTCCCACATCTTTAATACTAACCAGTATGTTTCAGGTTTCCGACAGTGATAAAACAACAGTTGCTATTTCTTTCCCCAAAACCTGTATGCAAGCTAGTAATTCTAGTTATCACAGCCTCCAGACACGTGTTTCACCTTTTAAGGCATTTTCCACTTCAGCAATGATTTGATTACACATTATAAATTTTATCTCAATAGTAGATAATGAGTTTAATCAGTTTGCAATTCTTAGTTACACTGTCTACAACAGATTTTTTCATTTAAACTTTTATTTCATTCGTATTTCTGTACAGGTGAAAATTCATCAGCAAGCAACAGAAAGCCAATGCTGTGATTTATTTGCAGTACACAGAACTAATAATCACACAATAGAGTTGGAGAAGAGGGTTTTATTCTTCTTCATCACCTCCAAACAGTACATTTTAAGGAGCTTCATTGCTCCTTTGCTCAACCCACACCTTTTTTTTGGAGTTTGTCAGATGATCAGAAGGGTTGCTTTGCTGATGCAGTCACATGGCCGGACAGCTGGCAGACCCTGAGCGGTCACTTGGGGGCTGCTGGAATATCAAACAGTTCCGCTCCTTCTGCCTTTCCCTAAAGGAGATGATCCAGTCATGCCTTCCCTCCCATCTGCTACTCCTTACAAATCTGTGGGAAAGGAGCATCTGCTAAATGAAGTCATCACCGACAGAGAGATTCTAAAGCTACTTGAGGAAAGCACAGATAAAGGCAGATCTACTGCACAAATTGCATTTCCTGAGAAAAACTAGTGACAGAGACTTCTTGTTTCAGGATTAAGACAGATTTCCCAATGGTGAACTAAGTTTGAATTTCCTTTCAGAAAGATGATACAGAATGGGTAGGAGAAAAACAGGAAAAAAAGAAAAAAACTTTGAACTGGATCATCTAAAGACAAAACAGAGCCTTGCATAGCCTGTGAATGAAGAACCACACTAGATAATAATAAAAATATACCAACAGTCCAATAACTGAAATACAAAGATTAGCTTGGCTTCAGACCTCCAAAATATAAAAGAGCATATAAATACAAATAGCACAAGGAACACTTAAAGATTTCTCTATTTTAGTCTTCAATGCTGTTCAAGGATATTTTAAAGCTTCACCTGAATTAATGAATAAGCCTACAATAAGCCACCAAAAAGCCTTAAAATTTCACTAGTATAATATTGTATTAACATAGAAAACAGCATCATCATTAGCATTTCTGCAGTAATACATATTGCCCTGTGAATGAGCCTTTAAGCAATTGTGTGCCATGCTGGGGAAAAGCTAATTTTTCCAAACCTTGAGCATAGTACAAGTGACTAGTCATGAGAGTGGATCATGCAAATACAAGAAACAACTGTACTAAGACCATTGTGGTTTTTCTTGGCTGCTTAACTTTACACTCCTCTCTGCACCATTTTTGACAGCTGTTCAACAGCAGATTAGCTGAATACACATAGAAACCACCTTCACTGATGAGGTGAATTTGAGGTTTTATTCAGGATCATGATGATGTGGAGCAATATCTGTGCTGAAATACTACCTTTGTCTCCTGATGGATTTCTCTGTTGAGCAGAAAACCCCAGAATGAACCACAGGGATTATTTTATAGGACTGGCTTAGCAGCATGCAAGCCACTTTGCAGCTCCCATCACATCCTAATGGACAGAAGAGGAAAACTGAAGTTCACAAGCAGCTCCTGAGCTGCTCCTCCCAGGTGTGACAGAGCTCGTGCTGCAGAGCCTGTATCACTGCAGAGGATGGCAAAGATTCCACCTAAACATCCTGTACAATCAGGCTCATCAGACAAGCAGCAAATAAATTAAACCACTATCTCATGTTCTTGGTTGAGATGCTTCCTCCTCCACCCCACCTATATTTACCACGCTGACTTATAAATATGGGCCCACACAAACATAAGACGCATTGCTGAATATTGCAGCCAGCCCTGAGATGGCTGGAAGGGGTGGGTATAGCACTGCCTTTAGCCCACAGGGGATGCTGACTTGTAATGCTATCAACCCACTCTGCTCTGCAGGCCTGGAATTTCACTTATAATGTTCTAATAGAAGATGGAATATGAGGGTTCCTCTCCTTTGCCCAAGCGATGTGCACAGAGTATCTCTGAGAATCACCAAATTGTAACTGAGAGCATAAGGCCAGACAGGCATTTTGTAACCAGAACTGACAGATGCAGAGCTGACTCCCTTTTGTGAACCGAAAGAAAAGAATTACTAGAGTGAGGGAGGGAAACTTGACTCCATTATCTCTGAAATTATACCATCTCCCTTTTTAGCCACTTAATGCCCAAGACTTAATGACTTCAGTAACAGAAGTACAAAAGGCGATAAAAGACCAGGAAAATACTAATAATAGAAGTTAGGAAACTCACGACAACTCTCCTCAAAAAAATTAAAATAACTGCTAAATGAGTAGTTACACAAATACTATCATTTTCTGACAAACTCCTGAGTAATCTGATTCTTTTCTTCATTTCTCTCCATAATTTCTTTCTAGTACTGTACATAAGCCCAAATCAAGAAAAGGGTTTCTCTCCAATTATTTTAAATTACTCATCAATTTACTCTATTTACCTCAATTTAATCATCAATATGACTAGAGGAAGAGAAACCTCCTAGTGACAAAGGTGCACAAATATCCCCAGAACAGTCCCAAAGAGTTCTAAGTAGGTATGCAAAATAGTTTTCTTGAAAATATTAATAACCATATATAACTATAACTATATATTACATAAAACCCTAAAACTACTTTGCAGGATATACTAGTTTATGAAGTTCTATTTGTATTTTTTTAAAACCTTTAAAAATGTCCTAGCAATGAGATACCCACCCCAAAAGACAAACCTCCCACAACAGGCATGGTGACAGGCATCAAGCGTTTCTAAGACAAATTTTGCTCTCAATGAAGTGAGGCTCTCAACACATCCACAGCTGGAAATGAAGTCATAGACTGGACAACTAGAGGAACACAGCTCGAAGGCAGAGTCCAGTATCCATTATCCAATTGCTAATCTGGCCCTGCATTATGACAGACATAGTAACAGCAGAGATATTTAATTTATCGATTTATTTCTACAAATTTTTGTTTGGGGTTTTCTTTATTTCACTGGTTGCCTAAACCAAACAGGCCCTGCTCGTGGTAGGTTCTAAACATCCATCTCCTTCATTTCACAGGTTAACTCCTCTTGGTTGCCCCTGCACTCCCACCTGTGGCTCCCAGTACTCTGTTAAGGGCAAACACAAGCCCAGGAGCCTTTCCCTCTGGTATTTCCTGTATGCACTTTCCACCTATTCTGTAGATTAGGAGGAGGATTTTTCCTCCTAATTTGTTTGTGGAGCACCTGGCTGAATGGAGTGTTTGGGGCTTTAAGTAATGCTAAAGGTCTGCAAGATGCCAAGCCTTTCAAACTCTGTATATCCTGCTTATTCCTATTTCCCTTCTTTTTACTAAGAAAACCAGTATTTAACTGGAAAACAGCCTGCTACCAAATGTACATAATTACTGCCCATAGTGCAGGTTAAAGAACCCAGTGTAGCTAACACAAGCAACCACGAGTATTTTTATTGCACAGACACTCCTGCAGACAGTTAATGTAAGCCACCTATTTAAATCCTGAATTAGGGGAATCCCATACTACGATAAAATAAGACAGGAGAACATAAAGTGCCAGTAAAATATAACTAAAGTCCTCATTATAAAATCAAGCAACTGAAAACTAATTCTACATGCAGCAAGGATACAAGAGCAGTGCAGAATAATATCAGTCAAAACAGATCAGAATTTGTCCACATATTTGATACATCAAGGTATTAGGATTCCTTATTCTTTTTTCTTTTATCAGAGCCAAACTCAACTTTATTTACAAATTGTTATTCACAGTCTGAAAACAAATACTGTGCTGCCTTCTTTCCAAAATCTCCCACAACTGAGGATAAGATTTGCATCTAAGCACTTTAAGTGCACAAATACCACAACAGACTGCAATGACAGTTCGCAATAAAGCAGTTATTTGTCATCCTTTTATTCACAGCATAAGTTGAAGTCATTCCCAATAAATGAGTAAATCAGTAACAGTTTAGTTACCAAGTTCTGAAGGTGAACCCTGTTCCTTTGGGACAATCTCATAATGCAAATGAACATATACGAGGCCTCTCCCAGGCAGCGAGACACCCAGCCACGTTCAGTTTGGGAATTGGAGCATGCTATCCAATGTGAAAGAACCTCACATAGGAAGGGTTCAGCACAAAAGGCTGCCTATTTGCACTTCAGCTGATACAGCAAGTTGATCCCAGATCTCTCCAATAAAATGTTCCACCTAGCTTAGCTCCTTCTTGGCCTATAAAATCTTTTTAAAAAGAGATCCTGGTATGGAAAAGAAAGAAGACCAACATTGTGCAAGCATCTTAAAAAGAAATGGAAGAAGTTACCTTAAGATTCTGTAAATTAAATTTAAAATAATAATAATAATCCTTAGAATCACTGGCAGTAAGACACAGTAGCAATTTAAGTGAAGCAATATAGCTGCTGTTTCAAAATTCCTAGTTGGCACTGTGGTGCTCATTCAGAGCCAAAGCAGACATTGAGCATAAAGAATCCTTACCACCCCAGCAAGGTTTTACCTGGCAGGGTGCAGATGCAGCTCTCACAGAGCCTCTGTTACACAACTGCAGTGATCCATGGCAGGTTAATGCCAGCAGCACTGCCTGGTGCATACCTGTGCCCCTCAGTTCCCAACTACAACAGCAGCCATTAACATCCTCTCTAATGAGGCCACAGCTACAGAACTTCCTGTGCTGCAGGAGGAACACTCGCAACAGTGAGAAGACCACGTGTTGGTTTTTTGTACTGTTTGCTTCCCATAGACAGGTATAGTGTATTTATAGCACATCACCTATGGAGATTTAAGGAAAACAGTATTTGTTCAGGTGCTAAGCTGTAAATTGCTTTGCATTTTCATTCCAACACTTGGGATGCAGATGCAAATCTATTCAGAATCTCCTCAATGCAGTTTCTTCCATCAGTGATGACTACTGGGCTGCAGCCCATTTTGTCCCCACTGCCAGTTTAGCCACTGTGTACAGGCATTACTACACTGAAAGAACTGGTCACAGTAGCACATCCTGTTCTCTAACAAACCAAAGACCACTAAATAAGGTCCAGGCTCCAAAGTGCTGCATGCAGGGAGCAAAATTCCTGAGAGTATACTAACATGGCAATGGGAAGAAAAATAGTGCAGCAAAAAGAAATAACGAAGAAATAAAACTGTTTTAGAGAACCTTCTTTATAAATCACATGTGGTTTATATTCCCTGTAACCCAGCTGAATGAAAGCTTTCCTTCCTATTTGTAAAAGGTTTATAATACAAAGAAGTTTTATTATATGAACAAGACCATATTTCTCAAACACTGCCAAATTTGAGTCCCAAGAGGCAACTTGACATTAATCATCTGTTCAACACTGTATGTGTTTCAGACCCTCTCTTGCCAGTCCTTCCACTTCTGCTATTCCTGTATTTTGCATTCCTAACACTGTGCTCTTCCACAAAATAATACCTTTTTTTCCTTTTTGGATACTACCACTTGTATAGCTGACTTGCTACTAAATGGCTAAAGAAAAGTTTAAGGTTTTTTTCTGGTACCTGGATGTCTCTTTACTTTTATTTGCAGGAACAGTGATAACAATAACAGGTTGATCCCTCAGCAAGTCTTAAGATGGTCGCTCACTCCTCAAATAAAACCAATTTCATTAAGACCTTAAAAGCTACTGAAACTAGGACTATAGTTACAGACTGGGCAGGACTGACTAAGTCATGGAAAGTGAAACTGATCACACAAAGGCTACAATAAACCTAGAGGACAAATGAACAAATATGTTAGCTATTAAATTTAAAATGTGGAAGATGAGGAAAAACTAAAAAATTATAAACTTAAAAAAAATTAAAATCCCCTTACATTCAGTAGTTAAAACTATGGACAAATATTTCTTTTTAGAAATAAGCTTTTCAAAACTTACTTTGACCTTTGAACCATCAATTCATGAAGTAATTCTGCACCAATGTACAAGCCTAAGTAGTTTTAAGATGTTTGAAAGAGTTACAAGAGCATTTAAACAACAGCATGCTAAATAAAGCAACTGAAAAGACCCCCATAGGTTTCTTCTAGCCCAATGAAGCTGTTTTAGGTTTCAGGTAAGTTTTCTCCCAGCCTTACACGGAAGTAACTGGAAGTAAAAAGTCCTTCCTACCAAAGAGGGATGCAGAACCACAGACCAGAAGACTTGCTAACCATTAATTAAACTAGTAAGAAGGAACACTTAGACAGGCCTACAAATTAGTTTTAACGCACTATAAATATATATAAGCAACGAATTTAGAAGGACTGTATTATGAGGAGGTCTTTTTGCTAGCTTTTCAAGGTCGAACAGAATTATCACTTAAAAAAGTGGCATAAATTTTCCACACAAAATTTAAGCAGGGACTAGAATCTCTTAACTGATCTTTTTGCGATGCAAGACTCAGCACGTTCTTCCAAATTCTGAGCTGGTTGCACAGCTCTCCATAGCAACCCAGGATACATGAGCCCTGCAGTCACTGGCAAGAATCTAACAGGAACAGCACATCAGGCTGAAAAGACTTCTAAAGCAGAAGGCCACAGCTTTAAGGT